>NC_061118.1:173429631-173682512 GCF_002878395.1 Capsicum annuum
TGTAAAAGAAAAAGTCGCGACTTTTCACAAAAAACAAAATGCCACCAGTTTGAATGTAATTAATACAATGGAGCTGAACAGTCCTGTCTTTTGGCCTGACACGTCCAGATTCAATCCTCTATAAATAGGTCCCTCCTTAATCTTCATTCAACTCTATTTATTTCTTGCATTTTTTCCTTTTGTGTGACATCTTCAACCACTTCTCTTCAAAGAGCATATTCCTTTCTCGTTGAGGTAAGTTTTTTTCTGGTGTAAACTTACCAGTTGGTCGTATACGTTGTATTACATTTTGGACTTTTTTCTTTATATTTGTCAATTCATGCGTGTTCTAGATATGGCTGATCCTTTTTTGGACATTGCTACTCTACGCGAAATAGTGGGGGAACTTCAAAGGAAGGTTAATGACCTACAGAGCGAGTTGGTCGCTGTGAGAGCGATGATGTTTAGAGAGATGCAGAGGCTGATGAGAGCCCTGCTGCTGCAATTTCATTAGTCGGCTTTCATTAATGATGATGATGATAATAATAATTAGAATGTATTTTTTCTTTTAGAGTATGTATTTTAATTTTTGTATATCAGATCTATACCTAATGTATTTGGTTTTTCGTTTAATGAAAAATTTACTTTAGTCAGACTTTGACGTTTTAATTCTTATTCAATTTTTATTTTGTCTATTTCTTCTAATCTAATACATGTTAACATGTCGACAGTTGGAGGTAATGTTGAATCCAGTAGCATTATGATTCGGGCATGTAGTTCTTTTGTGGTCAGCGCACTTACATATGGAGCACTTGTTTCTTCCTGATGAAAATGATTCTCCAACTCCACGCCTCCTTTTAAATGGCTTTCTTCCCGATTTGATAGTGCTCGGGTCAATATATGAAGGAGGTATTAATCTCCCCATAAGCTCTGCTGGAACAACCCAAGATTCTTTGGGAGGCACCGAAGTAATATGCCCACTATATCCCATTTCATATTTTTCCATGAAATAGTATTGAGAGGAGTGTTCGTAAACTTCAGGTTCATATTTATGGTTGTATTGATCTCGAAGGGCTACCATAGCGTGTGGACAAGGTATTTTGTCCAAGTCAAAAACTCTACACGTACAAGATTTTATTTGAAGATCGACCGTGGCAGCATCACCATGACCGGTGATACGGAATTTGTAATCTGCTATTTTATGAGAGAATAACCTATTCCCCAAACTGATGTTCATTGGTATTTTCTTTTTGATTTTGAGAACAAATAGGGTTTTTTTCTGGGCACTTAAACTGCACACGTCTTTCATTAAAAAAATTGTTATACTTCTCGCTTATTTTTTCAAACATAGCCTTGATGGGAAAATCTCTTTCATCGCCAAACAATGAATTCACCGATTCAGCTATGTTTAATGTCATAATATTATACCTATAGAAAAGAATCACTTAGTACGACATCATATTATACTTGTAAATCAAACAGGACATTAAATTCATAATAATGTACCTATTTGCTGGACAGAATGCTCGGCTCCATCTCTCAAAACCGACACGTGCGAGAAATTCTACTACCTTGGGATTCACATCCTCTATTTGATTAAAATGGTCTAAAAACTCCTCTCTACTATATGCTTTAGCTGCTCTATAAAAAAGGGTGACGATCCTTTCGTTGTGATATTTATTTCGAATGTTCTCTCCAAGATGTCTGATCAACAACCAAAGTAAGATGAAGTGAAGAAAAGTGAACCCATCTTTGGAGTACTTCGATACCTATCCGATACAAAACATAACTCTTCTGTATCTTCGACGCAGCGTCGCAGTTGTTCAAAAAAAATCCATAAGAGGCATCACATTCCTTGTCCGGTACACAAAAAATGACAGGAAAGATGTGATTCTCCGCATCCTGCACCACCGCCGCTAGCAGACCTCCATTATACCTGCTCCTCAAGAAGGTACCATCGACGGCTATGCCTTTTCTCAAATGTCAAAAACCTTGAATCCAAGCACCATAGGATACAAAACAGTACTTGAACCTTCCATTTTCATACAGATGCAATGCCGTCTTATTTTTGGGATTTGTGGACTCAATCATGTAACGGTAAGCATCAAATACTTCATAACCATGCTCGAGTGTCCCCCTAACCAGGTCCTTGGCAATCTCCATGGCCATATATACCTTCCAATAACTGACCAGGACACCCAAATTCGTAAGGAGTTGATTGGCCATAAACCTTGTTGAAGGGTTTTTGCCATTGGGAAAACTACTCCTAAAATATTCACCAAGGACCTTTGCCATGGCGTGAGGATTTTGGCTGAGATGTGTTCTGAACCACATGTGTGATGCTTTCCATGTTTATGAATGACGAATCTGTCAGAACTTGCGTACTTCACCGCTCTCAACCACCACTTGCAGTTCGAATTAGCACATTTGAAGCAAAAGTCACTGCTCGAATTAATCACCTTCTTTATTCTGAAATCTTTTTTCAAGTAAGAAATAAAAAAAGTGTTAGACAGTTCATTCTTGTCCTTGAATGACATTCCAATAAAAAAGTTGGTCCCGTCATCTTGAAGATTTCCAGACTGTGTCGATTGAGAAGAACTGCACATCATATTGGTCGCATCAACGGGCGTAGGTGTTTGATCATCATCTGGAATATTCATGTCTAGATCATCCAACCTATCATCAAAGAATTCTTATTTTTCTTCTTCTTCTTCTTCTTCTACGTTCTGGTTCTCATTTTCTCTAGTCTTTTCAACCATGTACACCCTTAACACCGGCCTGGTTGAATCACTTAGATAAGCACGTAACCGAACCTGATCGATTATCTTGAAAGGTAGTACCCTCTGATTTTCAAAGGAGTTGTGCGTGTAGCTGATAGCGAATTCTTTCGGTTGATAATTCAGCAACAAAAGCTAATGATTAAGTTCACAAAATTATCATACGAAACATCACTTTGGACTGTCATAGCTATTGTCTCTAGCATTTCACCCTTCTTCCAATGCCATACATATCGATTGATCTTCTCGACCCATTGACCATGACAATCCACCCCTATTATTATTAATCCCTCCATTAGTGGTCCCTAAATAAAGTCATTTGTTAAAAAAAGTTGATAGTGATTTCATAGTGCCGTGAATGAATCCCAACAGATGTGTTATCTGTTGTAACAGGTAAGTGAGGAGTCCCAATAGATTCTTACCTGTTGGGATTCATGTTACGCTCCTGAATATCTGTTGTAACAGATGAAACGCCTGTTGGGATTAATGTTACAACTAAATCACCTTTGTAGCTGATTCCAACAGATGAGTAATAGTTGCAACAGATAATTAACCTGTTGCGATAGATGACTTACCTGTTGCAATAGGTTATTAATCTGTTGTAACAGATGTTGGAATCGAGTTCAGGTTCTGTTGCAATAGGTAACTAATCTGTTGCAACAGATATATCAAATGTTGCAACAGATGACCCATCTGTTTAAACATGAATCCAACATATCAGTCTTCGGTTGAAACAGATGTCTCATCTGTCGCAATAGATGATTTATCTATTTAAACAGATGGATCTTATGTTGGATTCATGATTGGGCTCTATCCATTGTTGGAAAACAACAACACAATAGCAGTTACCCAGATGACAAATTCAACTAAAAATCATAATTTGACTTACCAGCGTCTACTATGAAGTAATGCCAAAGTGGAAAGTGATGTTCGAAACAAAATTTGACCTAAGAAATTGGTCAAATAGCAACAGTAGCGGTAACAACAACAACAACAATAAATGGTCAACAAGAACAAGGTGAAGATGATAATCAAGTAGAAGATGATGATAATGAAGCAGAAGATAATGAATGAAGCAGCAGCAACAATGAACAACAAAAATTGCTAAGAGAAAAAAAACAACAATGGGTGAGAAGAGAGAGAAAGACGCCTTTTTTCCCTCCGTTTTTCGTTATATAGGCAAACATTTGGATTAAAGTGTAAATTTTAAAACTTGTGAGTTATTTTCAAACTTTCCCAACTTTCTTAATCCATAATAAATTAATTATCACCTCCACCTAATAATTAAAACTTGTGTCACCTACACCTCATTTTAAAACTCTTTTGTCACCTGTGGCCCAAACCCCCAACTAACCTTGGGGTTTGTAACTTTTCTATAAATAGACATACATAATATGATCAAGTAGGTATTTACTATATATGGTAAAGTAGACATTCACTATATATGGTATATTTATAACAAAAATCAAAAAACTTTTTCTCATAAAAATAGAAATCTTTTTCCACCATCTACAAAAACTAATCACTCCTAATTACAAAAGAACACCTCACACCCCAAATAAAAAAAAAACAACGAATTAAAATATCCAAAATAACCAAACAAATAAAACGAATAAAAATATCCAAATAAATTTTTCCCAAAAAGAAACCTTTCCCAAATTTTAAAAAATAAGGAATAAAAAAGTTTTTCCAAAAAGAAACCTTTCCCAAATTTTAAACAATAAGGAATAAAAATCATACTATATTAAAAGTGTGAATAGTCGTATAAATATTATTTAAACTTCTTACCCTTTATTAAAAGACTACTCAATATATAAAGTAGTCTTTTAATTTTATCTATTCTTAATATTAAATATAAAAATTAAATTTTAGGTGCAACATACGACAAATATTTTCCCAAAAAATAGGACTATGTTGGAAACCTTTTTTCATATAAAAGGATTTAGTTTAACATACGTATGGTATTAAGAAAAATTATAGAAACTTTCCCACTTTAAAAAAAAATAAAGAAATTTTCCCTCTAAAATAGGAATAGAAATTGGTTGGATACCTTTTTCATATAAAAAAGATTTGGTCTGAAGGTCCAAAAATAAAAAATTGGCATAACTAATATTTTATTAATATTTTTCTTAATATTAGTAACTAACCAATTAATTATTTCTAAGTATTTTAGGTAAACAAAAAATTTAGAAAAAGGAAAACAACGACTAGCCATGTATGGTATTAAACATTTTTATATGAAACTTTCCAACTAATTGAAAGAAAATAGAGAAGGTTTAAAGAAGTCCTAAAATATACAAAAAAAAATTAATATTTACCAATTCTAAATTAATTAGAATTTTATGTGATTTTTTTTTATAATTCTATTTAAGTGATTTTGGATCAAAACTTGAAATAATTTGTTCTTTGCTTTTACTTTTCTTCTTATTTCAGTTCCTTAAGCCATCTTCTTACTTTCATTATCATCTTTCTATAGTTTTAGAGATTATATGAATTATAATGATAATGAATTCTTCTCTTTTGATGATTTATCATGTTTCTCTTTCAGTTTAAAATTTTGGATCAAAAAATTGGACAAAATAAGCATGTTGCCGCTAAATGATGTAGCCAAAAATTCAAAGGTTTATTTCTTTCTATTTTTCTTCTTTGATGAATTGTGACTTAGTTTTTATTATGCTATTTAATAATAATTTGGTATACTATTCGTTAGTGTTGTAGTTGAATCTTCAATTAAACTTATTTGTTGAATTCGAAATAAGCTTATTGTTAAGTGTTGAATCTTGATATGCAAAACTTTTATTCGAATGAAGAATCAATAAATTAACTTGGTCTTGTGCTTTAAGTTTCTCTCTCCTTCTAAGAGGTTTTATTAAGATCAAATTTGAATATTGTTCTCAAGAAAATAACGAGAAATTTAGTTGTGGCCGTCTGAAATTGGGAAGATATTAAGGAGCCGTTTGGTTAGGGAGATTATTTTTCTAATTCATGTATTAAAATATGGAATAAATTAATACAATGTTTAGTAGCAAATAAGGAGCAATGTATAACTAATACATGGATTAATTATATACCCTACATAGTATTATAGGGTGTATAACTAATACACCCAGTTTTGTTGGGATTAGTAATCCATGGATAAATATGAAAAAAGACACAAATGTCCTCAAATTCTTTTAAATATTTTCTAATTTTTTTTAATTTATTCAATGTGAGTTATTTCTTTTCAATTTTAAAGATGATAATATCTCTCCAAATAATTTTAATCATAAAAAAACTACTCCATTAACTTAAAAAATACTTATTGGTCAAAGCCCAAAAACAAATTGCATGGCTGCATAAAGCTTTAATTTTGTTAATTGAATTTATCACAAATAAAAATAAAAATTTTTGTTTAGATTTAACACTTTACAAAATATAATTTTATGTTAACAACGATTCAATTTTCTCATTCAAAAGTTACACATACCCCCCTCCGACTTAAGAACACAAGAAAGTGCGAACAACAAATAAATAATATTCTTTTTAAATGAATGATTAAATCTTAAAATTTCAAAGTAAGTTATGACTATTGTTATATTGTTGATTTTTTTAATTTTAAAAAAAGAATAATAAAGCTTGGTGAAGTATTTATACAAAATTATTGTATGTCAAGGGTATTTTTGTAAACAAATAATATTCTTTTTAAAATATAACAATACATATTGTTTTCAATACATTAAATCAGACATTGCATAACAAACACAAAAGTGATGATTTATCAACAACTTAAAGCTTATGGTGGTAAAATATATACGTGTTTACACTAAAGTATATGTTTATGTTTACATTATTATATTAAAGTATGAAAAATGTGATTTTAACTTTTAAACTTCATTAAAAATCTTCATAATAAATAAAATTATTTAATTTTAAATAATCAATCATCACACACGTGCGATTAGACTAGTATATATGTATATATATCATCCGAGAATCCATTCATTTGTGATGTCAAGTTAGGATCAGTTCCACCACACTAGCGTTACCCTTTAATTTGTTGACCTGCTTCTCACTATAACTTTTCACACCCCACTAATGATATAGAAAATTTCGCCATGGTCCAAATATTTTTCACTTTATTTAAAATTTATGAAGTTGAAACTAAAGATAAAATTGTATTTCATATTATCCTTTTCAAAAAGAATATTTGAAATAACATTCATGTTTGCATGTACTAATTAAAAAACTATTTTAAAAGTGAAAAGAGAGTTGAAAAACATATAATACGTTTGTTTTCCAAATATAAGAATACAACTACAGGTTGAATTTGAAATTTTTATAGTAAAACACTGATTTTCAAATAAAGTGAAGGAACTATTCAGAAAAAACAAAAGTGAATAACTTTTACGGACAAACGGGCATATGTTCGAATTCTGATCAGGTGACATTAAATAGTACGTAACATTTAGGGACAAAGAAAATAATAATTATATTAATTATACTTGTATTAGTTATACATGTATTATTTCTTATATATTATTTGATTTGATATATAAGAAATAATATATCTTACATAATTTCTATGAAAGAAGTGTTTGTTTACGAAAATATCCTTCTTTGACTTTGTATATTTTTTTTACAACAAAGTTCTTTTGCCATCTTAAACATAATTACTAATATTATTGAACTAGTATATAGATATTTAGGATTAATTACAGGACGTTTGTCTTTGCGCATGAAATGTTACGCCGTCGGATTAACATAGTCGAAACAAAAATAAAATAAAATAGAAGATGTAAAATTAAGGAATAGTCTCAAGAATTTTTTGCAAAAATATATTGT
The DNA here is from genome assembly GCF_002878395.1 of Capsicum annuum. Taxonomy (NCBI): domain Eukaryota; kingdom Viridiplantae; phylum Streptophyta; class Magnoliopsida; order Solanales; family Solanaceae; genus Capsicum; species Capsicum annuum. The sequence continues at coordinate 173,437,209 of NC_061118.1, forward strand.
GGTTATTTAAATCAAGTATTCATTGTTGTAAATTAAAATGATGGATAAAGAAATTGTGAAATACAGTCTATTTGTATATAAAAGCGTGTATTAATAATATATTTTATTTGCTATGTATTAGTAATAGAAAGATTTTTTAAAGAGATGTATTAACTTATTAAAGGAGATGAGGTTTGGTATTAGTATTAGGTAAACGACGGAAGGATACAAAAAAAAAATACTAATAGGCACTTGAGAATCTTAAAAAGTTAACTAGAGTAGCAGAATCAACAGCAAATAAGTAGCAGTAGAATTTGGAAGGGACCACTAGTTTGCCCACGAGACAACAACTTTAATTGTAATTATTCTATTCAATAAAGGGAGCTTCCGTCAGCAAGAATTTTACTTCATATAGGGGTACGGTGCCCACTCGTTCTCCTTCATATTCATTTTTCATTCCACATATAGATAGGACTGATCGACTAGCAAACCACTCCGTCCAATTTAATTTCCCTCTGCTCTCTCAAAATACATTTCGTATCTCAGTTGTTCAGCCAACAAATCAAAGCAAAGCCTCCCCTTTACACTCACTCACTCACTCACATCATCATCATCATTCTTTGTGTGTGTGTCTGTGAAGCGACTTTACCAAAATTCTTGTTTTCAGTTGCCTGCAGATATGCCTGCCAACTTGAATTAATTAAAGGGGCTCCCTCCCTTTCAAGAATCTTTCTCAAAGTGAGTTGTTGCTTTTCCTGCTCTTCTTCTTTCTTTTTTCATTCCCTGTAAATTCTTGACTGTAGCTGGTGCTCGTAGTGTTAAATTTGTTTAGCTTTGCTAACTTCTCTTTCCTGACTCCACAAAGACTGCGACTTTGGGGTTTAATCAACAACTTTATGTTCAATTCCTGACCGACCCTTTGATCCATATAGAGTTCTTTTCCTATATATAGAGGGCAAAGATTGCAGCTTTATGTGTTGTTTGACTATATATATATATATGTGGTGTAGATTACTGATGCATGAAAATAGTTTGTGGTCTGAAATGCATTTGTGATTGCAGTTGCAAACGAAAACTTATAACTGATGATGTTTGCGCAACCCGCGCTGATTGGGTTTTGGAAGACCAAGGAAAGGAATCCTTCATGGAAGTTCCTCTTCTTGTTTTTCATATTTAGGCTGCTTTTGTTTTCTGGCTCGTGATGTCATGTGTTTGCTGATTTAATTAGGCTTAATTCCTTCTTTATGGGATGGGAGAAGATTGATCAGCCTTTTTCGTCATTATGGAAGATGGTGCCTTTACACTTAACGACATGTTGGCTAAGCTCTCTGACAATACTACTGCTACTGATTTTAGTTTCATGGGAGAATTCCTCTCTGACGGATTCTGGCTAGAGGCAACTGATCAGGGATCCAATTATTTCTGTAATCAGCCTGCACTTCCTTTTACTACTACTTCCTCTTTGCCTTCTCAGCCCCTTTCCTTTGATACTAACGTTTCCATTCCAAGCACTAATCAAGTGGCCTTCCAGCAAGAAACAGAAAAAGATAAGATAGCTGACAATTTGTTTGTCCCCCAAATGGATGAATCTTCTGCACCTACAAGAGATAACACACACACCTCCCCTCGTCCAGATTCTTCAGCTTTTCAGGTTGAAGGCACTCAAATGAATAGGAGGCTATGGATTGGACCAAACACTCTCACAAACCCAAATCCTACTTTATCAGTAAAGACCAGATTGGTGCAGGCCATTGAATACCTTAAAAATTCCACAAGAGATAAAGATGTCCTCATTCAAATATGGGTGCCTGTCAAGAGAGGAGGCAAACATGTTCTTGTTACTAATAATCAGCCATACTTTATCAACCCAAACTCCCAGAGCCTGTTAGAGTACAGATACGTCTCTCAAAATTACCAATTTGCTGCTGAGAAGGATTCAAAAGAGTTGGTTGGGTTGCCTGGACGCGTGTTCTTGAAGAAGCTGCCAGAGTGGACTCCTGATGTTCGATTTTTCAAAAGGGAGGAGTATCCACGAGTTAATTATGCTCATCAGCATAATGTTAGGGGTTCCATTGCGGTTCCTGTTTTTGAAAGTGGCAGTGGAACTTGCTTGGGTGTTGTTGAGATTGTGACGACTATTCAGAAAACTCACTATCACCCCGAGCTTGAAGATGTCTGCAAAGCTCTTGAGGTATTCCTTAATTGGCCTTTTTGTCTCTAGTGTGTCTTAAACTTAATGCCCTTCCTCAGAACAGTTAGATTAGCAATATTGATTGATGTAGTTAGAAGGTAAGCTTCGTGGAGTTTTTGGAGAGAGTTTTGGGGGAGGGGGAGTTTTTGGAGAGAGTTCGTGGAGTTAGATTAGCAATATTGATCAACATGCTAAATGTTCAATTCCCGAATGTTCGTAAATCTGCAATCATCTTCCAACTGCTTCTCATCTCTCCTTGGCCAAGATTCTGATAGATGAAAATTAAATGTACATATGGTATTAGTGACCACAAATTTTACCTGAACTTTGAGGATTATTTTCTTGAACTTTGATTGTCAATTAACTCGTCATCATTGAGGTTTCATGTGACACTTGTGCTTCTAAGTAACTTATCATTATATAATCTTCTTTCGAGTTCCAAATAGAAATTGGTGATTTTGCTAGTCTTCGGTACAAATTATTCCCATTCTTAAGTTACCAACAAAAAGGACTAACATCTGCTACTAATTAAGGGCACCCATGATTCTTTGCTTTGAGAATGAACCATTTCCCTGTGATTTAAAGAATTTTTTTGTTTTTGTTTGGGGTCTTTGTAGGCTGTTAATCTAAGAAGTTCTGGTATCTCATCAAATCCTGCCAAAGTCAAGGTAGATCCTGAATATTAATCTTTCACTTTCTCATTAGGAGGTCCATATTCACCGTCTGATATTGTAGTTATGATTCTATATCAGGACTGCAACGAGTCTTACCTAGCTGCCTTGGCCGAGATTCAATATATTTTGACATGCGTATGTGATACACACAAGTTGCCATTGGCTCAGACTTGGGCCCCGTGCATACAACAAGGTAAAGGTGGGTGCCTGCAATCTGATGAGCACTTTGCTTCTTGTGTTTCCACAGTCGACTCAGCTTGCTATGTGCGCGATCCACAAGTGGTGCCTTTTCATTTTGCATGTTCAGAGTATCACTTGCTTAAAGGTGAAGGAGTTGCAGGTGGAGCATTCAATACGAACCAGCCATGTTTTGCTACAGATATTACGGCCTTTAGCAAGGCAGAATATCCACTGTCACACCATGCCAGGATGTTTGGATTATGTTCTGCTGTGGCAATACGCCTTCGAAGTATATACACAGGGTCGGCTGATTTTGTCTTGGAGTTTTTCTTGCCACTTGATTGCAAAAATACTGAAGACCAAAAACAAATGCTAAGTTCACTGTCTTCTGTGATACAACAAAGTTGCCGAAGCTTGCGTGTTGTCACAGATCAAGAACTGCAGGAGGAAAAAGTCAGCCTTTCCGTTGGTGGATCACATGAAGAAGAAGCAAGAAAACCAGTTTCTCCATCTTACAGGGATCAAGATTCTTCTTCGTGGCTTTCTGAAATGATGGATGCGCAAAGAAAGGGTAAAGGAGCAGCTGTTTCAGAAAATCACAGGGATAAGCAAGAAGAAAATTTTAAGGTGACAGCAACCCCTTGGGATTACACTCAGAGGGAACCCATTCATGCATCTACATTCTCAGAGCCAAACCAAAGTTTTGTAGCCAAAGGGGGTTCCTTTGATTTTTCTTCTCATTCCTCGGGCGCCAAGAGAGCAGGTGAAAGAAGACGGTCAAAAACCGAGAAGAGCATCAGTTTGCAGGTACTCAGGCAGTACTTTGCTGGGAGCCTCAAAGATGCTGCCAAAAGTATTGGAGGTAAACTATTAAGTCCACTCGCGTCTATAATTATAAATTAGAAAAAAGAAATAAAGCATTTCCATTTCACAACCTTGTACCTATTTTGCCTTCGACGACTACTGTGAATTTGGAACTTTTATAGAAGAAATATGCAATATTCTGCCTTTCGTGGCATGATGGTCCCGTTGGGCAACTGTTAAAATGATGCCTTGGAAATCTATGGATATTTTCAGAATTCTCATGAAAATTCCTTGAATGCTCCAAAAACTACAACTATTTTTTGAGACCAATTTTTGTATAATCTTGGTCAATCGGAATCTTTTGAACATGCTCATATGATCCTTCTAGTTTTCATCTCAAAATTTTGGATTATTTCTATATTTGTCTTTCTTACAAGTTTGTGCACCCATGATTTTGTTTACAAAGTCCTATAGTTTACCTTAAGGTCTCAAATTTGGGTCTTGAGCACCATCATCTCTGCCATCTGAGCTCGTCGTCAATTTCTTGAAACTTGCAGTTTGCCCTACAACTTTGAAAAGAATATGCAGGCAACATGGAATCACCAGGTGGCCTTCTCGCAAGATCAAGAAAGTTGGCCACTCGTTACAGAAGCTTCAACTTGTGATCGATTCAGTCCACGGTGCCGAGGGTGCAATTAAACTAAGTTCTTTCTACACCAACTTCCCTGAACTTAGCTCTCCAAATAATCCCGGTACCAGCAACTTGTCTGCTTCTAAAGACGATGATCATCTGCAGCAAGTAAATACTCAACTTGATGTCAGCCCCGTGACCACCACATCCAAGTCAACTTCTTCGTCTGGCAGTCATAACTCCAGCTCAAGTTTATTGTGTTCGACTACAAATGTCTTTGCGACAACGGAGGAACATCCTGCAAGAGGAATGCTAAAGAGGGCACACACGGAAACAGAATTGCATGACATGGGTCAAGAAGAAACCAAACTTCTGGTCAGGTCACAGAGTCAAAAGATCCAAAGCAATCACAATTCTTCGGAACCTCTGCGCCCTTTGCCAAATCAGCTCTTACAGGATTCAGGTACATTTAAAGTAAAAGCCATATTTGGGAAGGAAAAGATCCGTTTCAGCCTGCAATCACACTGGGGTTTTGGAGATATTCAGCATGAGGTACTGAGGCGTTTCAATGTAGAAGATGTTGGCAAAATCGACCTAAAGTATTTGGATGATGACGACGAGTGGGTGCTTCTGACATGTGATGCCGATCTTGAGGAATGTATTGATATACATAAATTATCTAAAAGGAGGACAATAAAAGTTTCCCTCCACCATACTTACCATCATAATCTTGGAAGTTCATTTGGTAGCAGCGGTCCAGCCTAAGCTATACTTGCTCTGCAAGTGTTTCCAGATGTGGGGTCATGTTTGTTTGCTAAGAAGCTATGGAAGATTCTTGACTGCAAAGTAGAAAGAACGGCTTTTTTCACTTTCTTTCTTAGTGTTAGTGGTTGATGTGGGGAGATGGCAGATCCATGGCCAATCGGCGGCCACCCTATATGCAGTTATTTGACATACTTGCTGATTGCACACTGCATACCCATTGTATCACCTTTTTTCAATCAATGGGAATGTAATATAGAACATACAATTAACCATCGAGTGAGATGAGATGGGACGTTCAGTCATGCTGATTGTTAACTTTGGCATACTTCTCTTTGTGGAAGAGGAGAGGAGGGAATGCTCTTCAATAGTCATTTTGCATTCTCCACAGAGGATACAGCGCAAAAGCTGATTATGTACTTTTTCTAAGTTCCAACCATGTGTAGTTACTGCACTTAGTTCCAGTATCCTGGACAAACAGTTTATGGATCTTTCTGATTTAACGAGAAAGGAAATTCTGGATGAGTTTTTATAGTAGTAATTTTTCACTGCAACGAGATTGGCAAGATGTTCTTAGGACATTCCAACTTAAAACTCTTTTTTTTGAAAAAAAAAAAAATGAGATAGCTTCTACTTACACCTAAGATATCTAGGTGATATGAGGTAAATATTGCAACCCCCGTCTTAGCATGACTTGCAAACACAATTTTGGAACTATCAAAGAAGAAAAGAAGATATTTAAAAAGGAACTCTGGTGACCATGTTCATCTCTTATTTTCTATTGTCTTGTGCATTAGCCCTGGGATGAATCACCTCACTCATCCAGGTCACCTCCAAGTAGAGCCTCTGAGCCCCTACCGCCACAGACATTATGTATAGCCCACTTCTAAGGTACCTTTTACCCGATCATTAGATTGCAATACAAAACCTACCAACTGACGAATGGAGGATTCGTTTCCTCATTCCAACCACCTTTCTTTCGAGTATATTTTACAAGCTCCCTTCCAACAATCAAGAGTTTTGCAGCGAAAGAAAGATAGCTCTTTAGTTGTGGAAAGTTGTCGCTTTTACTTGAAAACAAAAGAATCTCCTATCAGCAGGCGACGTCCATTTTCATGTATGAGTGCAATTGTTGAATGGTGAACTGCAATTCATCAGACAAAGAATGGTGTTTATCTCCTGCAAGAAACTTGCAGGCCTTACCATTGGCATACACTAAGCTATAGCCAGCTATCACCTTGACACTTCCCTCCTTAGCCAGCATTCTCATTTTAGTGGCATCAACCCATGAATGACCTGATGCATACATGTTTGATGCAAGCAGATATCCAGCCGAGCCTGATGGCTCGAGTTCAAGTACTTGAGGGAGGGCACTGGCACCAAACTCATAGTTTTCATAGTTCCTACAAGCACTCAAGAGCGCCCCCCATGCACTTGCACCAGGCTTTAGTCCATCATGTAGCTTTCTTATCAAATTCATTGCACTATCAACCTTTCCAGCCCGAGCTAACAGATCTATAAGGCAAGAATAATGTTCTAAGCAGGGTTCAACTTCATGATCCCAAATCAACTCCTCAAAAAGAGAAATCCCTTCTTCAACCAGTCCCCCATGACTACAAGCGGATAAAAGAGACAGTGCAGTAACTTGATTTGGCCTTAGGCCACACGCTTTCATCTCAGCAAGTAGAGCTAGAGCTTCATTTGGGAAGCCATTCATACCATATGCTGCGATAATGGCACTCCAGGTCACGACATTCTTGTGTGGAATCAGGTCAAACACTTTTCTCGAAGATCCAATAGAACCACATTTTGAGTACATATCTAAGATCGCAGTTCCCACTACCACATCAGACGCCAATCCTCTTCGAATAGCAATTCCATGAGCGCACCTTGACCTTTTCATATCTGCAGAAAGAGAACAAGCTTCGAGAAGATTTAACATGGTAACGGCATTGGGCGGTTCAGTGGTGTGGCTCATCTCTCGGAAAACAGCAATTGCTTCGTCAGGCATGCCACAGTGGGTGAAGCCGGCAATCATGGTGCTCCAAGTTACTGCATCTCGTGTTTTCAAATTACTAAATTGATTCCATGCATGAGTTATGAGATTGCAACTTGCATATGCATCGATCAAAGAGTTTGTAACCAACTGATTCAACTCAAAACCTCGTCGGAGTATTCTGGAATGTATCAACTTGGACTGGTCAGGGTCAAGGAAGGACTTACATAACTGCAGCAGATTGACCAGAGTGACCTCATCAGATTCAACTCCGGCCTTCCGCATCGAATCAAATAAAGTAAGGGCCTCGGAATGCATCTCATTCTGCACAAGTCCTGACAAGAAAGTGTTCCAGGACACAACATTCTTCTCAGGAATTTCGCGGAAAACTCTCAATGAAGAATCCATGTGGTTGCATTTAGAATACAAGTCGATCAGAGAATTGGGTACGAACACATCATAACCCAGAGCTCTAGAGATGACAAATCCGTGAATTGACTCTCCCATTCTAACGGCCTTCGATTTGCTGCAGGCTTTGAGTACACTTACCACTGATTGTCCGTCTGATTTTATCCCAGAATCAACCATCCGTCGGAACAACTCGAGAGCAACCAGAGTTTCCTCGTGAGTTTGGGCATAGGCAGCAACCATGACAGTCCAAGAGATAACGTCTCTGTCAGTCATTTCATCGAAGAGGTTATGTGCAAGCTGCATTTGGAATTCAGCATAGAAACGGAGGAGCGAGTTTTGGAGGGAAGTAACAGTTGAACACCCAGCACGAATGGTAGAAGCATGGACCGTCCGCCCAGCCTCAAAAGCTCTAAGATAGCGATAAGTTTGAATGACAAGCACTAAAGTGGAGATATTGGGTTGAAAACCTGAAGCAGCCCAAGCCTGAGTGAAGAAGCATAATCCTCGGGGAGAAGCAACAGAACGGTGTAAGTGGGCATGAATGATTACATTCCAGGAAACTGAATCTTTGTTGGGGATGCAGTAGTTAAAAACAAGGAGGGCAGAACCCAAATCTCCAGATTTAGCATAGAAGTCCATCATAGAATTAGCGACGGAAGTGAAAGCGAGGAATCCCTGCTTAACCACAGAGGCATGGATAGACTCGCCGTTTCTAGTGGAGGAGGAGAGGTTTAAACATGCTCTGAGAAGTCGAACAACATCTTGGGATTCTCTCAACCTCCTCCCTATACTACCACTCCACTTGACACGCATTTGGCAATTTAGTTCGATAGATAAAGAGGAAAGAAGGGTTACGGCCTTCCAACTCCAACTCCAACTCCAAATCCAAAAGCTAGCTGTCTGCCTTCTTCCCTTGCTATCTCTCTCTTGTTTTAATGAATGCTGTTATTAGAATGAATGGTTTATATCTTATGTTTAATCCAAACTTTCAACGGTCTATTTAGCTCCCATACAGGAATGTCATCTACAAGTTACTTTTGATGGTAACAGCAAAAAAACAGTCTAAAATAGACAAACTACAGCCATTAATCTGTCGGTTGTGGAAAACAAATATGCCCATCTGCAGCTGTACTGTTAGGGTACTCAGTTGCTCTCCCAAAATTTCTTGATGCGTTACTGACAATAGTAAGACCTTTTTCCCCTTTTCCTAGTGCGCAAGGAGTACGAGAAATTGATTACAAGTAAAACTACCTCGCAAAAACCTAAATCTACTACTCACTGATGTTACAAAGTTGAAGGTACGTATTATTGAACATTACATATCTAGACCAATAAGATTTGTACTTGGCAATTGCAAGATCCAACCATGGTTTGTAATTTCCATTGTAGTGAACAACAGCCCCCTTTTGTATTTCTGTTTTGTTCAGGGCAGGATCATAACCAAGACCCAACACATGCCAGCTCCGATCCAAAGGATAAGTCAAGTTATAGAAAGTTATCAGCCCCGGAGGTAAAGTGCCAAGTTTCCAAAGTGTTCTGTCGTCATTCTGCAATGGAAATAATAGTCAGCTACAAAAACACATAAGGATGAAGAATTTCAGAAAAGGAAATGACTTTTTCCCGAATATCAAATGCATTACTACTCTTTGCAAGAGCAAAGCTTGCTATGGAAGACTGACTTTTTAAGGCTTGCCCTTTCCATGACCAGAAGCAATTTTTGGAAGAAAATAAACTAAATTTCCTCACTTCTCAAATCAAGAGGTCAAGGGAATAGATGCAATCTAGACATGGTAGATTCTAGAGCAGGGTCTATAGACATGGTAGATCGTAAAAAGATTTGCAGAAAGCCTTCTAAGTAGGCAACAATTCAATTTTCTAGAAGATAGCAATAAAGCTCAATGGAAAATGATCAATCATGCATACGGTATGCTTCTTTGCCTTTTATGGAGTGAGGAGGCACTGGGAATAACAAGGGCTGCAACCTAATAAAACCATATACAAAGTTTTCCCAAAACTAGAAATAGAGGTCACGAAAGTTACATGGTCTGGGTGACAAATTGGTTTAGCTCTTATCCTTATTGTACTATTTCATCAGCTCCACTCAAAACCTAAACAAGTCATTGTACTGTCCAGAAGACATCATTGATGTACAGCCTTCTTGTCTTCCATTCTATATTACTATCCACCTTCTAATTTCCCATTATTCTATTATCTGGGACCCACCATCATTCTGAAGACTAAACAATAACCCCAAGTTGAAAAAAAGTCAAATTCTATCTCCACTTCTGAACCCATTTTCTCAAATGTAGTTAAACTTCAACTAGCACCTTAATAATCATGCTTGAGACAACAATACCGAGAGGTGGGAGGTATATCTCCTGGCAAATTTTGGCACTTTACTTTGAACCCATAACATCTATCTACCCTCAAGCAAACGATGGTACTTACAGCAATAACTCAAGGTTTCAGTCCCATCAGTCTTCTAAATATACTTGCACTAAATTCTTTGTTTTTCCATAATCAGTAAGTACATTGATTTTCAATAGTAGTTCCATAGTTCAGATCGTTTTATCCGCAGCACTTTCACTTCATTTGACCATCCAAAGCAGCAGCAGGAGCATCCTTATTTATATAATCCTAGTTTATGCATTACTGTCTTAATTTTCAAGTAAACTCATATAAGCTTGATTAATTAAAACTAAAATAGAGATCAATGTGAAGACTTTCTATGCCTTACAGCCACCCCCTCTAGCAGGAGCTCTTGAACTCATGAAAACGTACATGAAATTGACGGAGATAGGTTTGATGGCCCATTGCAAATGTTCTTTTAGCTATATGGCCCTTTTATAACACAAGACATCGGTAAGTAAACACAAGCATATTTGTAGGGTCATGTTCTTCTATTCAAATTGTAAGGGGTCATAGAAGATCATTTCCTCATTAATTGTGCTAACTTCATTGACATGGAAAACAAATGAACAAAAAATTGTAGAACATTCGTGATGATAATATAAAAGAACTCAACTCAGCAAATTGCGACTAGAAGCACCAGCTAAAGAATATGTAATATAAACTTACCATTTCTTGCCAATGATGATATATTCCTGTAATGTTGCGCCTCCTCCACTCCTTCAAATCAAAGACATTCATGCCAAAAGCCCATCCACAGGCATGTGGATCAAAATTTTCAGATATCTTCGGGTTAGAGAAATTAAGATATTTATCAAATCTATGGAAGCTTTCTTTGCATGTCTCCACAGCACCATTGACCATCCCTTGTAGGTTGACAGACCAAAGAGATGTCAGATCCTTTTGAACTACAATATCATCATCCAGAAATAAGATTTTCTCCAGCTTTGGATATACTTCAGGAAGGTAAAACCTAAGATGATTCAGCATTGACAAATACTTTGGGTTCCTATACTTAAGATTGTCGGTGTGCGACGTAAGGGAATGTGCCTTGAAATAATACTCTATCATTCTAGCAGATTCAAGCTGACGTAGTACAGGGCAGTACGAAGAATTAAGCCATGTAAAGTCATCAACATTCTCAACGTGAATTGTTGCAGAAGCAGGAGGATTGGAAAGGAACCACATTTTCATAGCTGGGAAGTTCAATTTATCTGTCACTATATGGAAAACGTGCTTCTCAGGCTCCTTTGCATGCAGTATAGTAGAGTATACAACAACAGATGTGGCAAGTACATTATCAGAAAATATTGCATAATGGAACAGAGAAGGATCTTCAAGTTTTTCCTTGTTTGGAAATTCTCTCTCTTCATATCGTTGGAGAAAAAAGTCCGTCGTGAGAAGCAAAGGAAGACAATGCAAAGGCCTGGGAACTGTTTTAGCAGCCAGCTGTATCAGGAATGCACTCCTTTTCTTCAGCATGTTTAGACCAGATTCGGCCGACTGAAGCATGGCTCTTAGCTTCCTTGCTAATGTCATGCAATCGTATAGTTGATCCTTTGCAGCAGCAAGAACATGGCCCATATTCTTTGCTTGATCAAGGGCACTGTAGATAATCCCAATATTAGATACAACCCAACATCTAAACTTCAATAACGAAAACTTAAAAGCACCAACCTTGGTTGAAGTTCAGCATCAGAAGTGGCTTCTCCAATTGCAAGCTGGTTTTCTCTAGAATGATTTATCAAAGAATCATATAGAGAATCTTCATTCTTAGCTTTTGCAATGGTAGCATAAGCTCTTGCCATAATGATTTGGTCACGCATAAGTTTAAGTGCAGAGTCAGAATTAGGATTTTCATATTCTTTCCTCCATATATTCTTTTTACCCATCCTAGTTGTGTCAAGCTTTTTAGCTCGCTCAAGAGCAGCGTCTTGAATTTGGTTTTCAATTTCCTTATCTTGTTGGATCAGCTCTGCAGTCCGTCGTTCCCTTCTTTCGTTTCTTAGCCTCTGAAGCACCAGGAAGCATCTATGAATCCAAATGACTGAAAAAGAACATGCATGACAAATGTAGAGATATAAAATGTGCCACCTGGCGCTTGAGTTTGATTGGATGCAGCTCAGATCCTGATTTATGCTCCACGACAACTCCATACTGAATTTCGTTCCCATTGGAGTGCTCAATAGAGCCCTCAAACTTATCCGGTTTCTGAGAAGCAAGCAGGAAACAAAGATTCAGTCTATGTCGACAAATTCAAAACCACTATATCCTCATCACTCCCAAGTATTGTGTCCATTTAATATCAGCATGTAGAGGAATCGTGGAAGCCTGAGAACTCTTGGGTAAGCACACACCTTGGAACTCTTTTTGTGATCACCGTCCTCATCACTAGGATACCTCCACACCCATGAAGTTGACAAGTCCTTGGAGTTTATGCTCCTAGTTCTAACAGCACCATTAGCATCAGTATACGTTACAAGGATGTCAATATTCTGCATTAAGAGCAGAGGATCATCAGGATATTGTATATAAAGATTAAAAGTAAATAAATCCAAAGGAGAGAAGAATTTTCTAGTCATTATTATACTGTTTTCCTAAATCAAAAACCAGTAGATTACTTTCTCATCAGGACGAGCGGCACTACTACGACCGTGTTCCTGCAAAGAGATTTCAGAGTTAATGCCATGTAAAGGCAAATGGAAAGCAAAAAGCAGAAGAGAGTTTTTCATAGAGACAAAACTCTTAAAAGACATATATAATGGCTTTCAAATCAACTAAATAAACTATCATTATTCAACATTCAAGTAATCTTGTTGAGAGCCAAGTGCGCAATTTTCTAGTCCCTTTTCCTGGCATTATATCAACATTTCTACAAATACAATCTTGTGAAACTTAAGAGAAAGAAAAAGACAATTCCTATTTACAGCTACATTAAGAAAAAGAAAAAGCCTTGCCCAATTTGCAGTTAAGAAATAAAAGATGGTCCAAGTATATCATCAGAATAGTGAGAAGCAATGGAAGACAGACAATAGATAAGTCTAATTTTGGTAGGATAAGAGCATATGGAAATCGTGCAATTTTGTTGGGGGTATTTTTGATGGGTGAAGAAGGTGTAGGGATATTGAAATGGTAGAAGCATGAGAGGTAGATAGAAAGGAAGAGAACGGTATTACCAGCTTTCCATGAATGCATTGAAGACCATCATATGAGGGGAAAAGACCTTTCAGCTCTCCCTGACTGCAAGCAAAATAGGAGGAGTTGGGAGCAGGAGCAAAATTTAGCAAGTATAGTGAAGGAGTGATCTTTCTTACAGTGATGATGATACATTTGACAATTCAGCTGTGTAAGGTGTAACCTGAAAAAAAATAGGCTAACAAGATGAGCTAAATCTCATTGAATTATGGTGATATATAACTCCACAGAGTTAATATTGAATCACAACACAAACAACAACCATAATATATATATATATATATAAACATGTTGAGATTTATTCGCAAAAGGGAACCAAACGATTAATGAACAGTGAAACATAAAGAGAAGAGGGATTCACCAATTTATTTATTTATTTATTTATTGTGTTTGGAGTCAGATGCACAGCGATAATAGTGTGTGTGAGAGAAAGATGTACAGTGTTTGTTTACCAGGAAGAAGAAGAAGAAGAAGAAGAAGATTAGGAAAGCAGGGGAGATGAAGGATGGAGCCTCCATGCCCGATCTGTCGATACTAGAAACAAGATGCCACATCAAACCAATTATTCCCTTATTATTAGAGTATTAGTATTTACTATTACCCCATTTTTTCTGCCTTGTAACCTCAACTCAGCTTGCCTGATCAACATATATATACACAAAAAGACAAACAAACATTTTTCTTAGGAGGGGAACATATTTCGTTATTTAGCATAACAAGGGAATCAATTTATACCTATTTACCATAAGAGGGCAACCAATTTCTACATTTTTTCATAAAATTCAATATTGGATTCTGGTCCCAAACGTTATTTCCTTTGTTAAAACTCTCTTCGATCTCAATTTATAAAAATACAAAAATATTTTTTTAAAAAAGCGGTTATCGAAATATAAAAGTGTTTTATATTTTTTAAAATAAAAAAGTAATTATGATATTATTTTTATTTTTCTTTCTAAAAAAATTGAATTTAAATTTGATAAGAAAATTACTGCAAAAATCTAACAAATAAATAATAGTAGCCCGTTCTTAAATACTGCTCGTCCGAGCGAAAATTGATATTCCATATATACTTATGAAGAGAGAGAGTAGTCATGACAATTCACAAGGAGAGTACAAATAAAAAAAGGTGACAAGCATTTAGTAATGACCTTTCAAAAACCCTATACGTCGTTTGATAGAGTGTGATAAAATAAATTAATACATACACTAACTTTATGCATTGCTAATATTTTGTTTGGTATATATTTTCAACCTATGTATAACTGATGCAGGTATTAGTTATAAACTCTATAATGTATTGTGCTCTGCATGACTAATACCATCATTTTTCTATATAGTACTAATACGAAGCCTTTTAATACATGTATTAACTAATTAAATGATTAATTTACCCCTCAATTTTTTTCCAAATTGCTCTTCCGTTCTTGTTCCAAAGCTCATATGGATCCAATAAGGAATTGGATTGTGCTGTATCTGGTTCTTCGCTAGCTTCTTTTGTCATAAATGACTTGTGAGAAGGCTACAACAACAAATAAAAATGCAACTAAATCAGCTTAATAATCATTAATGAGCTTATAATAAGTATTACTTTTGAATAATGTGAGCAGAAGAAATTCATCGATGAAGAAGAGTTTTCATTTTTGACACAAGATTGAAAAGAGAGTGAAGAAGGCTAAATAAAGGGTATTTTAGTAAATAAACATTATTTGATAAAAACTTTACTTTTTATTTTATTTTTGATATATCAAACACAATTATTTTTATGCACTCCACCAAACGTCGTCGCCGTATAAAGTGGGAGTAGTTAGTGCATTGAAGTGGAAGAGTATAAAAGAGATAAAAAAAAAAAGCTTTCCAATGCCTTTGTTTCTTCTTTACAAAGGCACGAGAATATGCAATCTAGGTTTGTTCTGCTATACCTAAGAGTAATTTTATTCCGTCAAACGTCAATCATAACTAATGTTTTCAGGTGTTCATATCAATCAAACATTTTTGACAAAAAATTATACGAAATGTCCTTTGAATTTATACATGAGATTTCTGGTTTCTCTTTCATATGTTTTCCCTTCTTTTTTTTATATATAAATAAAATAATAATATTACTTGTCTCAGTAGGAGAGTTCATGGGTTTGGTTAAAAATCAAACCGATTAAAAAAATCGACGTTTGGTTTGATTTGATTTAGTTAGGTTTGGTTTTAAATTTAAAAAAACCGATACTATTTGATTTGGTTATGATTTTACTTAAAAAACCGTGATAATAACCAAATTGAACCGATAAATTATATATATATATAATTTATAAATAAAATATAAAATTTTTATTAAATTTAATTTAAAACTAAATTTTAATCTATGTCTAGCCCAACCAATACTTTAATTCAATTGTCCAAACTCAAGCCCAACTCTACCTACTATTACTAATAAGTTACCTCACTTTCTAATTTATAAAGTAAACAGATAACTCAAATTTACCCAACACTGTCTCTTTTTGCAGTACACTGCAGCAAAATACAAAGTTCTATTTTACAATGTACATGTATGTGGTTGTAAGTTGTTGGATAATCTTAATGCTTACAATACAAAGCTAGTGTTTTTCATCTCAATGTTGATTTTGTTTAATGTGTTTGTTCTGATTTTTAAGAGTTTATAGTGTCATTTATCTATTAATGTACAAATATTTCATGAGAAATTGTTCAATGTGATACTCTTTTTTATGGGTTAAAAAAAGAAATTTATTCTAGAGATGGTTGAAGTACACTAGTCAATAACCGAAAAACCAAAGGTTATTTTCTTTTTGCGATTTGGTTTGGTTATGATTTATCAATCTCAGTTTAGGTGGCATGCTGAGCTAGCTGTTTCACAACTAGTAATTTATTTATTTATTTATTTAATTAATTTTAAAACATATTCACTTTTAGATAAAATAATATTGTGAAGGAATGTAGACATCCGGTGCATGTATCTACGTGTGTGTGTGTGTATGTCGAATCCAAGAAGCAGAGGTTAGATTAATCTTAGGAATAATAAATGCGTCTCCATACATCAACTCTATGGCACTCCAGGTGTTGATTTTCTGCTTCAAGTTTCTAACTTCTCAGCACCAGCACACTAAATCATATTCAACCATATCCATAACATTAAAGACTTGAAATCTTGAATCTTGAATCTTGAATCTCCTTCAATGTACAATATAATGAACTCTTTACATATCACTGAAACAAACACAACCTAATGCCATACAGAGCCTTAACACTTCACATCACAACCACAGACGTCAGGCAACAAAAAAAAATAAAAGCAGACAACATTTGTGTATTTGGACAACTAAGTAAACGTAGCTATATAAAAAAAAATAAAAAAAATAAAAAGTTCATTTTCATGATGCTCTTCTTGGGAGTGGATAGGCTCGATTTACATCGTTCCTTGGATGAAGTGGAGAACGATGGTGCAAAGGTTGCTGACGGTATCTATAAGCAGTCTGATGTCTGGATGTTACTCTAGGCTCCTTGGGTCTTTCATTGGCTGCCTCAATCTGTTCTAGTTTCTCAACTACTTCTTTCATTGACGGTCTGGTTTTAGGTTCAGGTCCAAGACATGACAGTGCCAGTTGTGCTATTTGAACTGCAGCTCTGGATGGATATCTTCCTTCCAGCCGCGAATCCATCTTGTCCTTCAACTTCCTTCTATCAGATAAATGCGGCTTAATCCACTCAACCAGATTATGCTGGTTGCTTGGGCGGTTTGTGTCTAGCGCCCATAGACCTGTGAGCATTTCCACTAACACCACACCAAAACCATAGACATCGCTTTTCACGTACAAGTGTCCTGTCAAAAGATGATAGTACAAGTATGAACATGCATTTATTCAGATGATTATGACTTTAAATATGCTTGAACCTGTAAGCACATGTGATTCCAGAGAAGTAGAATTGCAGAGTATAGAAACCAAACAGACTCCAAATTTACCTGTTTGAACATACTCAGGAGCAGCATAACCATACGTTCCCATTACCCGTGTTGTTACATGTGATTGACTAGCCGAAGGACCGAGTTTAGCCAAGCCAAAATCCGATATCTTTGCATTGTAAGACTGAGACCGAAAGGAATTAAAGAATGTCATGAAACCTTTTTATCAGTAACAACCTTTTCCCTAGTGTTCTTACTGTGATAGGTCAGCTAGTAAGGTTTTGTCACTCTGAGATCAAGAGCTCCAAAACTTGAGGCAAAACATTAAGTCTACCAGAAAGGGTTTGAGGTGAACGAATAAATCAACAGGCATCAATTCGTGATCTCTATATTACTTGCAATAAAAACCTATATGACAATATCCAGGGGAAAAGAAAAGGAAACATACGCCATCCAGCAATATATTCGAGGCCTTGAAGTCTCTGTAAATGACTTGCTTCTCAGATGCATGCAGGAATGCCAAGCCTCGGGCTGCACCAATCAATATTTGAAGCCTTATATTCCACGGAAGTGGCTGAACAGCAGAGCCCCCTAAGCAAACCGAAGAGAACATATATGTTTAGGTGGAGAGTAAAATAGGCACATTCCTAACTTCACTATTCTAGAAAATCTTATACTCCCTCCCGTTCCAATTTATGTGGCGTCGCTAGATTTGGCACAAAACGTAAGAAACAAAGAAACTTTTGAAACCTGTAGCCTAAAACAAACCTTGAACATTTGTGTGACAACAAATCATTTCATTAAGGGGAAAAGAGGAACTTTAAAGATAAGTTACTTTTGATTATAAAAAAATGACATTCTTTTTGGAACAGGCTAAAAAAGAAAGGGTGCCACATAAATTGGGACATACTAGGAAGTATAATATAATTGGGAACATATAGCTCATCTCTTACTTCCAAAAAGATGGTTTTCCAAGCTGCCCTTTTGCATAAACTCATAGACAAGCAATAGTTCTTTATCTTCCCAGCAGTATCCCAAGAGTTTGACCAGGTTAGGATGTGAAAGCGATCCAAGAAAATTTACCTCACACTGCATAAACAAATGAAATGAAATCCAAGAGCCTTGGAAAAATTTAAGCAGATACCAGCAATAACAACTCACTTTCTCTGAACTATGAACTAATTTTAACTTCTAAATATTTACAAATAAAGCCCTATAATTTCTGGTCTAATCAATGAACGGTGAAAGTTGAGTGAAATTTAGTAGAAAGCAAAAGCCTGTTCCCAGATGTTCTGGGTAATAATGATAGCAATCAATCAAGTAAGTTAGCAGAAGACATAGGACCACGAGTTCCAATTAAAATGTAATATACGAACAACAAAAAAAGGGTGAGACAATGGGATAGGCAGTAGGGGGCTGCCTGCAGGCAAAAGTGATGATTCGATTCACTGAGCCTTCCGAATGAGAAAGTAGAACGGTGCTTTGGGATACACGTAACGCATCCTCTGCATAACAAAACGAAGAATGCGAGCAGAGATCCTAGAACATCCTCCCAACTCAACATTAGCATATTGGACTGTTCTATTTGTGGAGAACGACAATATATCAGCAGTGAGTTCAGGCATTGCTCTTCGAGGAACAGACATAATATCTCACCATCTTGATTCCCACATCCAACGAAAGCGGTTGGAGATGACTTGGTTGCAGTTGAAAAAGAGAGAATATTTGAAATTGAAAAAGGTATTTGGAAGTTGAAGAAATTGTAGTGAGGCATAAATTTCACACAAAGCAATTTGGAAATACGGATAGCCAAAATCCACACTTGAGCATTTGCAAGTGTAAGTGGGTGCAGAAATAGAAAAAACAAGTGAGGGAGAGCAATTATAGAGTAGAAGGTGGAAGTAGAAAAGATTACATATATACCTGCCACTCTTCAAGTCCTTGTAAGCTCTCAGAATTCAATTTCTTAACGGCAATAACAGTGCCACTACCACTCCTTGAGGAAGCCCTCTCATCAAGCCAACCCTTGTAAACTTTGCCAAAGCCGCCTTCTCCCAGGACCGTATCACTTCTAAAATTTCTGGTGGCGGTCTTGAGTTCCACAAAAGAAAATATCCTTAAACTAGGGTGGGGTAATATTTGTCCGTCATCAACTGATCCGCTGGCTGCTGAGAAATGGCTATTCCGGGAGACGTTGCTTGCAGTTGAAGAGGTGGTGTTGCTCGTCGTCTGTGATATGCCTGCGGAATATAAGGAATATTCAGAAATTAACAAAGTTTTTGGAAAATGAATACTAGTAAAGGTAGCTTACCTGAGGTGAAATGGGCAGTGGTAGATGGGGTCTGATTAACAGAACTGAAACAAGCTCCCATATCTGTGTCTGTGTCTGTGTCTGTGTCTGTGTGTGGCTCCAAAATTCCTCAGGGATAATCAATCCTGACAAAGCAGAGAAGGGTGCATAGCATAATATGCAAGGACGACGGATGAGATCTGCTTCCAACTTTTTAAGTTTTTTTTTTTTTTTTTTTCTTCTTCCTTGTTTTGGAAAGTTTGTTTGAGTTGACCCAAAAATAATACTACCTTCTTCCCATTTGTTTCTTCGTTTTCTACTTTAAAATTCAACAGCACAATTCTCTGACTTGGTCTTCTTCCTTATTCCAGCACAATTTTCTTAACCTTCTTTTTTCCATGCCTCTTTTCCTACTATTCAATTAAATCCCACCCAATTCATCCAATCTCTTTACACATCCCACCTTCCTATATATATTCATAACTCTGCCGTTAATTAGAAAACAAGTATCATAATTTATTATTCAAATATATAATTATATTCCAAAAATTTAATTTATAATCAAAATTAAACTCTAAAAATATATAAATTAATAAAGAGTATGAAAAATAAAATTTGATAGGTCTATATTACTGTTTTTTAGATAACACGTACTCAGTATATTGTAATTTATAATACTTTTTTTGTAATTTTTACATAATATATGTCACTTTCCCTGTTCAAAATTTTATCAATTACATTTTTTAAATAATCTAAGCTTTTAACTATTATGATTTATAAAACTTTTCATTATATGCCAATTTAAGTGACATAATGCTTAGACCATAATAATTAATTAGAGGTGATAGAGTAAAATCACGATTGAAGCAGCAAATCAAATATGTCTTAAATGACTCACAATAACTAATTAGAAGTGCTATAACAAAATTACTATTAAAAATACTTGTGAAAAAATTAAGGGAACCTCATATAAGACATGAAATTAATTTAAAACATCAAGAGTTAATTTATTATTTTATATCTATTTTACCTTTTTTTATCCTTTTATTCTAATTAACATGACATCGATAACTATTGTAATCTATAATACTTTTTTGATGTTGTAATTTACTATTTTAAGCTATTTGTTATTGTAATTTATAATACTATTTTTGTTTAAACTTTCGTGGTATTAATAGTGAATTTAGACTTTCAAAGTAATTTAAGTTTTTAATTATTGTAATTTAAATTTATACGACTTTTAACGTAATTTTTAAGTAATATCCCTTTATCCTAATTAATATAACATCGCTAAATATTATAATCTATAGTACTTTTTCATCGTTATAATTTACTATTTTTAAATTGTTTGCTATTGCAATTTATAATATTTTTTTTGTTTAAACTTTTATGATATTGATGGTGAATTTAGACTTTTAAAGTAATTTAAGTTTTTAATTATTGTAATTTATAATATTTTTAACATTACAATTTAAACGACACTGATATAATTTCGAGAGTAAGCCAAATATCACGATTGAAATAGCGAAATCAGAATATCTTGAATCACTCATAATAACTAATTAAAAGTGATATAACAAAATTGTTGTAAAAAAATACTTGTGAAAAAAAATTTAAGTAGCCTCACATAAAATGTGAAATTAATTTAAAATATCAAGAATTAATTTATCATTTCATGTTTATTTCACCTTTTATAAAATAAATACTATCATTTTTTAAATACTTAGGTGACTCATATTAGTTAATTATAGGTGATACAGTAAAATTACAATTGAAACAGCTGAAATAACCATATCATAAATGTCTATTTTACTTTATAAATATCTATTTTTTTTATTAAATATTATTATTTTTTAATAAGTAAATATCATAAAATAATTAAGAACAATATAGTAAAATCATGGAGCAAGCAGGCATGTAGAACATCAGTTGTCTGCTTCCAGCTACCTGCCACTGGCGCTTATATATAGTAGTAATAATAAGAGAATAAGTTTTAAATTTTATGGACAAGAAATTAACTGAATGCAATTTTGTTTTGGTAATAAAAAGGAAAAGGGTCAAATTTATCCCTCTGTCTTGAAAATTTGATTAAATATATGTTTTTATCATATTTTAGAATGAAATTTATCCTTGTTGTTATCCTTTAAAATCAAAGTTATCCCTCTACACAAATAATTAATCAAATATATGAGTCATGCAATGATAAATATTCAGTGGCTTAATCTCGTTGGAAAAATTTGATCAACAACACTTGAGGGGATATATTTTTTTGTGGCTCAAGTTGGGTTGAGCGAGTTAGATTAGAAGGTATTTTATTTTTAAAAAATGAGATATTTAACGTTGATTTGAACTTTTCTATTAAAGAAGGGTACATATGAGAAGTTTCTCAACAACAACGTGAATTTAATCTCCAAATGTGACCTGGGGAGTAAAATTGGCTCTCCAAAGTGTGACGAAGAATATATATATATATATATATATATTTAACTTATTTTCAAAGTAGAAGAGTAAATTGAACTCGGAAGTATGATAATACAGACAAAAGATATATTCAATCAAAGAATAATTTGGTAACGTTTGGCGTAAGGAAGATAAACCAAAAATGGGTCCAATTTGGGACAAGTAAGTCAGTGTTATGTTGTGGTAGGAATATGAATATGGCACTCATTTTCATTTTCTCCATAAATAAATAAATAAATAAATACGAATGAGTCAGTCGTCTCCTCTTCGATCATCAATTAAATAACATTCATTCTCACACACACACATCAAATTTTCAGATTCGACTCCAATAAATTTCATATTTAATTGCACAACACAATTTTATATGACCAATTAATTTTCGGTTCACCTTTTTTACTTTTAAAATAATGCTACTACAAACCAAAACGCGGTTTTGGTCTCTTCATTATTTGATTTTGACTCCAAGTCTAACATACACCTTTAATATTGGACTAAATGAATTCCTTTATATCATACAAAATCTCATAAATCATATACAACTACTCCGTGCTCCAATGTCCACGTCATTTAATTAAATCTTTGGTTGATAAATTCTAAGTTACACATTATTATTATATTTAGATTGATGAAATTTGTATAATAATATTTAAAATTGTTCAAACTTTTGTGGCATTGATAATCAATTATATTTTAAAAATAATTAAAGGTTTTAATTATTATGATTTATAATATTTTTCCTTCTATTCTACCAATTAGAAGTGACGTAGTAAAATTATTATAACAAATACTTGTGATTTTTTTCTTAAGTGGCCTCATATAAGATGTCAGTTTAATTAAAAAATAATTTATCATTTTATGCCTATATTATATTTTTAATTAAATATTATTAATTTTTTAATACTTTAATAACTTATAAAAATATCAAAAAAAAATTATTATTTTATGTCTATTTTATTTTTTATTAAATATATTTTTTTAATCCTTAAATGACTTATAATAATTAATTATGAGTGATATAGTAAAATCACGGTTGAAACAACTGAAGCAGTAATGTCATAAATGTCTAATTTATTTTTTTTAATATATAAATGACTTATAAAAATTAATTTGCGGTAATATAGTAAAATCACGATTGAAGCAGCTGAAGCAGGCATGTCGACCATGAGCAGTCTGTTTCAGCTGCTTATTGTGACTTATAATTTAATATTTTTAATATGTTTGTTATGGTAATTTATAATATACTCTTCTTGTTCAAACTTTTGTGCTATTGATAGTCAATTCATATTTTAAAAGAAATTAAGTTTTAAATTATTGTGATTTATAAATTTTTTTCTATTTCAATTTAAGTGGCACTGATATAATTTCAAGAGTCAGGCGAATATCACAATTGAAATGGTGAAATCGGCACGTCTTGAATGACTCATAATAACTAATTAGAAGTGATATAGCAAAATTACTATAAAAAAAAAAATTTGAAATTTTTTTAAGTGAACCTCATATAAGATGTCAGATTAATTTAACACATCAAGAGCTAAATTTATCATTTTATATTTATTTTATTTTTTTATTAAATATTATTAACTTTTTAATACTTGGATGACTTATAATAATTATTTAGGGTGATATAGTAAAATTATGGTTGAAGCAATTGAAGTAAACATGTCATAAATTCTATTTTTTTAAAAATAAATAAATTTTTTTTTTACTAATTTTCTAATACGTAATGTCATATAATAATTAATTAGAGATGATATAGTAAAATCACAGAGAAAGCAGATAGCTGGAAGCAGACATGAAAACCGCCAACTACCTGCTTTCAACAGCTGCTACTCACACTTATATATGTAGTAATTATGAGTGTAAGAGCCCGCTTGGATGGGATTTAAAAAAAAAATTAGCCTAAGTGATTAAAAATTAAGCAGATAAGTGTTTGGATAGAAGTGCTGAAATAGAAAAAAATTTGTCGATGTATTTGGTAAATAAGTGATGTTAAACACTTTTTTGTTGTTAAAATGACTCAAATATCCTTAAAGTTGTTAACACCATAAATAAGGTGAATTATTTATAATTTTTAATTCTAAAATAAATTTTTTGAACTAACTCAATGATCGATTCGATGAAAATAAAGAAGAAATATGAAGAGAAAATTGGAGGAAAGAGATGAAGCGAAGCGGCAAAGAGAAAAAGAAAAAAATATATATTTAAGGGTTACAAGTTTAGGATATTGTTGGAATTTGAGGAAAATATAAGGGATAAAAAGGTAAAAAAACATTTTATCAAACCTAAAAAAATTTTGATCTGAAAATCAAAAAGCTGGGGAACCAACTTTTCACTTTTTGATTTTTTTTTTAATCAATTTATAACTCTTTTTAATTACTTTTTAATTTTATTAAATATCTTAAAAAGCTAAAAAAAATAAAAAAATTAATTTGACTAAGTTTTAATTCTATCTAAATGGGCTGTATTTTAGGAGTATAATTTGGCACCTCATAAAATTGTATTATTAACAAGCAAATGTAGTACGAAATCAAGTCAAAGGACGAGGGCGAGAGTCAAAAATCAAAATAAAGAAGCTAGATAACTTGTACAATAAAATTGTATGCAATGTCTTTTTCCATAACTTGTTTTCAAATTCAAAGGAATTTAGTCAAAGTCTACCAATGCCCTCCTCTCCGGTCTCCGGTCTCTTCCTTTAATATTATTTAATTTAACTACTATATAAATTAATTTTCTTTTTATTTTTTTGGGGGTTAACTTTACGTGCATATTTGCTTTTTCATAATAATATTATTGATGATTTGACTTGGGCCTGAGTTAGTTGTGCGCATTTACACAGTTAACAACTTAAAAGACGTTGAAACCAGAAGGGTAAGCAAGAGGTTGAGGGTTCGATTCCCACCTTTGATGAGAATGGAAAAAACTCTGTGGCCAATTTTCTACCGCTTAATAGACTGGCCATGGAATGAAGGATTAGTTTTCTACCGCTTAGTACGCTGATCATGGAACGAAAGATTAGTCTCACGACTGCTGGCTTAGTACGCTGATCATGGGACGAAAAATTAGTCCCAAAAAAAAAAAAATTTAGGACGTTGAAATGACAACGTTTCATTACTAACATTTCTGCTCATGTAGCCCTAACTTTTATCTCTTCCGTTGGTGCTTCCACCTGAACTTGTTGATGTTTCAATAAATTTACTTATTTTTATGTGATAGCATTTTAACTAAGCATAGAATTTAAGAGTGAGAAAATAAATTAAAAATTGTAATCCTAAACTTGTTATATTTGTATGGCTGAGTGGAGGTTAAAAATGAGAAATTTAAAGATATGTTATTTCTAAGAAATCAAAAAATACAGACTAAAAAGAAAGTATATCAAAGAAATTGTGACGAAAAAAATTACAATATCTGAAGTAAAAGCTTTTAAAAAAGATATTTAAAATTTAGAAAAAGATATGTATGGCCAATTGATGAAACGATGTTGAATTTTCTTTTAAGGGGCCGGGATTGAGTAAAGAGGATGATGTTTGTTTGGTGTGAACAATACAATAAGGAAAGCGGGTGCATGCTATCAATGTGAATATAATATTGAACGGGTAGACTAGCTAGGACTAACAAATTCTGGTTGGCTCCATTTAGATTGAACCCCCGGACTCCCCACCTATTTTGAGAGTTTTCAAGTCCAATTGGATTCACAGCTTACACTTTCTAGAATATTCAACAATCATCATAGCTTGCTTTATTTATTCAAATATCTACTTCTCTTTTGCCTGCATTTACTATCTGTTTACAGCTTAAATTACTTACTTTTACCTAATTTGTTTAATTCTATTCATGTTAGTTTTTCATATTATAGAGAGAGCAGATATTATGATAATGTTAAATTCTTTTTTTTTTTTATAAAGAGAGAGAGAGATCGAAAATTTAGTTAAACATACAAGATAGTGAATGTCAAACTTCACTACAAGGAACTTTTTTTGAAGATTTTTTTCTTTTCTTTTTTAAGGAAATTTTTGTGTTTTGCAGCTAGTTATGCTTTCTTCGAAGAAATGAATGGGAAAAGTGAAAAAGAAAGGGGAAAAATATTGTGAGGTGGAGAAGACACTAATACACATTTATCATTACTATTAATGTTATTATTACGAAATTAAGTACAACCAAGTTTTCACTTACATCTACGAAACTACCTTTGATATTACAACCAAGCTTTCATATAAGTGTAATAATAATATTTTAGAGGTACAAAGGATTTTCGCGTTCGCGTTTAGCTACTCTGTTGTTGCAACAATGAACAGTGCAATTGTATTACACATTGTCCCAAGTCCTAATTATAGTTATTCAGTTTAATTTGATCCCTAGTAAGTAGGAAAATATTATAATAATTGAAGTCGTTCCGTAACTTGTAAAGAGATAGGTGATTAGTTAATTAAGTGTATTGCCCAAACAAACTCGAACAGCAATGACAATAATGGAACTCGGGACTCTTAATTGTAATCTTTTGTTGGAAGTAAAATTAAAAGCACACTCAAAAATTTCAAAACTCAAGAAATATAAAAAGGTCACACATCCTAAATTAGGGTGATGGTTCAGAGTCTCACCTAAACAGGTTTCCAGATTAGTAGAGAATATCATGGGTTGTCACTTTTTAATTATGTGATATATTAATCTCATGTTAAAATAAATATTGTGTCTGCTTTTTCTATATAATTAAGACCTCGCACGTTCTCACTATTCAGGGGCATGATCATAATTCATAGATCAGGAATATATATAGAGAGAGTTATCGATTTGACTTGGCCAACTAACAGTCCGTCATCCTCTTGGTACTGCGCCAGTAAACAGGAAGGAGGCTTTACATTGATCATCTTTGAGCATATTATACTACATGTGAGAGAAGATTCCAGGGATCTTATAATTTTACCGATCAAAACGCTTATATATAGTTGCAACTTTAGCCATGAATATTAGTATTATATATAATGGCTTCCTTTCCCATATTGCCCGATTATATAATAATGCCAGCTCCACTGCCAATGCCTCGGTGTTGATTTATAAAACAGAGTACGTAACTGAGTGGGAAGGCAATATTTTATAAAATTACCTGTCATTTAATATGTGCCGACGGATATATAACACAAAACTTACATGGAAAAGGAAGGCATCACATGATCATGATCGATGATACATGGGGATCCAAAAAGAAGGTAAAAGTAAAATAAAGGACACTAGTGCATACATGTTTATTTACTGGCCTGCCTTACCAATGGATGACCTGCCTATACGTAGTACATAATGCATTATCAAGAACCTATATACGAGTCCTAATCAACAACAAAGATGAGAAGACGACTGGTGAGGAAGAAGAGAAGGGCAAACATATACCTAAAAGGTAAAATTAACTAAGCGGCACAGGTGGGACAGGTGCAGGTAGGACCGCACTTGCAGTTGGCCTTGCCAGTAGCGGCTGTGCTGCCTTCACTCTTTGGACATGTGCAGGGATTGCACCCACAGTGCTCTCCGCATGGGCACTTCTTGTGCTCCATGTTTGCATCTGATGCCGACGCGCACCTGCATATATAGTTGCCTATTAATAATTAACCTGGCTACTGCGAACCATCCATAAATTAACAAGACATCGAATATACGTGTATGAAATTGTATACCTGCAAGAAGTGCCACCGGGGCAGGGAGAAGGACAGCCACACCTTTCATTGCATGTTGCAGAACTTCCTCTTACATCAGCCATATTTATCAGCTTTGATCTCTCTCTTTCTAATTGTCTGTGTTGTACGGTATATACCTGCAGCAGGCACAAGCAAGAAGACGTAGTGCAACAAAGCTTGATGATATTATACTATACATGTAAATTAAAATGGGATGATGCTATACTACTTACCTATAGTTGACCGATTGATTGTTTGAGGGAATGCAAAACCGCAGATGTTGGCCTTTAAATGTGGGTAGTGGAGTGAGACACGTGGCAATGCATATGACACGTGGATAATACGTGTCAAGCCTCCACTGTCCCCCCGCCAACTCCACCTCTACACCTCCACTGTTACTATTTTCCAAATCCAACCATATCTATTACTTTACTAGCGTGAAGGGAAGTAGGAGCCGGTTGTCATTTTATCATATCACTTTTAATTAATTATTATTTATTATTTATATATTTAAAAAAATAAAATATTTAATAAAAATATAAAATAGATATTTATAATATGTCTGTTTTAACTATTTCAATCCTAATTTTACTATTTTATTCTTAATTAATTACTACAGGTCATTAAGTATTAATTCGAGATTTTAATATATCATCTTTAATTAATTATTATGAGTCATCTAAATATTAAAAAAAAATATTTAATAAAAAATAAATTAACAATTGATATTTTAAATTAACTTGACATCTTATATGAGGCTGCTTAAATTTTTTCCACAACTAATTTTTATAGTTATTTTATTGTATTACTTCTAATAAGTTATTATGAGTCTCATTTAAAACATGTTTACTTCGCGACTTCAATCGTGATATTTGATTGACTCTTGAAAAGTGACTTGAGGTTTTTATCTTCATTAAAAGACTCTTTAGACAAAATTACCTTTTCGCTATTTTATTCAATTTATTATTTAATTATTTTTTATTATGCTAAACTCCTAAAATATATGAGACGCTAAAATATATGGAAGGAGAATCAATTAATATTTTACTTTGTAATGATCAAAAAATACTCCTAAAATAAAACTCTATTAAGAAAATACTTTTATGTAAAAAATGATTATTTATAGTAATTTATGCTCATAATATGCTTAGGTCTTTCAATGATATATACGTGCCTTTGTCTCTTTCTTCTCTCTTCTTCTTCCTTTGTCTTTTAGGTTAGCTATAGATTCACATGTATTTCTTAGATGTTCGGTAGTTATTTTTTTTATTTTGTCAAGTATTACTTTTTCAGTTTTTTAGATCAGTGTATGAATAAATATATATAAGTCATCAGACTTTGCATAATAAATAATTCAATAAATGTTCTTATTATTTCATCCATCTCAAATTATATATTATCATTTAATCGGATGCAATATTTAAGAAATAAATATTGATTTTATTAAAGTTACAAAATTATCCTTCTTAAAGAAAGGAGTAATAGTATTTAAAATCAAGTGAGATCATTTTCAATTGAAAAAACAAATAAAAAACGAGTAATGGTATTTAAAATCAAGTGAGATCATTAAGGATAAAATTGTAATTGTATCTTTAAAAACTTACTAAATAAAGAAAGACGACATTCTTTTTGAACGAACCAAAAAAAAATGGCGACACATAATTTGGGACAGAGGGAGTATTAATTTGTATAATAATTGTATTGTGTTAATATCTCTATTAGTTTATTATTTTATGGTAGTTTACAGGTTGTAGACGAATATCGATCGGGTTTAAGGAATTTTTGTGTGTAAAATTTAAATCTGATGGTATTATTTTGATATCTTTTTTATCGTATTGTTTTGTTGTAGTTTGCAGGTGATAGTTAAATGTCGGTCGACTTTGAAATTATTTTTAGGTAAGGGTTAAGTTTAATTGTATTGCTTTGATATCCCGACTTGAGAATTTTTTTTGTGTAAAGATTAGATATAGTTATATTATTTTGATATCTCTATTATCATATTATTTTGTTATAGTTAACAGGTGGTAGATGACGCTTTGAGGAAATTTTAGTGTAAAAGTTAGATTTAATCGTAGCATTTGATGTCTCTATTATCGTATTGTTTTATTGCAGTTTACAGGTGGTAGATGAATGTCGATCAACTTTGAGAATCGTTTTCGGTAAAGGTTAGGTATAATAAATAAATTTTTCATCTTTACATATTCAAAAAATGTTAAATTTAATTATTGTATTCATCTTTATTATTTAAATAAATTTTTTATTTAGTGTAATGTTTGAACTTATTAAAATAAGGTACACGCATGAAACGCGTACACCTAAACTAGTAGATAGATATTATAAGTGGCAAATTAGCGGTTGCGCTGACTTTGGGTGTGCGTCCAAAATATGGATTGAGTTACTGTATAGACGTATTATGATCTACTTAAAAGTTGAGTTGAAATAAATTAAAAAGATAATTATAATTTTGTCAAGAATTTCCATAAATCAATAAAAGTTATCACCCCAAAATTTTAATGAATCGATGTTAGATTTTAGTTTATTATACTATAGGTCTATATAATAACAGCTAGATTGGTTTGATGGATTTAGCAAATGACTGTTGTTATAACTTCCTAAGTTGTTCGGACTCTTCAAAAATATTGTTGTATCCGTATCGAATCATTTAAAAATGTACCATTTTTGAAGGATCTAACCCGCACCTCATGATATTTTGAAGAGTACAAGCAACTAAGATAACTTTAGTATTATTTTATCCAATATTAGATTTATCTTTTGAATCATGTATAACTAAACTTGAATACACCAACATTTTAGTGAATTTGCTATATATGGATTAAACATTCAAATGTTAAAACTTACCTTTGAGGGTCTCACTTTCACAGTTAACTAAACACCCCATAAACAATAATATCTCTACACAAAACCAACATTACTGATTCCTGTACCATATATTAATTTTATTACAAGTCCTGTCCAACATGTTTCGCCGAAACGAAAATATTACCATATTATGGAAAATTTTATACTTGGACTATATTCTTCGGTGCTTCGTTTGTTGAGCTAAATATTTTTTTTTTTGGTGGATCATTTTCATATTCCTAGCGTTTGTCAATCTGATATATTGATGAGTATATATAATACGATAATACAAATACTGACGAATCTGCTTTTTCCAAAATGAGAAGAGAATGCATGTATTTCTTCAAAAATATAATATGCTCAATAACTGTAACGGTCCTTCTTAGATTAAAGCAAAACGTATGGTTGTTTATAGTTGTAACACTTTGAATAATAAGTTGTTGTGGTGATAGATATTAATCCAACATCCCTTGAAACAGTCCATTAACATTAGAAAGTTTCGCTGTATGCAACTCGGCCCTTTTAATTTTCTGTCAGCTCTTATCCTACCCAAATCAAATGTTGCCTAGGATCCTGTTGAATGGAGTAGGCAACAGAAATACACATCAGTCTCAACAAATATTTTCTTTTGCTACTGCTACTATAAACACATAGGATGGGCTGTAGGAGAGAGAGTGAGATGATTGCTAAGGTAACCTTAAATGCTGTGATACTACTCATGTAAAGTGATGCATGTTGCTTATACATTAAACTGTTCCTTATAGTACTGGACGAAACATCTGCTCACTCTAAGGTGGAGACTATGTAGAGACGGTCAGACACACAAGTACAGACATGGAAAAATACTGTGCAGGTCATGATAGCTAGAAAAAAAAAGAGAAAATGCACTGATTTACCTTGTAAAGGAAACCCGGTAATAAGAAGCAACAGTGTTAGGTCATCAGTTTTGTTCAGATAACAATCATGCAAGTCTGGTGTTCTCTCTTTTTATTTTCACGAGCCTTCTAAAATGAGCATTTTCCTTAATGATGATAAATAAAAAAAGTTCCATGCAAAAATTTAAAAGACAAAAACTAGTAAAACTGTGCGAATAGGCTACCCAATAGTTTTGCTTATTAGGGCATAAACTTACCAATCATATATTTGCTAAGTATCTTCAACTCCAAGTTGTTGAAGAGAATCAGGGCCAACAAGGAACACACGTCTAGATGTTTGATATCGGAAAACTACTATTCCTTTATATGCTGCCCGTGGTACACCATCCTGATGAAATGAACAGTTGATGCAAGTGTTACAGAAAGCAGAAGAACCTTGCGTCCATCACAGAGGACAAATCCAGTCACAGGCTCACACAGCTAGTGTGAGTAGACCTGTCCGTGGTGTGGGAAAGAACCGACATGGGGCAAGTCAATGATCCATATTAAACACAGATTACCATAACCCACATTTCACTTGTGTCCCATCATAGGCCTAATTTCAATTCCATGAGCACACTTTTTGCAGAGTAGGATTGACAATGAGCAACAAATAGGCGTAAAAAAGAATTCATCTTTAAAATTTGAAAACATAACATTAAATATAATCCAACTTTTATTTACCAAAAAGTAACTTAGTTTGCATTATTTCTAAGAATTAAGGCTTGGATGGGGAGGAGAAGATGCGGTTTTGGGAGGCTTTGGATGAGGTGGTGAGAGGCGTGCCTAGCTCGGAGAAGATTGTTATAGCAGGTGATTTCAATGGGCACATCGGGGCGTTACCGGAAGGCTTTGGCGATGTGCATGGTGGTTTTGGTTTTGGGGAGAGAAATGAAGAGGTAGCTGCTCTATTGGATTTTGCGAGGTCCTTTGGGCTGGTGGTGGTGAATTCGAGCTTTCCGAAGAAGGACGATCACCTGATCACCTTCCGAAGCGCGATAGCCAAAACCCAAATTGACTTTTTGCTGCTTAGGAAAGAGGATAGGGTGATGTGTAAGGACTATAAGGTCATCCTGAGTGAGAATTTTTCAACCCTGCATAGGCTCTTAGTGATGGACTTGGGTATAAAGAAGGATCAGAAGTGAAGGGGAGAGGAGGGTCGACCTAGAATTAAGTGGGGCGGCTTGACGCCGATGAATTCGCGGGAGATAGGGGAGAAGGTGGCAGGAATGGGGGTGGGAGTGTAGGGGGGGGACGCGGATAGTATGTGGGATAGAGTGGCTAGGTGCATAAGGGAGAATGCTAATGAGGTGTTGGGTGTTTCCAGGGGCCGAGCCGGGCATCATCGACCATCGGGGGGATTGGTGGTGGAATGAAGAAGTTAAGAAGAAAGTGGAGACTATGAAAGGGGCGTATGCTAAGTTGGTTGAGAGTAAGGATGAAGAAGAGAAACGGGTAAACAGGAAAGAGTACAAGTTAACTAGGAAGAAGGCTAAATTAGCAGTGATGACAGCTAAGACGACAGCGTTTGAGAGTTTGTATGTGGGGTTGGAGGAGAAAGGAGGGGAAAAGAGGTTGTTTAGGCTCGCTAAGGCTAGGGAGAGAAAGGGTCGTAACCTCGATCAGGTGAAGTGCATTAAGGGGAGGATGGTAGAATGTTGGTGGAGGACGGTCACATTAAGAAAAGATGGCAGTCGTATTTCCATAGGCTCTTGAATGATGAAGGGGATAGAGCTATTGTGTTAGGGGAGCTGGAGCACTCAAAAGAGTGTCGGGATTTTCGTTATTGTAGACGTTTTAAGGTGGAGGAGGTTAGAGAGGCTGTTCGCAGGATGCGAAGGGGTAGGGCAACGGGCCTGATGAGATTTGTGGATTTTTGGAAGTTTTCTGGCGAGGCTGGGTTAAGGTGGTTGACTGGATTGTTTAACGGCATTTTCAAGACGGCGAAAATGCCCGAGGCTTGGAGATAGAGCACTATGATCCCTCTATATAAGAACAAGGGTGACATTCAGAGTTCCAACAACTTTAGGGGTATTAAGTTATTGAGTCACACTATGAAGATTTGGGAGAGTGGTCGAGGTGAGGTTGAGAAGGATAGTGTCTATTTCGGAGAACCATTTTGGATTTATGCCCGGGCGCTCGACGACGGAGGCAATTCACCTAGTGCGGAGGATGGTGGAACAGTATAGGAAAAGGAAGAAGGATCTGCACATGGTGTTTATCGACTTGGAAAAGGCGTACGACAAAGTCCTAGGGAGGTTCTTTGGAGATGCTTGGAGGTGAGTGGGTCCCGGTGGCGTATAGCAAAGCAATCAAAGACATGTATGATGGAGCTAAGACCCAAGTGAGGACGGCGGGAGGAGATTCAGAGCATTTCCCTATCTTGACAGGTTTGCATCAGGAATCTACTCTTAGCCCGTTTTTGTTTGCTTTGGTGATGGATGTGTTGACGCGGCGTATCCAAGGAGAGGTGCCTTCGTGTATGTTTTTGCAGATGATGTAGTTTTGATTGATGAGACGCGAGGGGGTGTGAATGATAAATTAGAGGTATGAAAACAGACTCTTGAGTCCAAAGGGTTCAGGTTGAGTAGGAGCAAGTAGAATATTTGGAATGCAAGTTTAGAGAACGAGGTGGTAGTAAGGTTGGATTCACAGGTGGTGTGTAAGAGGGACAGTTTCAAGTATCTCGGGTCTATAATTTAGGGGAACAGTGAGATTGACGAGAATGTCTCACACCGTATTGGGGTGGGATGGATGAAGTGGAAGCTCGCATCGGGGGTGTTGTATGACAAGAAGATGTTGCCCAAGCTTAAAGGCAAATTCTACAGGGTGGCAGTCCGTCCGACCATGTTGTATGGAGCGGAGTGTTGGCCGGTCAAGAACTCCCACATTCAAAAAATGAAGGTGGCGGAAATGCGGATGTTGCTTTGGATGTGTGGGCTAACTAGGGGTGATAGAGTTCGGAATAATACTATCCAGGAGAAGGTTAGAGTGACTTTGGTGGAGGACAAAATGCGGGAAGTCCGACTGAGATGGTTCGGACACGTGATGAGAAAGAGCACGGATGCCCCAAATGCCCCGGTTCGTAGGTGTAAGAGGCTAGCTTTGGATGGTTTTAGGTGGGGTAGGGGTAGGCCGAAGAAGTACTGGAAAGAGGTGATTAGGCGGGACATGGAGCAGTTACAGCTTACTGAGGACATGACCCTAAATAGGATGATCTGGAGAACGCGAATTAGGATAGAAGGCTAGTGTCAGTTTGGGTCGCTAGTGTAGGATATTACTTGGTGGGTGTATTATTCTTGTTAAGACACCTTATTTCATGTTCTATTATGATTTTATTTACTTTTCTTTAGTTACTATTACTTGTGGGTGTCGTATTTATGTTATGTCATCTTGTTCCATGCTTTATTATGGATTTGATTATTATTCCTTGCCTTGAGCCGGGGGTCTCGGAAACAGCCTTTCTACTTCTTCGGAGGTAGTGGTATGGACTGCGTACATCTTACCCTCCCCAGACCCCACTATGTGGGAATACACTGGGTTTGTTGTTGTTGTAAGTAATCAATTGACCAAGTAACCTTCGAGCACCTGCATTTTTCTTCTGGTTGCAAAACTATCTCAGCAATCAGCAACTGTCAGCATCCATGATATATCAAAAAAATAATAATCATATGACTATGAAACAGTAAATCTCCAAGTGCTAAAATGATAAAATTAGGCATGACAACTCCTCAAGAGCTAAGTTGCATGGACTCTTCACTTTCGGTGCCGCACCCGTGTCGGATTTTCCAAAAAAACACTACTTTTGGAGAAACTGACCCCCCCCCCCCCCCCCCGATATTTTTGAAGAGTCCGAGCAACGAAGTTCAACAGTCTATTTCAAAGTGAAGTAGAATAGATGCCTGATATGCAATGCACAGCGAAATCCAACATATGTAATGACTACATCAAAAGAACCCACTCAAATAAATATGATCAAATCTCAGGTCATAATCAATTTTATCTGAAATAGAGGGCTCACATATGCATTACCTTCCACTCTTCAAAAATGCCAAACTGCCGTGCGATATCTTCAAAGTTTAGTTGATCTCTGTACTGAATACGCACATCACCATCTATGTTAAACGCTTTCAAAATAGCATCAGCTCCGTGGATGGGCTTAGCCTTTTTAACCAAGTCACCAAAATGTTTCATGTAGTTGTCCTGAGAACATGAAACCACAAGTAACATACGCGAGAGGATTTAAATCACAAACTTCTCACTCAATAATCTAATAATGTGATAGCATTCCTAAGTTCTTTAATCTTCAGCATTGTAATAATCCTTAAGTCATTACCTCCAAAAGGTAACTAAGATCCATTGACTTCCAATCAACCTTCAAACAAAATTCCAGGGTAAAATACATGTCATACAAATGGAAAGGATGAGTAGACAAGAAAAAAGGGGTATGGCAATGAAATGACACAAGGGAGCTAGTAACATGCCTGGACATCATTTAGCTTAATTGGCTCAAGATATTGCTTGAAAAACTGCCCCAAACTAGAACCCTGTAAATAAAAAAAGATTGTTGGCAAGGTTTAGGAGAAGTGTTTTTGATGAAGGTTTAATATTAAAAGGATAAAAAAAGACGTACAAAAGCACTGTACATGTGCAGCTATAAAAGACGATGGAGAGCCCTATTACGAAAGTCCTAAGCTAGAGACAGGGAGCTAACAGAATTCAACACAGACTCGGGAGCTAATAGGGGAGAGATTGCTCCAACTCCAATTACTTAAAGATATAAAACATTTAGCTTCCACTCCAAACCACCAAAACACCTTTTGCTTCTTTCTGTCCTAATGGTCCAAAAAATGCATCCAGGAATCATCTTCCCGATCATCCGAATGGATTTACCAATTTTCCATAAACTCAGACTGCTGAAGACAGCTTCAATGCAGTGTTAACAAAGGCGCGCTTAAAGCACGTTTAAGACCTAAAGCGAGGCTCAGAACGTGTTGAGCGCTTCACTATCGTCATCAAGTTTCTAGGGTATGCTTTTCCTTGCCAACGAGTTTCTTCAGAAGAGGCGACACTAAACAATTGATATTTCACTTTATTGTAATTGTTTTTCAATTTCTTTGTTCATATAATTGTCATTCCTGCTTATTATTATTAGTCTTGGACAAAACATAAACATTTCTACTTTTTCTCCCTTTGCGCCATTTGTCATTGAAGCCCATTATATGCGTTTTGCGCTTTAAGCCCGAACAAACCTTTGAGCTTTTTTGCGCTTTTCGCTTTTGATAACACTGCTTCAATGCTTTCTGGTAATACCCAACTGAGTCCAAAAATAGGGGGAAAAAATGCTCCGGATGTCTGAAGTTACTGTACAATGGAGGAAAAAGTGTACTTTTTCAATGTGCTGATGGCACATATAGCATTTGTTAACTAAGTGAAAGAACCTCCTGCACAGGTCATCTTGAGTGAGGCCGGCTTCATTTAGAGCAGTCCAACTGAGGCAGATGATTTTAGGGGTAGTTCTGTTCTCCAGATAAGTTTCCACAGCCAATCATCCAACATTTCATTTTGACTGATGTTGTTAAGGTAACCTGTCTTGACAGTATAAACTCCATTTGGGCCTGTTACCCAGATGAATCTGTCTGAAAGTTGCTCACTTACCATACAGTTTCCCAATCTGCCTAGGAAGTCGAGCATTTCCCTGAAGATTGGATTCCAAGAATTGGCTTCCATATACAGAGAGATAGTAGGGTTAGGTATTCTGAGATTGGATTCCAAGAATTGGCTTCTATATTCTGAGAGATGGTACAGTTAGGTATTCTAGCAATTTGATAAATGTTAGGGTATTCAGATTGCAAGGTTGAAGAGCCTAGCCATCTATCTTCCAAAAACTTAACCTTTGCCCCATTCCCAACTTGAAATCTATTGTTCTGGCTGAACTTGCCCCAAAGCTTGATGATGTTCTTCCAAGCGCCTACCGCAGGTGGGGAGCCCTGGAGACCTTAGTGCACCAGTTATTGTGTATCCTATGATTTGCATCCACCACTCTTTTCCAGGT
Source organism: Capsicum annuum (assembly GCF_002878395.1). Classification (NCBI taxonomy): domain Eukaryota; kingdom Viridiplantae; phylum Streptophyta; class Magnoliopsida; order Solanales; family Solanaceae; genus Capsicum; species Capsicum annuum. The sequence continues at coordinate 173,474,589 of NC_061118.1, forward strand.
TGGCTGATCCAGTGTTATCAAAGGCGTGCTACTCTAAACAAGTGATATTTCATTTTATCGTAATTCTTTTTTTCAATCCTTTGTTTATATACTTGTCATTCATGCTTACAAATATTAGACTTGAACTTAACATGTATATTTCTAGTTTTTCATTAAATCCCACGCTTTATTTGCATTTAAAGCCCCAGTGGACCTTAGAGCCTTTTGCGCTTTTTGCTATTGATAACACTGGGCTGATCCTCTTCTACATACCTCCATAGCCATTTCATGAGTAAACGCATGTTGTGAAGAGTAAGGGGTTGGTTCTTGATGCCCAAGCCTCCCAATCATTTAGGCAGTTTAGTTTCTCGCATATTACCAGATGAAACTTGTAAATGAGTGCTGTTACCTGCCCACAGGAAGTTCGTTCTAATTCTTTCCATCTTCTTTTGAATCCTTAAGGGGGTTAGGGAGAAGTGCCATTTATGCATGAGGGAATACTGTCAAGAGAGTTGTTGATGAGAGTGAGCCTACCGCCCATTGACAAATACTGCATTTGCCATGTGGCTAACTTCTTTACAAATTTCTCCACCAATCCATTCCAATTTTTTTTAGATCTGTGTTAGCAACCGCGATGGGTTGTTAGGAAGGAACCTATCTCACAGCAAAGAATTCCACCCAACAGATCCAGATTTTGCACTTTATTGATAATTCTCCTTAATATGTCGATGTGGAGGCCATAAAGAGCTTCAAACATTGGAAGTGTCAAATTCAAATATAACACCTGAAACACTTCTGCTCCACAGAAGATCGAAGTGTCATCTGCATATAACAGATGAGAGATAGTCACTGTATTCCCTGTAGTGGTGGTGCCAATTTCAAAACCTTGAATCCATTACAACTCCTTGGCTTTATTTAAATCTTGCTCAAGCCTGCCAAACAAGTTGGTGTTGGCTATATGAATCCCCACTTCTTTATTAAGATGGTGGAAATTGATAAATTTTCCATCCTTATCACTATCTGGTTCAGAAGGTAAAACAGCTCAAGAAAGGATGAACAGCAATGAGAAACATTTTTTTCTTGATAATATCAAAATGAGTAAGAACAGCAATATCACACCATTGAAGACAAAAATTCAGGTTCAACTACACTTACTTAAACCAAAGTCATCCAGCACTGATTTAAAGGAGGACTTTATATACATACATGCTCACCAAAGTTGTATGTTCTGCAAACTTCTGGGCGAATAAATTGTCGACCGCTATGATTTTCTTTGAGTCTTAGCCAGTCATCCCAGTAAGTAAAAGTAAGGTCAAAGAAAATCTTTGAAGGTTCCAAAGAGCAGTTAATTTATGCAAGAAATAAGCACATCAGTTTGAAAGGATATGCCTTTGGCCACTTTGGAGATAGTTCGGCCCAAGTTGATTTTGAAAGCATCCATCCAAGACCAGGAAAAAAATCTGAGCGGTAAAGAGCATCTGCAGTGTAAGATACGAAGCATTTCAGTGAGATTAGAAAAGAAAAGCTCTGCTAAAAAACACCTACAAAGATCAATACATTCCACAACATCGAGCAGAAATGGGATTAACCTCCATGGAGGATACACTTTTGATCAGCTCAACAATGACATAAATGGGTAAAAAGAAGTTAATTTTAGTTTTTTCTTTCGCAGTCCAAAATATTCAATTGAAGCCACATCTTTTCCCTTTTGTTCTCATTCAACCCCCTCCCCTATAGATCCTGTTTTGGAGCACTAAGGCTCGAAAGGTGTATACAGAAAGTCTTGTATTGGCTTTCAATCATTCATCATTATCCCACCATTATTGCATAGAAAGGACTACGGAGTCCTGAAAAGAGTGTCGTGGATTTCTCTAACGACAATCTTAGACATAAAATATTTGTGTTTGTACTAAAATATTCATCATATGAATGCTTTATATACATATACATAGAAAAATAATTGGATCTTATCAGTTCAAGATCCTATTTCCCTACTGCTGTTTTAGGACTTTCCAAGGAATCAGAAACAAAATGGACGTATAACCATTCAACAGAACAGAAAAAAGATACCAGCTGCTCTAAGTAGAGTGTGTAGGTTTCTTTATTGAATTACGACCAATAAACTTTTCTAATGAAATGGGAAAAGAGTTCAAAAAAAAAATCATAACCACCAATTCAAAGGAGGAAAAAAGAAGGAAGAAAGATGTAACTTACAAGGATCTTGGACGAACTGCCTTTGTCCATTGTCATTCCAAGAAGAAACAGCCATAATCGACCTGAGATGTTCACCACAAGGATGTAAGAAATGTTATACTTGGGACATCCAGAACAGGCATTCTGCATGTGTCATCCCATGTTTTAGGCCAAGTCCCATTTTTGTTCGTTCACTATCCCACTTAGCATATTTGGCCACTAGTTTATGCAAGGAGAAGTTTTTAGTCCTTGTGCTAAGAATGTTATATTATCAAAATGGATATTTATCCCCCTCGCTCCACCAGATTTTCTCTCACCACAAGCCTGGGAGAGCAAGAGATCTTGGATGGCTGCTGAATCAGATCTAATTGTGTTGGTTCTTTAAAGAAAATGGATCCAAAAGGTGAACGGGAAGTTGGCCAACAAGAGGGAAAAAAATAGATTCCTGATACAAGGATGAATTGAACAATTCTTTGAAAGTAAAGCATGGCAAATCTGGATCCTTTGAGAATGCCTTACTTGTCTCTGTCAAGAAGAGTAGCTCCAGCCTCAAAATAGGCAAAAAAATCAACAGCAATTTCCATATCATCTGCACGTCAGACGGACAATTATTGTGAGATGAAAAAAGTGCAGAGAATATGTAACTAAGTAATTAAGATAGATCAGCAGCAGTACCTTCTAGTATGATAACACGACTAAAATTATGCTTGTGAAACAGCTGATCCAGTGCCCACTTGTAATGGCCTAAGGAAAGAGTGGTCCAATGGTTAATGCAAGACTAACACTAGTTGAAATAAAAATGAGCAAAGGAAAAAGATAAAAACATCCTTACGTGCAATTTTGTAGTATGCAATCAGCTCCCCTGGTCTTTCAGTATGCACAGGTTCAAAATCCAAGTGCTGTCAATAAAGAATTAAAAAGGTCTTTTCTTAAGAACAGCCGAGAACGAAGTGCCAAGAAGATTTTGATACCAAACTTAAATACAAGCAATGGTTGTACACTATACTTCACAATGTGAGGCCAGAACAGTTGTCAGCGAATCAGCAAAAGATCAAAAATACAGACTAAAGTAACTGCAACGACCTAACCTTATAGTGCAGTAGATGAATGTATATATAAAACACAAGTATGGCTACTCACGAATAGATAGAGACAAAGAGATCACACACACACACACACACACAAAACCACATACCCAGTGTAGTCAGACAAAGCGAGGCCACACACACAGAGACATGTGTGTGTGTGTGTGTGTGTTGTCTTAGAAGAATAAATCAAACAACACATGCCTCTTTCACTTGTGTTGTCTTATAGGGGCAAAGGCAAATTGTGTCACAGAATGAATAAATGATGTAGTAGAAGAGTTAAACTGATAAGGAAAACATTTGCATGTCAAATAAAGATTATGCATCTTTTCTCTTTCCATTTTTTAGCTGATAAATACTCCTTATGGACAACTTTTCTACCAACTTGTTTCACCTGTACACAATCTTGTTATTGGAATGACAATAATTGAGCATTGCAAGTCAAAATCAAGTCTGGCAACAATGAGTCCTTAAGTCTAATACTTCTTCTCCAATCAAGGACCTGCCTGATTTTAATTGCACGGATAGAGATAACCCAAATGAATCCCGTTTTCCCTTTCTCAGACGGTAGGGAAGAATACCTGCATATATGTCAGCTGATCATAGCTCAAAGCAAGTTTTCTAACATCAGGATTTGATCCATCCTGCCAAAGGGAGGTAGAAAGAAAAGTCGGTTCAGCAAGAGAAAGAAGACAAGCATACAATAGAAGGCTATGAGGGAAAATAAATGGGTACCTGAGATATGAAAAGAGGAAATTTTGACGCAATGGGTGTTTGATATCTGATGACAACAATCGAGGTACCGCGCTTATCAACTGAGGAATCTAGAACGTAATAAGAAGCAGACTTAATTGTTTTGATAGAAAGCATACTTTAAGATGGATTTGATAGTCCTCTCCAAGTAGTCAGCACGATTGCAAGCCATAACAACTACAGCAGCCACTGGCATCTAATATATATAGTAATTAGATGATGAACAAACATTTGACAGAATTCAGGTTAACAGATGTTGGTAGCATGACTGAAGATGTGAGAATGTATGTAAACCTGCAAATTTCCAATCAACTTTTTTATGCCCTTGCCTGTAACAGATAAATTAACAACATCAAATATATAAGTAAGTTCAAATACTTGTAGGCAGGAGTATATTTATTTATTTATGTTTGATAAGGTAAGATTACTTGTATTTGTATTTATAAGTAAGTTCAAATATTTGTATTTGCTGTCAATTCTGTATTTCAACTAATGGTTTATTTAGATCATATTGAGTAATAGTTTAGTTCATCAGTCATAACTACCATTGCATTCTTTTTTCAAGCTTATCAGTTGGTTATTAACATCTATTCTGACATTGCATTCATTTATCAAGCTTCTTAGTTGATTTTGATATTCACTAGATAAAGCCGGAAGCCGAGGGTCTATCGGAAACAACCTCTCTACTTCTTCGGAGGTAGCGGTATGGACTGCGTACATCTTACCCTCCCCAGACCCCACTTTGTGGTAACACACTGGGTTTTTTGTTGTTGTTGATGTTTGATAAGGTAAGATTAGTTGTAGGCATGAGTATATCTAGAATTAGAGCCCATATTAATAACTCAATGATGTGAACTGACACATTGACACTAACATATCTTTATTTATCATGTACAATAGGTATGATTTGTACAGGCATACATTCATATAACTGCAACTAAAAGCAGTGGCTTTTTGACAAAAAGCTGAAAGAATGAAGAGGAGTTTCTGAACTTACTTTCAAGATCCTGAACAAGAGCCTTTAATTGTCGGCACTCCTGGTCCTGGCGCTTCATTTGTTCTGAAAATGTAGCAAGATGAAGATAAGGAAAGTACAACTACCCATTACCCTTCATATAAAGAAGATAAAAAGCATTCAGTTTCTGACAGCAAATACCAGATTTTTATTTCTTTTCGATTGGTGCAAAAAACAGATTTTATCATTTGAGATCTACATTATCACAGAAAGAATAAGGAACAATGCATTGAAAGAGAAACATGAAGAACTGAACAGGTCCTATCCTCCCTGCTTATCCACATCTTGCAACATACAAGACCAAAAAAATAAATTTTGTAAAAGAAAACATATCTACACCATTTTTTACCCCAACTCATGTACGATAGGACGAAAACTTACATATAATTTTCAAGATACACGATTTCCAATAGCTCCGTTTGTCGAATGGAGGAAATAAATTCATTTCTCAGATAGTTGGAAAGAGGACACAAAAAAAGAAAGAAAAGATCACACCGGAGAACAAAGTGCACCTTCAAGAGCCACTACTCTTCCTCGCTGCTGGCTAATCTGGTCAATAAGCAACCTAGTCTGACTTGTACAATGACTTTCTGCTTCAATCTGTGCCATTCACATGATTTGTACACATTATAAGCAATTAAAAGTTCTTTTCTTCCTTTGTCTTTATCAGGTAAATATAGTTTCTTAAAAGTTCTTTTCTTCTTTCTTTAGCCTACATCATTGACACAGGATGCAGTTGTGTGCTGAGAAGAAAATGCAAAAGAAGATTAAGCAATCTCTTGTTGAGAAGAAAAAAGAGAGGATATTCAGAATGACATTTGAATTGTGAACGATACCTTCAAGTGGAGCATATGAAGCTTATAGAATGTTATGTTCAAAATAGGTGACATGAATTATAAATACATAAACGGTAGAACACAGGAAATATGCCCATTATATTTAGATTCCATTTAGGGAGAATGACTAGATGCGCCCAGATACTCACTGCAGTAGCAAGGCGGTCTGCATATTCTGACTGTGTCGCGAAAAGCCGCATCTGAGCAATGTAGCAAAAACAACCACTTAAAACATACCTACTTCACCATTAAGCAAACACTAATCCAGGAAGGAAAAAAAGAAGGGGGAGGGTAATCTATCTATCAATATTATATTAGAAGTGTGAAAAGGTCCTAAGAAATGTTGATCGAACTTTTTGCCCTTTACTAAAAGACTCTACAATAGACAAAATTCTCACTTACTATATCCCTAAGTTAATAATTAATTATCTTTATAATACTTAAAATTAAGGAATGGTAAAGTATATATGGTAAGAGAAAAATATATAGTAAGAGCTACTAGGAGAATTAATAATTAAGGAATACATTAAAATATATAGTAAGAGAAAAACATATTTTAAAAGTTAAGGAATCCGAAAATATATGATGAGAGTTCTAAGGTTTTTCTCTATCAATATAACAATAAGACATGTGAAAGTTGATGTCGTATGAGGCGGTCAAGATAATCATACTTCAGGCATGCCAAGATGCATAAAGCTGCTCAAGGTGAAGGAGTGTAATTAACGCAACTTCATTTTTTACCTTTTTTATATACATTTATTATAAATTAACGCAATACAGTCCAGTCGTGGTAACTAGTTTCATCTAATAACACCTATGACCTATGTCAACAGAAGAAAGTAAGCTCATATGGCCAAGTCTAGATGAGACAAGCAATTAGTGCAAAGAAGGGATTGTTTGGCTTTCCCTAAGCAAGAGAAGAGAAAGAATTCTCTTTATAATAATTGCGGTATCAAGGCTACCTTGACTAATCCAATCCATGGGGTACTTACTAGCTCGTAACTTTGTGTCTTTTGCCTCAGTTGGGATTCCAACGTTGGTTCTTCAATCGCTAGGCCAGACCCAAATTCAATAAATAAATAAATAAATAAATAAAGAAAAGAAAAGGGTTGCAGGAGCAGCAATTTCATTTTAATTAGAGAAAGAAAAGGAGGAGGATAGGATATGAATGTAACCCCAACCTGTATGTAGATGAAGGCGAGAGCAGCGAGGAGGAGAAGGTACCGTAAATCAAAGCAACAATACTTTTTATTGTTGGAATTCCCTCTCATCTCCACTCTTGATTTCCTTTCCCCAAACAAGGGATCCCAGATTGATCTCCAACAATCCCACTTCCACTAACTCTACTATTTGTATATTGCTTTTCTTTCTCTACTCATGACTTATAGGTAAAACAAACGCAAAATAGACCGACCCTCCTTTTTTTTTTTTTTTTTCTTTTTATATATTTTAACACGAACATGTACTATTGAATTCTTGAATTTTTCATCAACAAAGATAACTTATCTCGGACTAATAATAGTATCAATACATTCGGTGATATAAGTTATTTTATCCTTTGATAAAATTATAAAATAACAAAACCAATCCTAATTCATTTTTTGTTACTTTATATAGTGATACGGAGCATGAGTTTTAATGCTTGAAGTTGAAATGTGTTCTTCAATTTCATAAACTGGGAGATAGTTTTCGTTCATGATTAGCCTGAAAGGTGTTGTTGGGTTTCATTCCTGACCAGTCTGAGAGGATGTTAGTATATGCTTAGTTTGAAAATATAAATCAGAATTTTAATTGTACCTCGCTAATAGTTTCATTCAGATTAATCATATCGATTTTAAAAGCTCTAATATTAGCCTTTGACATGTTTCTCTTTTAAACATTTTATCTTCCAATTTATTTATCTATTGCCTAAGTGGGCATCTTGAACAGTTATCTATCTGATCCAGTGCAAAAGGCTCACCCAAGAGACTGCTTGATTTACTTCACTTCCATAAATAAAAGCATCTCTACCTTATGTCTACTTCACTTCCATAAATAAAAGCATCCTCCACCTTATGTCTAATTACGGAGGTTTTCAAATGTTGTATTTTGATTCCTACATTGCCTTTTTTACTTTAGCTTCTAGTTTTCAAATATATATTATTGAAGTGCAATTTACAGCTTTAACAACCAGTATTATTTAGATAAATATGCATAAATCTTATATATTTGTACATAAGTACTGAACACAGAGAAAAATCACAGCAATACAAACATAAAAATAATTAAGTTAACTAAAGTGAGGGGTATTTTTGGAACCAAACAATATATTTTTACAAAAAATGCACTGCATTTATTTTAAATACCCCAAACCAAACAATCACTAAAAAATAATACTACGATAACTTATCCCAGGACAACTAATTCCAACATAACTAATCTCACCATAACTAATCCTGGTATAACTTGTCTTCTACCTCAAGTAAGAAAAATATTTCTCTTTAAATATATTTATTTATTTTCGTTTTTATTCTTTCCTCGCATCTAATCTTCTTTTCACCACTGTTAAACTAATTTAAGGAGGAAGATTCATGGATCGGAGCAGGGGCGGATCTACGATAGCGGGTGTGGGTTCTCGAGAACTCACACCCGTTATCGGAAGGTTTATGTAATTCTACACCCATTACCGTAAGGTTTATAATTGCATGAGAAAAATTATCAAAACGTATAAATATTAACAAGTGAAAATTCATAAATAAATCAAGGGACCACTTAGCGGTAGGAAAGAACCCTCACTTTAGAGGTTCTTATTTTTGTTATTTAATTCTTTTTAGACCCTACTTTTTTCACAAGTTTAAAATTTTAGATCCGCCTCTGAATCGGAGTCACCGTCGCGACACTCATCGTTGTACCAGCTTCCCACCATTTATGCTGCCGTAAACAACCTCACAAAATTCAATTTCATCACTTTGTAACTTAAATAATACATATGTTTCTCAAAAATCAAATGAAAAAAAAGAAGCTAAAAGTCTTATATCGAATTTGATCAATGTCCCATTGAATTTGATAGATTTATTTTGTCTTTCTTAATCTCCAAGAAATATACGATATTTTAAAGCATCGTGAGTTGATGATAAGTTTTATTCTATATTATGTTTCTATTTTTAAGTTCTGATTTTATTCTATATTATATGTTAGAGGTAATGGAGGTCCTTTTTTGAAGGAAATGGAGTTTTTCTTTTTGAAGAAAAAGGCCAATAATTTTATTTTATTTTTGTCTCAAAAGGTTTTTACTTCTTTTTTATTGAATTATTTGTGAGCAAAAATAAGTTATCTTTCTCTTATTGATGCATTCTTCAGGTCACCCGCATGTAAACTTCACGCACTTTAATTTTTTTATGATTTTTTGAAAAAACTATTTAATAAGTGTACTTAACGAAAGGTTCAATAGGTTTATGACCCAATTGAGATGCCAATGCTGAGAGAATCAAAAAATTCAGTCACCTATGTTAGAATTTGGAGCTTAAGAGAAGGAAAAGAAAAAGTTTCTGCAGCAACTTTTCATTCATACATACATACATCATAGATACATCTTACAAAAGACTATACTTATAGCCACATAAGTCTTACAAGACACACCTCATAGTATCTTACAAGACACACTATCTCAAAATAGGGACTACCATTTATTTAAAAAAAAAACTAAACATAATATTAAAAGAAACTATTAAATAAAAGACTCTTAGAAAAATCTCATAGTCTAACACTCCTCCTTGAGATTTTTCTTGGATACTCCCAGCATAGCCCTTAGAACTTCAAATTTCCCTTTAGGAAGAGCCTTGGTCAAAATGTTAGCAATTTGCTGATCGCAGCTGCAATGAACAATATTAACATCGCCATCCTTCTATGCTTGCCTGATAGCGAGAAACTTCACATTGATATGCTTGCTACGACCATGTTGCATTGAATTTTTTGCCATAAAAATTGTTGACTTGTTGTCAACCTTAATGACAGTAGCTTTAATTTGATTTTGCTCTAGATCACGTAGAACTTTTCGTAACCATGAAGACTGATTAGATGCACCACCAGCAGCGATGTATTCTGCTTCTACAAATGATTGAGCTACCATATCTTGCTTCTTTGAATTCCATGAGAATATGCTGGAACCAAATGTAAAAGCATATCCAGAAGTGTTTTTCGTATCATCAACACTTCCTGCCCAATCACTGTCTGAATAACCCATCAATTGCCCATGCTCTTCCCTTTTAAACCAAATACCATAATCAACAGTTTCCTTAAGATACCTTAATATTTGTTTGGAAATACGAAGATGAACTTGACTTGAAGAATGCATAAACCTTGACAAAAAACGTGTCGCGAACATGAGATCAGGTCTTGTTGCTATCAAATATAGCAAACTACCGATTAGACTTCTGTAAACTGTTGGATCAGCTCTATCACCCTTTTCAGACTTCGAGATCTTTTCATTGTGAACTAGTGAAGTTGATATAGGCTTACACTTATCCATCTTGAACTTCTTAAGAATATCCCATGCAGATTTTCTCTGGGAAATGAAGATTCCATCAGTAGCTTGATGAATCTCCATTCCCAGGAATTAATTCATTTCATCCAAGTCTGACATCTCAAACTTGGTCTCCATTTCTTGCTTGAATTGATTCATCATAACTTTATTGCTTTCGATTATTAGAAGATCATCAAGACAAAGTGATACCACAAGCACATCTCCACCTTTAGCCTTCTTTACATATAAAGTGGCTTCAGTTTTAATTCGGTTGAAGCCACAATGAATGAGATGATCATCAATCTTACTGTACCATGCTCGAGGAGCTTGTTTTAATCCATACAATGCCTTGTGTAATCTATAAACTTTATCCTTCATTTCTTCACTTGAAAGCCTTCCGGTTGGTCGATATAAATTTTTTCCTACAACGGCTCATTTAAGAATGTCGACTTCATATGCATATGATACAACTTCCAATTTGATCGAGATGCCAAAGCAAATAGAAGTCGTATCGTATTATGTCTTGCAACAGGTGCAAATCTGTTTCCATAATCCAGGCCTGCAACTTACGCATAACCTTTCACAACAAATCTTGCTTTGTATTTATTAACTGAACCATCTGGATTAAGTTTGGTTTTATAAACCTATTTCACCCCTATTACATTTCTGTCTTTGGGTTTATCAACCAGCTTACAAGTGTCATTCTTCTCTATCATACCAATCTCCTCCTTCATTGTTTCAATCCAAACTTCATATTTTGATGCTTCTTGATAGGTATTGGGTTCCAAGATTGCAACATTGTATCTTTCATATATCTCAGAAAGGGACCTTGTCTTCAAAATTGGCGAATCAAGTGAGGATTCACTATCTGATTCATCAGCTTCTTCCAGATTTTCAGAGCCAAATGGTTGTGTTTTAGGAAGTGGATGCATGTTCGAATAACCTGTATTTTCTTTCTCAACTTGCTCCTTATCCCAGTTCCAATAAGCATGCTCATCCACTACTACATCTCTTCTGATGGATATACCTTTTGTTTACAAGTTGAAAACTCTATAACCTTTGGCTTGCAATAAATAACCAATAAAAGATCCCTAATTCACCTCTTGGTTCAAGCTTGCTTCTTCTGAATGAGGGAACATGAGAATAGCATATCGAACCAAAGACTTTTAAGTGCTTTGGTAGATGGCCTTTTTACAGTCCATGCCTCAATAGGAGTTTTATCGCCCATAACTTTAGTTGGCAGCCTATTAAACAAATAAACTGAAGTAGAACCAGTTTCTTCCCAAAAACTTTGTGGTAGTTTCTTTTTAAGCAACAAACATCTGGCCATTATCACTACCATTCAGTTCTTCTTCTCTGAAACTCTATTTTGTTTTGGTGAATAACTTACTGTCATCTTGTGATCAATCCCTACATCTTCATAATACTTATTGAACTCATTTGAGGTGTATTCACCTCCATTGTCTGACCTCAAAGCTTTCAGCTTGCAATTACTCTGTCTTTCAGCAAAAGCTTTAAACTTCTTGAAAACTGAAAATACTTGAGACTTATTACTCAAAAAATAAACCCAATTCATCCTCGTTGAGTCATCAATAAACAACACAAAATATTTGTTTTGACCCAAGAATGATGTCTTCATAGGTCCACATACATCAGTGTGAACAAGTTCAAGCTTTTCAGTTGCCCTCCGTGTAGAACTTTTAGAAAATGCTTTCCTGTGAACCTTACCCATCTGACATGACCCACAAACTACTTTAGTGAGATCTCAAGTAAATCCTTAGTCAGCCCTTCCCATACATAGACCTCAAAGTGACATAGTTAAAATGCTCATATCTTCTGTGCCATAACCATGAATCGTTCAATCTTACAAAATTAGCACTATCAAACTTTTCATCAACTGGAAAGATCCTATCCACCATTTCTACTTTGTCAATCAAAGCAAAGTATCATCAATATCAAAAATCAAATAATATTTTCCCTTAAAAAGTAAGGAGTAACCTTTAGACATCATTTGGCCAACACTCAATAGGTTACATGCTAAAGAAGGAATATACAACACATCATGTATACGCTTTGTACCTTGTTTAGTTTGAAAGAAAACTGAACCTTTTCATGTGCTTCTAATGTTGCACCATTTCCCATCCTAAATTTAGATTTAAGTGACTTGTCAAGTGTGTGAAACATGAGCTCATTATATGACATGTGACTCATGCATTCATTGTCTAGGAACCATTTGGATTGGTTGGTTGTGCTTTCTTTATGAGTATCCATAAACAAGCTTTCTTCCTTTTCTGGCTCTTCAGTAAAATTTGTCTGTTGAACTTGTTGTTGTGGTTGATTCTGCTTGGCCCTGCAATTCTTCTCAATATGACCCATTTTCTACATAATCTGTACTGAATTGATGGCTTTCCTTTGAACCAGCAATCCTTTTCTTGATGGTTGGTTCTTTTACAGTGGACGCAAGGTGGAAACTTTTCTCTCTATAAAGATTTCATCCATGGTTTTCTCTTTGCTGTTTTATCCCCTTTTATCCTCTTATTGCCCTTCACAGGTTGCTTGTATTTGTGCTTTGCTTGAAATGCCACTTCTTCTACTTCTTCATCTCTTATACTTGTCCTTTGTTCTTAGGCTTGCAATTTGCTAATCAGCTCTGCGACGGATAAAGTCTTCAAATTACAAGATTTCTCTATTGCTGAAATCTTGAACTCGAACCTTGCTGGTAAGCTTATCATCATTTGCTCCACCACCTTTGAATTTGGAAAAGGTTCACCAAATAATCTTATCTTGTTTATAATTTCCAGAAGTTTGGTAGAGTACGGTGACAGAAACAAGAGAAACCAAGATTTTCTGAATAGCAACTTATCTAATTCCATAATACATAATGAAATACTTATAGCTATACAACTGTAGGATAGAGTTCTACCCTAGGAAAGAATATATATTGTTATAACTACACAATCAGTAATAAAATTCTATTCTAGGAAAGAGAATATTCTGTCTATACAATTATACTATTACCTAACACCCCCTCTCAAATTGATATCGGTGATCACACAGTAGCAATTTGGAGCTAAGATAGCTATGTCGTGCGCGTGTTATAGCCTTTGTAAACAAATCGGGAAGTTGATCATGAGACGAAATGTGTTGTAGAGTGATAAGACGGTCAGCAACTAGTTCCCGAATATAATAACAGTCCACCTCTATATGCTTTGTGTTTTCATGTTGCACAGGATTTGTGGCTATTTTAATCACACTAGTATTATCAGCATGTAGCAATGTAGGAGATATAATAGTAACACTAAGCCCAGATAATAGACGTTGTAGCCAAATAATTTTCGAACTTGCTATCGACATAGCCTGATACTCGGCATTCGTAGATGATTTAGATGTACGAGATAATTTCTTACATTTCCAAGATATCAAGGATGTGCCTAGAAACATGCACCAACCAGTAACAGAACGCCAAGAATCGGGACAACCAGCCCAGTCCACATCAGTATATCCCTTAAGATTTATCGGAGAATTTGAATGGAAGAGAACACCTTGATCTATAGAACCACGGACATACCGAATGACACGAAGTAATGTAGTATGTATACGATAAGGATTAGCTACAAACTGACTTAGAACTTACACCGCATATGAGATGTCCGACCTTGTCATAGTGAGATAAACTAATGATCCCACCAACTGTCGATACAATGTGGGATCACTGAATGGTTCACCATCAGCCTCTCTATATTTCGTATTAATCTCCATTGGGATGTATACAACCTTGTCATCAGTAAGACAAGCCGTAGCAATAAGATCATTAGCATACTTTTGTTGTGTAAGCATTATCCCAGTAGGCAATTATAGAACCTTAAGCCCAAGAAAGTATGTCAATCTTCCCAAGTCCTTCATCTTAAATGAGATGTGCAAGAATTCTTTTAACTTAGTAATATTCTCTTGATCATTTCTGGTTATAATGATATCATCAACATAGATGAGAAGTACTGTGATACCTACCAGAGAAGTATGAAGAAATAAGGAATAATCTGAAGAACTCTGAGAGAAACCTGCAGTTTGAATCGTGGATCAAAATTTGTCAAACCAAGCTCTGGGAGCCTGTTTTAAGCCATAAAGAGATTTTCGAAGACGACAAACTACATTTGGTCTTGGCAGAACACACCCAGGTGGTGGTCTCATACACACAACTTCTTCCAGGTCACCGTGAAAAAATGCATTTTTCACATCCAACTGATGTAAAGTCCAGCCTTTAATTGAAGCCAAGGCCAATAATGTCTGTACTGTTGTCATCTTAGCAACAGGTGCAAAAGTCTCCTCATAATCTATCCCATACTCCTGTTTGTACTCTTGAGCAACCAATCAAGCTTTATAGCGATTAATTATACCATCTGCCTTCATTTTAATGGAATACACCCACTTACTTCCAATAAGAACTCCATTCGTTGGTTTATCAACAAAGTCCCAAGTTGAATTTTCATTCAGTGCACAAAGCTCTTCCGACATTGCCTTTTTCCAACAGGTTTGTGTAGAAGCCTGGGAGTAAGATGTAGGAACCTCAACAGAATGTAGTGTGGTATGCAAGGCATAGGACTTACCAAATTTCCTTGGAGAGTAGCCAAGTCATTCGGGAGCATGACGATTTGTTCTACTAGACCGACGTGGAGGAGTAATTGGATGAGAGGATCCCTCTTTCTCAGATGAGAATGATAATGTAGAGTCAATACCAGAAAGAGATGAAGGTTGGAGAGCTTCATTACCATTGTTCATAGGTTATTCTGGATATTCAAGCGGAGGATCAGTACTTGAAGGAGATAAAGGCTGAAGATCACCATTATCATAGTCCACAAGTTGTTCCGAAGACTCAAGCCGAGGGCCAGTAGCTACCATATTGTCATCAAACTTGTACAGAAAAGAGAGACACTTTGAAGCATGTTTAGCATTGTATTTGCAAGAAAATTTTTCCTCAAAGAAAATAACATGTCTAGATATTCAAAATTGACAGCGAGATTAATCATAACAGAGATACCCCTTTTGTGTGTCACTATATCCCTCAAAAATACATTGTGCTGCCTTTGTCGAAAGCTTATGTCGTTCATGTGCTGGAAGATGTACAAAGCAAACACAACCAAAAACCCACAAGTGAGAATAATCAGACCTACGATGAAATAATTTAAAGTACGATGTCTAATTTTCAATGACTGGGAAGTTTGTCTATTGATCAAATATACAGAAGTATGTACTGCTTCGGGCCAAAAACTTTTTAGCATATTCGACATACTCAACAAAGTCAATGTAGTTTCTAAAACATGTCGATTCTTTCTTCCTACTACCCCATTTTGTTTCGGAGTATGAGGACAAGTGCGTTGCCCAATAATTCCTTTGTTTTTTGAAAAAATCAACAAGGTTAGTCTTATTGTACTCTCCTACTAAATCAGAACGAAATACTTTTATAGTGTTATTAAATTATGTACGAACATACTTAACAAAATTCATAATAAGAGTTAAAACCTCAGATTTATTTCTAATAAAAAACACCCAGCTGTATCTAGATACATGATCAATAAATAACACAAAGTACTTATATCCCATTCTTGACAAAATTGGAGAAGGACCCCAAACATCATTATGCACTAAATCAAATGGATCTTCATAAGTAGATGAACTAGATGGAAAAAAGAGCTTGTGACTTTTTGAACCGACACAATTCGTACATGCCAAAAGGAGACTGGAATGGATATGATGTGCTGCAAGAAGACATGATTTAAGCATGTGATGAAGCTAAGAAGAATGAAGATGACCCATCCTATTATGCCAAAGAGTGAGAAATTTATTTGAACGAGTAACATCCACTGCAAAAACTGAAAGAAAACAATGATGCAAGTGACGGTGAACCGACTATAGTAGAAATATTCTGCCAAATCTACGCCCCGTGGCCATGGTCATCCCTGTTTTCAGATTCTGAACAACACAACCATTGGGTGAGAATTTTACAACACAATTTTGATAAACTAGTTGACCAACTGAAACCAAATTAGACTTCAAATTTGGAACATAAAGAACATCAGAAAGATTTCCACTAGAACTAATACTCGACGCGGGTAACGTGTGCCCGTTTGCTGTATGAATAACATGTTTAGAAACACCACTAGACAATGATGAGAATTGGGACAAATCACCTGTCAGATGATTGGAAGCCCTTGAATCTTGATGCCAAGTAGATTTAATTGAATTACTTGTACATGAAGAGGATGTCGAGAGTGCACTTGAGATAGCTTCGAGAAGAGCAGCTGTAATAGAATCTCGAATTAGTTTTTCAAGATCATGACCAGCAGAGAAGGAACCAGATGATGTAGTGACATTTATCTGGTAAGCTTGGTGAGTAGTTCGTGAACGATTTGGGCGACGATAACAATCTGAAATATAATGGCCAGTAATTTTGCAACAAGCACAAATGTTTTTCTTCTTAGGACAATTGGCTGCAATATGACCAAAGTCTTGGCATTCATAGCATTAGACACTTCTCTTAGTATTTCCTGTTGAAGCAACAGTTGTTGATTTTCCTGCAAGTAATGCAACGGGAGGTAATGGTGTTGACTCCATAGCAGTCTGAGTTCCAAGTCTTGTCTCTTTACGCAAGACAGCTACCAACACAACATTAAGAGCAGGAATGACTTCTCTATTCAACAAACTGACATGAATTGGTTCGAATTCAGGATGGAGTTTCATTAAGAATTGCACCACCCTTGTCATCTTTCATTTTTCCAACACCTCCTTGAGCCCTGCCTTAGAAATATTTTGCCCAAGAATTTGATCTTGTTCCAACCAGAGCAACTGCAAGCCAGCATAAAACGAGCAAACATTCTTGTCCCCCTGTGTGTATTCTGCAATGTTGCGTTCTAATTCAAACTCTCGTGTAAGGTTGCTTTGTTGGTAGATTTTATGGAGATGGGTCCACATCTCATAAGCCAAATTGAAAGGTTTAAGCCCCAAAACAATATCAGTATGTACCGAATTCGACATCCAAGCGATTACCTTCGCATTATTCAATTTCCAAAGATTCAACTCTTTTGCATCTGTTGGTGGACGAGCAGATCCATCTAACAACCCAAAAAGGCCCTTGCCTTGAATAAAAATTCCAAAGTGGAATTCCCAAAGATCAAAATTGGAACCATCCAATTTTGTAGAGAGCAAATCGTGCAAAGAGAATTGTGAATCCATTGATCGATTGATTATAAAAGAGGGGAAAATAGAGAGAAGAAAAGGAACTTAAGAAGGTAGAAAAGTACCTGTGCAAAGAATACAGAAAACACAAAAAAAAATTAGATTGTGGCTCTTGATACCATGACAGAGAAACAAGAGAAACCAAGATTTTCTGAATAGCCACTTATCTAATTCCATAATACATAATGAAATACTTATAGCTATACAACTGTAGGTTAGAGTTTTATTCTAGGAAAGAATATATATTGTTATAACTACGCAATCAGTAACAAAATCCTATTCTAGGAAAGAGAATATTCTATCTATACAATTATACTATTGCCTAACACATGGTATCTCCTTCTTTCATCCTTAACATCTCAAATTCTCTTTTAAGAGTTAAGAGTTTGACAGTTTTCACTCTGTCACTTTCATCGAGCTCCTCTTTTAGCTTCTCCCATACTTCTTTAGGTGTTTCACAAGTCATTATTCTTGTGAAAATCACATCTAAAAGTGTTGAATGAAGACAAGTGAGAGTCTTTGGTTTCTTGGACTTTGTATCTTCATAATTCTTCATTTGTGCAACAGTTGAATTTGGTCCCAGTGGATGGGGGTCATTTTTACTTTCAACTGTTTCTCACAGACTAAGAGCTTTGAGATAAGTCTTCATCTTTATCATCCATATATGATAATTTTCTCTTGTAAACATCGGACGGCCTGCACCCAAGAAGCTGTTGGATCCATGTTACTATTGTTCGACTCTCTTTTCTTAGTAGAATTGAAAAAAACTTATCTTAAAGTCTTCACAGATCCCTCAAGAAGATTGGCTCTTGATACCACTGTTAGAATTTGGAGCTTAAGAGAAGGAAAAGAAAAAGTTTTAGCAGTAGCTTTTCATTCATACATACATACATCTTACAAAAGACTATACTTATAATCACATAAGTCTTACAAGACACACCTCATAGTATCTTACAAGACACACTATCTCAAAATAAGGACTACCATTTATTTTTTTTTAAATAAACATAATATTAAAAGAAACTATTAAATAAAAGACTATCTTAGAAAAATCTCATTTCTAACAGCCTATATGTATTTTGGCTAAAAAGAAACATCCATATACGGTACTTCACTTCTTCCACTTGGCGTAAAAAACTAAAGAAATTCAATGGTATCCTTCGATCTCTTTTAATTTTTCAGTCCATTCTCACTAAGTTATGACCTAATTGAGATGTCAATACAGAGAAAATCAAAAAATTCAGTCCCCTATATGTATTTTGGCTAAAAGGAAACATCCATATACGCTACTTCACTTCTTCCACTTGGCGTAAGAACCTAAAGAAATTCAATGATTTCCTTCTATTCTCTTTTGATTGTTCGTCCATTCTCACAATTTTGATTGAACCCTTTTGGAACAACCACTCAAAGCCAATTATTCTTCTACAACCACAACCTTTGGACGAGCAATGAATGAATTTTCTTTTACTTTGCTCTCAACTATGTGACATATTAGTCTTCATATATGACATTTTATTTTTAATATATGGCATATTTTTTTTAAAATGTGACATTCTTTTTACGTCAGATGATTAACTTTACACGTTTTATTTAAGAAATAAATTTTCAGCTGCTTGTGTCTTACAGGAACAAAAATTGTATATTTTATTGTTAAATTGGAACAAGAGTAAGTTTAAGTGTAGTAATAAAATTTTTGAATAAATTTAAAAGGTAATATATGCGTTTATGTTATAAAATAAAGGTAAATATCAATATTAAACTTTAAAGAAATAAGAAAACTTTAAGAAATTTTAGTAATACTTTTATTTTACTACTTTGATATGTCAATAAAATGTACAGAGGATGACTATTTATAGATCACCAAATTTAATTATTAAGGTTGTCAAACTTGATTTCAAGTTGGCAATTTAGCCAACTATTTAGGTATTCAAATTCAAATTGAATAAATAATTTTTGATCTTCAAATTCAATTTGACTATTAACTATTATCTCCAGTAAATGACATTTCACACGTATATATGTAACATGACATCCATATTATATAACAGTTTGACTTAATTTTAATAAGGAAGAAGAGAGTATATTGCAATTGCCCATACAACAACGTAAGCTTCACCCCTCAACTTTGCTTTAAAAATCAAAACCCCCCTCAACATTGAACAATAATCATATTTCCCCTTTATCCTTTGCATTATCCATTTTGCCTTTATAATTTTAATCCTATATCTATTTAATACCTCTTTATATTACATTACATTATATTATATTATATTATATTATATTATATTATATTATATTATATTATATGCAGAGAATCGGGCCAATCGTACTGATCCAACAATTTGTAAAATGATTATTGCGGGCTTTACTGTCCAACTTTGAGGCTGGTGGGATAATTTCCTAGACGATGATAAATGCAAGGCTATTTTTACTGCCACTAATGATAAACCAGAAAAAGACAATTTAGGCCGACCGCTTCGGGCAGGACGATCAGATGCTGTCTATACCCTTATGCTTACAATTATTGAACATTTTGGAGGTAGATTTACCAATCAGTATGAAAACATTAGAACTCTTCTTAATGGTTTAAAATGCAAACATTTAGGAGAATTTAGATGGTATAAAGACACCTTTCTTAGTAGGGTTATAGATTTACCCGAAAGTAATTATGACCATTGGAAAGCAAAATTCATTGATGGTCCTCCCCCTTTATTTGCTGAAAGAGTTAGAAAATCACTTAGAGGATCTTATGGCGAGGTTCAGTATTCAAGAAAAACTTATGGTCAGCTTATTGTAGCTTGTACTCAAGAGGGTTTAGCCCTTTGCAACGAGCTAAAATTAGCCAGACAGATTAAGCTTGACAAACTCAGAGAAAAATCTCAATTAGGAGATTTTTGTGAACAATTTGGTATGGATAAATCTTTAGCAAGAAAAACCTAAAGATATTCTAAGCCTGATAAATCCTATAGAAAGAAACGTTCTAGGCATAGAACCAAAGAAGAACATGACACAAGAAAATCCTATCGTAAGTCTACCAGATTTACGAAAAATTGATCCAAAAGAGAGTTAGCAAAAATCAAGTGCTATAGGTGCAACCAATATGGTCATATAGCTCCAAACAACAAGTTACAAAAACTCAAGTCCTTAGGACTTTCTAAGGAAGTGCATGACCAAGTCTATGGTTTATTATATACCTCTGGTTCGGAATCTGATTATGATTCTACATCTGAAAATAATTTTGAACTACCTAATTCTGGTAGTGAACCCGATCAGGTTAATAAATGCAATGATTGTGATAATGATACTTATAATTGTGACGAAATGATGTATAAACTTCAAGCACGATTTGAAGATCTAGATTTAAATATTCAAACTCTTACTGCTGATAATGTCCTTAAATTGCTGAAGGAAGTTACAGATGAAAAACTGCGTGAAAAAATCATTAATTTTGCTACTCAAAAAACTTCTACTAATACTGCTAGTATTTCTAAGGATAATTCTTATGATAATATTTCTAAAGATAATTCTTATGATAATTATCATATGTCTTATTCTTTAGCTGAGGTAAATCGACGTCTTGCGTTGAGTCAAACTTCAGGTAGAGATACTACCTTTGATGATTTAAAAATAGAATTATAAAAATTAAAGAAAGAAATTAGTTCTTTAAAACAAAAATAGATGATCTTCGATCATAGGATTTTGAAAATTGAAGAAAAGATTCCTGACATTCCTGAAAATACTACTTCTTTTACTTCAAAAGGAAAAGAAAAGGATTTTGAAAACTCTGAAGATTCTGAAATAGATAAACTTAGTCTAAAAGAGGATTTGAAAAAAGATTATTTCTTAGGTATGATGCAACTAGTTACTGCTCATAAATGGTATATAAATTGCATTATTCCGATTAATAGGAAATTTTCTATCACTAATATTGCTATGATTAATAGTGGTGCTAATGCCAGCTGCATTCAAAAAGGTTTAATTCCAACTAGATATTTTGAAAAAACTACTCACATAATTAAGTCTGCATCTGGTCATAGTCTTGACATCAACTATAAATTGCCATATACTCATATATGTCGAAATAAAGTCTACATTCTACATTTCTTCTTTTTGGTAAAAAAAACTAGTTATATCCTCCTATTATTTTAGGAACACCTTTTATAAATGCTATTTATCCTTATACACATATCGATGCAAATGGTTTTAAGGCTACCTATAAAAATAAACAAATCTCTTATAATTTTGTTACTAATCCTGTAACAAGAGATATAAATGCTCTTATTAGTATGAAGTAAAAGTAGATCAATTTCTTACAATTAGAAATGATGAGTATTAATATTCTTGATACTTTAAATTCAGTAAAGGTCCAAGAAAAAATAAAAATAATTTTTAATCATTTGATTGTTGATATTTGTGCGGATCACCTAAATGCTTTTTGGAACCGAAAGAAGCATATTGTTTCTCTTCCTCATGAAGATGGTTTAAGTGAAGAAAAAATTCCCACAAAATCTCGACCCTGTAAAATGAATACAACGTTAGTAGAATTCTGTAAAAAAAAGATTGATAGTCTTTTACAAAAGGATCTTATAAAACCTTCAAAGTCCCCTTGGTCTTGTACTGTCTTTTATGTCAATAATGCTGCTGAAAAAGAACGGGGTATGCCTCGACTAGTCATCAATTATAAACCACTGGATAAAGTTTTAAAATGGATTAGGTATCCTATACCGAATAAAAAGACTTACTTTATAGATTATATGATGATAATATATTTTCTAAATTTGATTTAAAATCTGGTTATTGGCAAATTCAAATTGATAAAGAACATACTTATAGAACTGTTTTTAATGTCCCCTTTGGACAGTATGAATGGAATGTTATGCCATTCGGTTTAAAAAATGCTCCTTCTGAATTTCAAAAAATTATGAATGACATTTTCAATCCCTATATGGATTTTATCATTGTCTATATTGATGATATTTTAGTATTTTTGAAAACCCTTGAATCACATTTTAAACATCTGAATATGTTTAAACAAATTGTTTTACAGGATGGTTTGGTCATCTCCAAATCAAAAATAAGTTTATTCCAGACAAATATTAGATTTTTAGGACACAACATTTGTCAAGGTACTATTGAGCCTATACAAAGAG
Source organism: Capsicum annuum (assembly GCF_002878395.1). NCBI lineage: Eukaryota > Viridiplantae > Streptophyta > Magnoliopsida > Solanales > Solanaceae > Capsicum > Capsicum annuum. Next base: position 173,497,331 of record NC_061118.1, read on the forward strand.
CTTTAGAATTTGCTAAAAAAATTATGTGATATTATTACTGATAAAAAACAGCTGCAAAGATTCCTTGGTAGTCTTAATTATATTTCTCCTTTTTATAAAAATCTGTCTTGATATTTAGTTCCTCTGTATGATAGACTAAAAATGGATTACAAAATGCCTCGAACTCAAGTACACACTGATTTGGTAAAATTAATTAAAAAATGAGTTCAATCTCTTCCTTGTACAACTCTTGCAAACCCTAATTGGTTAAAAATTGTTGAAATCGATGCTTCGAATATTGGGTATGGCGGAATACTTAAACATGTTAATCCCCATACAAAAACAGAATGTTTGATTAGATTTTATTCTGGTAAATGGACCGAAAGCCAGAAAAAATATGTCACAGTAGCTCATGAAATGTTAACTATTGTAAAATATGTTTTAAAATTTCAAGATGATTTGTATGACCAGAAATTCATAGTCAGAACTGATGCTCAATCCTTTAAATATATGTTTGACAAAGACTTCAAACATGATACTTCTAAACTAATCTTTGCCAGATGGCAGACTCAATTAGCCCGTTTTGATTTTGAAATTCAGTATAAAAAGGGAAGTGGAAATTCTTTGCCAGATTTTCTCTCTAGAGAGTATTTAAAAGATCAATGAATTTTTATACTTACTATCTCTCTGACAAGGTAGTCATCTCTATTATTAAATGTCTTCCTTTAAATGAAGATCTTCATTATCTTATATTAGAAACTTTGATTCGTAAAATAATTGAAGAAGAGTTTATCTCTACTCACGATGAATTCGTTGTCGATAATATCTATTAGTTTGATATTGATTTAAGTGAATAATCTTTGTAGGATCATCCAAAAAATTCAATAATGAAGCTCTTCCTTCATTTCTTCTCTCACAAATTTTTAATCGCTTTCATAAAAGCAACCCCCCTGAATGCTGACATGCATATGCTTATTCTACGAAAAGTCATTACTAGTTTCATTACAAAACATACACTCTATGAAGATATATCTGAATATTTGGACTGGTATGTGGGTGAATGGAAGGAATTTGACAGACTCGACTTTATTTCTGATGCAGAATGGATCCTACTTGGCAAATAGCCAAAGGAAGAGGAAGGGGTGGAAGAAGTCAAAACTCCTCATATCAAGGAGGAAGAACAAACCCTTTATATTTTGATCGAAGAAATTTTGCATATAGCTCTGCAAGTTCTAATTTTCCTATATTGCAACAAAGAAATAGGACTTTAATTAATTCAAAAATTCTTCAAGATGAATCATCATTATCAAAAACTCTGAATATTGGTTCTTCAGTACATTTGAAAGATATTCTTGAAGACCATCCGTTATATAAACAAATGCAATCCTATATATCGGATCAATAAAAAATTGCAGATTCTTTTGCATCTATAGTTCAAGAAAATTCTGAAAATAACCTGCATATGAAAAATTGAATGCTAAAGAACTTATATTATATATTGAAAATCAACATATTCCTGGTCAAGAAAATACTGAAGATGCATGGTGAATACTCAGAAATTATCTCACTGCCAAAGTTTATTTCACTGGTGAATCATATAAAACCCGGACTTATTATGAACGTATATTAGTTCAAACATTCAAATATTATATTATATTTTATTATATTATATATATAATAGTTTTTAGCCTAAATATTTATAACATTTTATTTAATTTTATTAATATTAAAAATAAAATAATACTTTTTATAAATTTGTCACAAAATCTAATGTCATTTTTTAAGATCATTATTTTAATATTATATGTATTAAAGAGTCGTTCGGTATGAGGTATAATTATAATTATAATAATTTGGCGATAAAAATTCATGATTATTTAGTTAGAGGCATTAGTTAGTCTCGAAATTATTTATCTCACTATTTATACCATATTAATGGAATAAGTTATCACATATACATGCTAATACAATTTATTTTGGGATAACTATTCCCGAAATAACTTGTTCCCAATCAAGTCCCCCTAAGGGTGTATATATGTGCATACATGCATGTGCGTATATATTTGTATTTCACCAATATCTTACTACATTCGTTTCATATTATTTAACTTTTGTTCAGTGGCGGACCCAGAATTTAAGGATTGTAGGTGCTTAAAAAATTAAAAAGTTGAAAAATAATAATAAATCACCTCAACAAGGTTCGAACCTGGGACGTCCCTTTAGTGGAGAAGCTTAAGATCAACTTAAATGCCAGTGCACCCAACCAAATTTTATTTTAGTGGGTGCATTTATATGTTTTATACCTATTTTCATATGTTTTTTTATGTAATTATACCTATTCCGCGTCGAGTTTACTGGGTGCCGGAGCACACGCAAAAACTAGGGGCATACATAGGTCGGGTTGGTTCGATTTTTATTAAAAATAAATAAATAAATCATGTCGGTTTATTAAAACTATAAATCAAATCAAACCAACATAAAATTATTTTTTTCGATTTAGGTTTTAGTTGGTTTTTTCGGAGTTTTTTTTTTCATTTTTTTATAATCTTTAGTTTTTACAATTATCTTGTGATCGAAAACTAGATCAAATATGTTTTCACTCATGTGCTAATGAAAAACCATAATTATGAAAAAATAAGGAGCGAAAAACTCTTTTGAAACTAAAAAGTGAGATGAAGAGTGAAAAGTTTAGGTTTTAAGTTTATATTGGGTTTTCGATCATTTAATTAGCAGTTAATGGACAAATATTACAACTTAAAGGCCCAGATCTAAATATATATCTACATCTACTTTCAAATTATTGAAAATTACTAAAACTAGTTGAAAAAATATTTTAAAAGTAGATTATAATTAATATTTTATGTATAAAAAAGTTTGAATATATATATATATATATATATATATATATTATGTCGGTTTGATTCGGGTTCGGTTTGACTTTTTTTTGGTTAAACCAAACCAAATCAAGAATGGTTTTTTTTTTTCTAACGCCAAACCAATCAAATTAAACCATACGTCGGGTTTTTTTCTCGGTTTAGTTTGGTTCGTCGGTTCGGTTTGACTTGACGGTTTGGTTCGTACACCCTTACCAAAAACATATGTAGGTCCGCCCCTACTTTTGTTGACATGACACAACTCTTAAGAAAATTTTATTAGAGGTGTAGTTTACTGAAAATTAACCTTATTAATGATACTCAGAAACTTTAAATTTATCTATATTACTATATTATGTAGTTATTTAATACTAAGGATAGAAAAAAAATAAAGTACAATTCTCTTAATTTCATAAATTGAACAAGTAAATTAAACACCTGTTTTCAATATGAGAGTCATGTAACAAGAAACGATATTATCTATTGTCTATATAAATAAATGAGTTGTGATTGTCATTTAATAGAGTATTACATAAATTATAATTTATCTAAATAAATATAATCTTTAAAATTTGACCTTATTTTTATTCTTTATTTTGTATTTCCTACATTGAAATATATTTATAAAGTTAATAATTACTTATTATTTTTACTTGTAAAATAAATGTTAGATTTTGATTATTATTAATAAAACTAACTTCCTTATTATGCTAATTTACTTCATTATAGATTATTATTAGCTTATATACTTTATTAGTACTTCTCATTTTTTTTATCAAGAAGATAATATTCATGTTTTTAAGAAAAAATTGTTACATGAATTTAAAAAAAAAATATATGATAATTTCAAAGAAGTCAAAGAAAGTTGATGATGAAAGAGTATAATAAGTATTTAAAAATTTAATTAGAATAAAAAAAGGAAGTATAGTTATTGTTCAAAATTGAAGGAGGAATTTGATTTATAAAGTAAAATTAGGGAGGAAAAATAATTTTCTCTTTTAATAATGACAAATATGTGGTACGTACTGCACAAAATCTAGAATCCTTAGTTGTTACGTTTTGACTAAAGTGGGGGAGAATGATTGATTGTTTTTTTTTTGGGAGTAAATACATATATACCTCTGATGTAGATAACTATACTTTGAATTCGACCTATTATTTCACGATTCTTACTTAATCTATTATAAATACATCATTTTTTGCTGAATCTCAGTCACAATAAAGTAAGTAAACACACACACCAATCAAGTACTGCCACGTGTTAAATATATTTAATTTCATATTTTATTTTATTTTTTTAATAATTTTTTTTAATTTAATTTATCATCCCACCCCATCCAGCAACCTCCCCCGCATTCAGTTCCCTCCGGTAAAATGGAGCTCCTATACAATCTCCATTTTAATGGAGCTTTAAGCTCCATTTTTATTTTATTTATGATCCCACCCCAACCCCCAACCCCACCACATCCAACATCTCCCTCCCCATCTCCATCCAGTTCCCTCCATTAAAATGGAGATTGTACATCATCTTTCCTTTTTAAAATTATGGCGATGATGATGTTGTTGTTGCTTTAATTGATGATGTTGTTGTTGTTGTTGAGTTATGATGATGAAGAAGAAGTTGGAGAAGAAGACAACGGTGGATGGATGGGTTTATGAAATAATTTTAAAAAATAAATAAATATTGACTTTTGAATATATATATATATATATTATTTTCACGTGACAGCTTTTAATTGATAAAAAAAAGTGAAATTTGAGACTAAAATGGTGTATGAATAATAGGTCGAATTCAAAGTTTAGGTATTTTTTTGAAAATGTCGGAGATATTTATGTATTTATTGTCTTTTTTATGATATAGTTTTATTATGTTTTATGGGCGGGAAATAGTGAAGTGAATTGAGGAGCTTATATAGAATAGAATATCCTTAAGTTGCTCTATACTCAAGTATTCTCACCGTCCACGCCTTTTGGATTATTTTTATGTTTTTAATCCCCCTAATTAATTAATTAACTTAGAACTACAGTATCCATCCATCTCTTCTTCTTCTGCTGCTCCAAAAGTTCTTGTCCTGTCTGTTTCCAAGTTATAATTCATTATCCTTTTGCTGGTTATTGATATACGGCTATGAATTTAAAGTGGTTAATGCTTCCATTCCTCTGCTTTATTATTGAAGCTGATGATGAGGTGAAAATTGGAGCCATCTTTTCGCACGAATCGCTCGCCATGGAAGCTGCTGTTCGTGACGTCAATTCTAATCCACGATTCAAACTACAGCGGATTCCTAGGGATCATTGCAGGTATATATCTCATTTGATGTTCTCAATGTAGTTGGCAAAGGTTTGTTGAGGCAAATAGGATACTGGTGCAACTACTCTGGGTTATCCGTTGTGCCTCTGGAGTCTCTTTATGCCAAACCGGCAAACAGGTCAAGTTCTACTCAACGGTTGGATCAGGTTATATGGCCAGGGAAAACTACAAAAAGACCGCGTGGATGGGTATTTCCAGAAAATGGTAGGCCGTTAAGGATTGGACTCCCAAGGAGAGTGAGCTACAGAGCTTTTGTTTCAGAAGAAGAAGGTAGCGGAGTGGTCCACGGGTACTGCATAGATGTCTTCCTTGCAGCCTTAAAGTGTCTTCCATACCCCGTGCCACATAAATTCATCATGTTTGGCGATGGACACAAAAACCCAAGCTACAGTCAGTTAGCAAACATGATCACAGCGCATTGCAAGTATATTCACGCTACCAGCTTATGTATTTTTTAACAGTCAACTGTAACACTGTTTTTTTTTACAAAAAAATTCCATGATAGGTATTTGATGCTGCAGTGGGTGACATTGCAATTGTAACAAACCGCACAAAGATTTCAGATTTTAGTCAACCATACATAGATTCAGGGCTAGTATTAGTGGTACTTGTGAAGAAGATAAGATCGATTGCTTGGGCTTTCCTGCGGCCATTTACTCCTCTGGCGTGGGGAGTCATAGCCGCATTTTGCCTTATTGTGGGAACCGTAGTGTGGATACTAGAGCACAAATTTAATGATGAATTTCACGGCCCACCCAAGAAGCAGGTGGTCACAATTCTATGGTGAGTTAACTGGCTGCCTTCCTGTTAGTCTTCTAATAAGTACTTAGTGGGTAGTTAATGGAGTACTATTATTTAAGTACCCGGATCCTATGCAAAAAGCTACGGACACCGCTGTTTGGATTTGAAATCTTGCATTTCCTTGATGTTCCAACCTCATAATATGCATGTTGCTCTTTGGTATTTAAACTCATCGATCTCCTTGTATCCCATGTTCCGTTTGCAGGTTTAGTTTCTCAACTATTTTTGGAGCCCCAAGTAAGCAGCTAGTTTCAGATAATAACTGTATTTATTTATATTGCTAACTTTGGCATAATGGATGAGTCATAAAAAAAAAAAAAAAAAAAAAAAAAAACCTTTCAGGAGAAAACACAGTGAGCACACTGGGTCGAATTGTACTGCTTATATGGTTATTCGTGATCTTGATAATTACGTCGAGCTATACAGCAAGCTTGACATCGTTTCTAACAGTTCAACAGCTCTCGTCATCTATACAAGGGATTGAATCATTGGTAACAAGCAACGAGGCAATTGGGTACCAGGTAGGCTCTTTTGTTGAGAACTACTTGTTTGAAGAAGTTAACATTGCAAAGTCTAGGCTTGGTCCTCTTGGATCACCAGAGGAATATGCTGATGCCCTTGAACAAGGAAGAGTTGCTGCTGTAGTTCCAAAAAGTTGGCCCAGAGTTCACCAAAAGTGGGTGGGGATTTGTAAGTATTTCCTTACTCATATAATATTGAAAGAAAGCTAGTTGTACTAGTGTATTAACATAAGAGCTGATAGCTTGATCCAATTATATTTATAGGCATTTCGGAGAGACTCCCCCTTAGCCATTGACATGTCGAGGGAGAAGGGAGAGCTAGAGAACGCAGATTCAGAGCAGCTTCAGTTGAAGAGCTTTTGGGGTTTATTCCTCATTTGCGGAGTTGCTGGCTGTTTTGCTCTGCTTGTATATTTCTGCTCCATGCTGCACCAGTTCAGACGACATTTTCTACTTGTAGTACTAGTAAAACTAGAATATCACGTTCGCTGTGGCTTAAGAAATTCTTATCTTTTGTGGATGAGAAGGCAGAGATATCTGCAAATAGGGAAATGGAAACCAATGATCATTTTGCAAAACAACAACCCTTCTCATTTCCAATCTTGTACATTTCAATTTCTTTTATTGTGTAACCAGAGAGAGATTGCGTAGAGAGCATTCGAGTGTTTCATGAATTACCCACTAACTTGTATCTTTAACACAATACTCCCCCTCCATTCCTTTTAATTTGCTCCCCGGTAGTACTTTTCATATAGTTTTCAAATATTTAAATTTTAATTCAAAGAAATTAAAGTAATCTAATCTAATATAGCTTTGAAACTTAATCAAATTGAACTTTTTGCAAGCATGAATGGTTGAATACTAATCGACTGGCCAAAAATCGAGCCAAACCATGGATAACAGGACAAAGCAAATGTGGGAAGTTGCAGTTATAATTGACAGGATACAAGTCTTGACTCGTACAAATATCTTGTACTGGTATACACAACTCATAAAACTGAACAGCAAACACTACTTTTATCATACAAGGGAACCTTCTCAAAACAAAGTTAATTCAAGGCACTAGCAAGGCAACATGTGGTCTAACGAGATCACATCAGTTGTTAGCAGCAGCCTGCTTTGCACCAAGAGCAAAGAACTCCGAAATCACTTCAAGAGGCATCCCCTTGGTTTCAGGCACTTTCAAGAAAACAAATATCCATGATATAACGCAGACGATAGCATATATACCAAATACACCAGCAAGGCCAATAGAAGACAGCATCACAGGTACCGTGTAGGTAACAATAATAGCCCCGATCCAGTATACTAGGGCACATATGGCAATGCATATACCTCGGACCCGAGTTGGAAATATCTCTGAACAGAGTATGTTGGGAATGGGCCCGAGCCCCATTACAAATGAGCAAAAGTATAAAACAACACAAACTGTTGATATAGCAGCCTTCGCAACAGTCGCCATAGTCACTAGACTTCCAATGACAAAAACAATGAGAGCTATTATTAAGATTGGAATTGTGCCTAGCAGCAGACTCCTGCAATACAACAATACACAGAAAGGGGAGCAATTATAACTGAAATGTAAGGACAATAGGCATCCATATAACTGCACTTTCCACATTTGCTTTGTCAGGACAATGTGGAAAGCGGGAGGTTAGTAAAGAAGCATCGTATGAAAAACATCATATTCACTTTAGTAGTAACTCAAAAGGAAGTTACCTCCTGCCAGAGATATCCATAAGCCTCATGGCAACAGCTATTGAAGGGAGCATTAAGAAATATGTGATTGCACTTATCAGCAGAGATGCAGAAGCAGAACTGATGCCAATGTTTGACAAAAGAACTCCCGCACCTGCTTTCTCAAGTATTTGCGGAGTGTAGTACATAACTCCATTTCCTGAGAACTGCATGAACAACAGCTCCACGTAAGAATACTTCAACGAAAAGCAGACAGTGTTCTAAAACAGCATAGATCACCATATTTTGTCCTATTAACCAAGCTGACACTAGCATTCCTGTGCAAGGATGGGGAATCGAGAAATGAAAAGAAAAATCAGGAAGATATCAGAGGTAGGAATATCTTTAAATTAGTGATGTTTCGGTATTTATTTGGAGGTTAAATTAAGTTATAATCTTGACCACCCGGCATGAAAGAAATATTAAAATCTGAAGCCACAAAAGAACAATGGTCTAGCAGTACGAGCAGCACTTGCAAATATTTCACATATCAGCGACCAGCATGAAGTATTGGGATACTCCCTCTTTTCAGCAAATGAATATACCATGTCTGCCGAAATTTCTCTGTCAATTATTATACAAAAATAGTGCTGTTTCGGTATTTAATTGGAGGCTAAATTATGTTACGATCTTGAGCACCCGGTATAAAAGAAATATTCAAATCCGGGGCATAAAGGAAAATGGTCTAGCACTACGAGCAGCACTTGCAAATATTTCATATATCAACAACCAGCAGGAAACATAGAGATCCTCCATCTCTTCAGCAAATGAATATACCATGCCTGCCTGAAATCTCTACGCCAATTCTTATACAAACATCGAAAAAGGAAAAGAAAAATATCCCCGTGTTATTCAATTAATTGAATATGTAAACTAACGTAACCAACGAGTCACTCTATTATATTTCGTTCATGCAACCTTACAAAACAAAAACCGACGCATTGAACATCACTTTTTCATTGACTGGATTCTCACCAATATCCATCTCTGTGGAAGCTGAACATACATCGTCCTATTAGTTATCAAGTTATTTTATTTCTGCCGGTTCCCATGATCTATAAAAAATACTCAAACTATGTCATGACCGATCACAACTTATCCATGTCATCCCTTGATTAAGATTCAATTCAAGACGAAGAGTCTAACCTCTTATGATTCTGCAGAGCAATTTTCCCAAATTTCTAAACTATCAACAGAAAGTTAGGTCAAAGGTGGGAAGACTGATCCAAATAACAAGGTCGGAAAAGAATTTATGTACTACACTTCTTGAAGAAATAAATATGCTTCCCAGTTGACTCTTAGCTGCATAAGATCTCCGGAATCACTGTTAAGACAGTAACTGCGCCAAATGGACAGTCAAAAAGTTTCTAAAATATAGCAAGAAAGCTACTGATTTCAAGTCCATATTTAAGGAGGGAACATAACCAACCTGCAAAAGAGAAAGACCGTCACGGAAGTGTAAGGATGAAAGACAGAAGTTACATTATTTTCTAGTAATATTAGCAATTACCTGCTGAAGTATTTGCATACCCACACCAACAATCAATGCATGCTTGACTCCTGGTTCAAACAAATCTCTCCAACTAGGCCCTTTTCCAGATGCTTCAGATGGATGAATCATAGCTGGTCCAACGGGATGTTGATCCATCAAATCTTTTGAATATAAAGCAGGTTGACTCACCAAAGCAGCAGCTCGACCAAATTCACCACCAGCAGGCATATCACCCCCGGTAAGAGAAACTAAAGATCCCCTATGAGTTCCCTGAGCTCCACTCTCATGCAAATAGATTCTTTTAAAACCTCCCTCCTCCTTTTCATCATCACCTTCTCTCTCTGTCCATTTCCATGCAAGCTGCCATCCACCACCAATGTCAGCACTGCCAACTGGTTCACCGTCATTACCCTGCATCGTGCTAAAAATAATTCCACGGGATGGAGGCGGAACTATGTCCTTTTCCAAGCTTGTTGTCTGACGTGATATAAGTGGGCTCTGCAAATTGTCATCAGATTCTTCAGCTGCAGCCTCAGATGCATAATCGTCGCCCTCAATGGCAACGTTTTCTTCATCCCAATCTTCATTTTTTGTTTGATTTCCAGCAACACTAAACATGCTGCCCAGATGTGGAAAGAGCATGCTTCCCTTGCTTCCTGTATCCGGAAGCTTCTCATTAACACTGCCAAACAGAGCAACAACGGGGTCCATGAGGGGAACATTATGGGCAAATGTGCTTCCTTGGCGAGATGCAATACCAAGTACACTTTGCTCAGTGACAGGGCGAGCAACCAAAGAATGTCCATGTTCAGGCCCATATAACCTAATTTGATCTTTTTGAGCACTTGATTCCTGGTCCTCCACAAGTTCATTTGCTGGGCCAATAATGTACTCCTCCACTGATGTTTCACCACCAACTTCAAGACCCTCAACTAGCAAAGCCATTTCCCCTGTAAATAGAAGTTGCATCATTATTAATACATGGCAGATGGTAACCTTGCCATTTTCATAGAAAACCGATGATCACTGATAAACTAAAGGAGCCGACCAGCACTAAAGCCAAATGCAGAAACATGAAAAGTTTACAGATACTCTAAGTGCAGAAGGCAAGATGTCTAATGTATCTTACATGGAAAACTCCAGGACTTTTTCCACCTCTACAGAACCAAGCAAGTGCAATCACCAAATTTTACTGTTCCGGCTATATGCCTAAATAAATACTGAACCAAGTGAGGTAGTATAGTTCACGTGATTGGCCAGGTAAAAGACAAGTGGGCCTGGTAAAGCCGCAGCTAAGAAAACAAAATTATACTTTTATCTAACAACTTAAACTTTAATATGAGATGATCATGCAATTCAACAATTATTATTTATTACCATTAATAAGATCAATTTATGAAGTCAGGAAAGACCTTGACAACATCTTTGTCATAGAAAATCAGAACTACCCAATATTCCATGCCTTATCAATCGTACTGTATAATGTATCAAAACTCAACATAGCCAAAAGAGCGTCTTGCTATTCCATACGTCTGAAACTCTTATCATTTATTTTGCCAAGAACGAACTATTCAAGAAATAGGAGAACATTTAGGGAGCATACTGATAAAAAGATGCAGTACCCTATACTCCTCTTTTGCCAACTAATGTAACATTTCAATTGAGATTTAACAGCATGTTTACCACATTAATACTAAATAAAACATTTAGTAGTTGCAAAAAGACTGCATTGACTACTACAGAAAGCAAGATGTCATACTTCAAGTTCAAAATTTGATGTTTCAAAAGTGTAAATCTTTCTCTAGGATTGATGATCGCGAAAAGTTTCAAATTTGAAGATTGATAAATCATCCACTTCTCAAATTACTTAACTACCAATTACATTAAAACCCAGAGGAAGCAGCAGCAAAGTAATATTATGAATTATACAGAAATTAACAATCAAGTCAATATTCACTGACTAAGGAAAAAATTCAAAAATATATATTCAATGACTAAGATCGCCTTCTATTATTTATGTGTCCTAAATTTGAAATTCCTGTTACAAACTAGCCACCCTACAATAACAAGAAAATTTTGCTTTTCTGAAAAAATCCATCTGCCCATGTTTTTAGTTTTTATTTTCTTTTGTGGTAGTGTTGTTTACCTGATATATCCCATACATGAACTAACTTTCTAGACATTTTCGTATATAATGCACTAGCTGTATTACTCAATCTTCAATGGCTTAAGTTTATGAGGGAAAAAAAAAAACAATCAATTTAGTGAACCTGTCGAGATGCAACCTACTTGGGGGATAATTTGACTGTAGGAAATATGCCGAATTGCTTATGAAAATCCATCTAAGAGCCTGTTTGGGTGGGCTTACAGTTTAAGGAGTATAAGCCAGAAATCCTAACTAATGACTTTTGGCTTATTTTTGTCAATCCAAACAGGCTCTAAACTCTGAGTCATCCTCATTTCTTTAGGGGGATGCATTTGTTTTAGGTTGCACTATATTTTGCAAATTTGATCACACAAATAAAATCAAATACCAATCCATGAGCTCACCAGAGACATCTTCTTGTCCACGGAGCCTCTGCAAGACCTGCTTAGCATCTAACATTCGCCCTTTACTGACAAGCCATCTGGGGGACTCGGGTAAGTAAAATATTGTCAATAAAAAATACAGAATGGAGGGGATAGAAAGTACACCAAGCATCAGCCTCCAAGTGGGAGAAGTCTTCAAGGACATGGCAAAAACCATGCAGTATGAAAAGAACATGCCAACACAGCCAGTGAACTGAGGTAGAGTGTTCAATAAACCCCTTATCTCAGGTGGCGCTGTTTCAGATATATATATAGGGACAAGAGTAACTGCCAAACCAACTCCAATCCCATCCAACAGTCTTGCCAAAAGTAGAACGTAGATATTTGGAGACCAGAGCATTATAAGGCCACTAAGAAAATAAAGAAGGGAAGAAGTTATGAGCAAGGGACGACGACCAAACCAGTCAGCTATTGCACCAGCGCAAGTTGTAACCAAGATAGATCCAATAAGTGACATGGCAACTATAAGTCCTTCCATCGTAGGTTGTGTGTCCAGATTAAATTCCTTTTTAATGTATTGGATGGACCCTGTACTTTTGAAACAAAAAATGAGTAGAGAATCATAACCAATTGAAAGATATCAATGGATAAATAACCTTGTTGAAATCTGGACAACACATGATACACGCAAGATTTTGAAGAGGAAAGATGAAGTAAGTAGTACTCCATTTGACAAGTAACTGAAAAACAAAATCAGAGGATTACCAGCTACAGTGGCATTGTCCCATCCTTGCAGAAAGCTGCCAATGGCAGCAGCAACTGCTACAAGCACAGCTCCACTCATATCCTTCAAATAAATACTACCAAAGAGAAGTGATTGTTAATGATTATTGAAAGAGGAAAACAAAAAGAAAACTATGTCAGCATCACAGAGAAATTCAATCTATTTACCTTAAAAATGTACTCAAGTTGGATCCAATTTCATGGGAGAGAGCGAGCAGGTGGAGAAGAATTAGAAGCTTCCGATCAAGCAAAATGACATGATGATATACGATCGAATTAATTAATCAATGTGAACAAACAAACAGAGTTTTAGGTTTGGGTTTGGGAATTAGGGAAGGAAAGGAATGGAAAAGAAATTAGTAGGAGTAATATTATAGTAATGGATAGCGTTTGTAGTGCGACACCTGCCAGCACGTAAGCATAGTCTGCAGCGCCCATCCATTCGCTGTCCTCCCCAATTTTCACATTATACTTGTCTGATAGATCGAAAAGTTTAAGACGCACCTAAATTAAATTATTTGAGTGATCTAATACATATTTAAACTTTTTAAAAGTGAAATTTTTTACCCCTGAATCTGACGTGAAAAAAAACATAACTATTTAAATTAAAAAAGGCGCGTCTAAATAAAAAAATAATTAAAAATTTCCCTCCCCCACCCCCAAACATCTTCTTCATCACCTCCACCCCAAACATTTTCTTCATCACCCCACCCCCTAAACTTCAACCCCAACCCAACCAACACATCTTCTTCATCACTCACCATCCCTAAACTCCAATCCCACCCCCAAATAATGGGATTTTTTCACACCCCGATCCGCCCACCCAATCAAATCAATGTCAATTTCACCTATAACCACCATTTTTTCTCACAATACCATTGATTAGTCATCTAATCCGTCACCATTATTGTTTTAGCTAACAAATTTTAAATTTTTAATATTTTTTATAGATTTATTCTAAATCACTAATTTCGAACTAAGCTTAAACGGGTTCGTCGAAATCCAATGACTCGTGGTATTTGTCGGAGCCTTTTATTATCTCCGTTAGCATCAGCAGACTAAATGGATCTATAGCCTATGCTTTCTTCTCATCGAATTCTTTCTCCATTAAATCAAGATACAAACTTTCAATCACTTTAGATGAATTGAAAAGTTTGCAACTGATTTTTTCAACAAAGGACACAACATGTTTCTTCAAATAGTTCCAAACTCAGCAGAAGAAAATCTTTAATTAATGGAACATCCTCATAATTCTTAGTTCCAGGCAAAACAAGTTTTCCTTCAATTTCCCAAAAGTATGAATATGTTGAAACTTCCCAAAACTCAATTCAAGAAAAAAAAAAAATTAAACATGGTTTCTGGACTTAAGAGTTTTAATAACCCGAAGTTGATATGGATTGGTGGACTGTATAAAAGGTAAAAGAGGAGTTTAGAGTTGCATTAGTAGTCCAGTAGGCTATTTGCAGAGGAAACACACCACAATTTTGGATTGGTAGTGAAGAAAAAGAAAAAAAATTGAACAATGAAGGTTTTGAATATGGAAGAAAAAAAAAAATTGACCTCATAACAATGGAGGTTTGGGACAACAATGAAAATTCTGGATATTGAAAAAGAAAAAAAAGAATTTAAATTAAAAAAAAAGAAAAATTTATGAAAATAATAAATTTATTATCTTTTTCGTATCATGCTGATGTGGCGCTGACATGGCAGGCGCGTGTACAACACCACACTACGTGCAAGTGGTATAATGTCTGACAGGGTGTAAAAAGTATCACTTTTTTATAGTTTAGGTGTGTAATAGATCACTAGTATAGTTTAGGTGTGAACTAGACTTTTTGTGTATAGTTTAGGATGGAAACGATGTTTTTTCCCTTTGATAGATAGAATATAATACATCCATTAATTTTTGTATAGTAATAGTATATTATTCTTTAATTATGCATAATTAATGTCTGTACTAATTATATACAATATTGTATGCACATTATTTTCTGTGTATTAGTAATGTAAGACTTTCAACACATGTATTAATTTATTAAATGACATTATTATACCTTAAATTATTTTTCATTACAACCTTAATCCATTAGTCATGTTCACTCTCATCCGATCAACCACAGTGTCTTCAAAATATGCCACTGATAATTTGCAATTAGCCATGTTGGATTTGTCAAGTGCTTTAAGTTTTGCCTTGACAATCTTGACTTTGTGAAGTATAGAGACCATGTCAAAATCCATTTCATCTCTAAGGTCACGAAGAACTTTGGGACCATGAGTAATTTTTGTCTCTTCATTCATATTTTGAAAATCGATCAAAAGATTAGTAATCTCTTCAATATCACTGGCCTTCACTGTCTCGATTTCAGGGAAGAAGTTGAAAAAATTGTCTTCATCAGTGCGGTTAAGTTGGCCCATCTCCAAATCCCTTTCCGTATTAAGATTCAAATGAGCTTGCTTCTTCAATTCGACGTAACTTGAGAACGATTTTGTCATAAGATCGTTCATTTTCACTTCAGTTTATGAAAATGGAGATCTAGTACAAGCTATCTCCACAAAAAAGGTTGAAGGAAGGGTTACATAAGTAAGGCTATTGATAGAGCATTGAATACCTGGAATATATGATTCAGATGGGTTTACACTTTACGATGGAGATGACAATGATAAGTAACCTCTTATAGTTCTCAAATGGCAGTTCTTTTTCCATCTCTGTGCAGATTAATATCAGAGCAAATGAAATCATCAGATTTCTAAAAAAAAGGGTAATTTGGTAAAAATAAATCCTTTTATAAAAATTATATGAATATATATTATCTTTAATAGATCAAACTAAACACTGTGTAAAAAATAATGTATGTATAATTAATATCAATATTACTAATACTTGCATTACTAATACACCTTATTCAACATTATTATTCTTAATACACTCTACCAAATGACCCCTTAACGTTTTTCGCCTCAATACACTCACTATTTTTTTGTGAATCAATTATATTATAATCAATTTAAAGCAGTAGTACTGGTATTTTTGGAAGGGAAAATTAAAGTAGTATAAATGTGTGTTTGGTATGATTTTTCCTTGTTTAGTTGTAGTAAAATATTGAAAAAATATTTTCCAAGATAACTCATTTTCTTTTATTTGAGGGAAAATAACTTCCCTCGTGGACCAAGGAAAGTCATTTTCCGAAAAATGATAAATGTGACTTATGCTCCCACCCCAACAACACTCATATTCACATAACTCGAAAAATTTATATTTCTCAAAAATTTACATTACTCGAAATATTTTTCATTGTGCTTTACTTCAATTTTTCACTGCTTGAAATAAAAAATAGTGAAACCCAATTTTTTTTCATTTCCAATGTTCGTTGAATGTATTGTTATTTTCATATGCATAGAGGAAGACTTACCTATGTTACTTTTGCTTATTGCATATTTCATTTTGTCATCGATGTAGCTTGTTTCACAAGATTGAATAAGCTTGTCGTTCTGTTATATTTCTATTGATTATAGTGTCTTGAGATTGTCCTGACAAAATATTGAAAAGTGTCTCCTATATTTGCTAATTAACAGTTGCTTAAATTTAGTGATTGTAATATTTTAATATTCGATATTGATATTATTTGTTATGATTAAATTAGTTCTTTCAAATTGTTGAATTGCTAGAAGCACTGATATACTAGTTAACAGTTAGTAATACTTTCTAAAAAATATTTTTTCACTTAGCAATCAAATACTAAAAAATATTTTTCTAAAAAATATTTTCTACTCACCAACCAAATACCATAAAATATTCGCTCACCAATCAAACATGAAAAATTAAGTAGAAAACCAACTTATTTTCCATCATACCAAACACACCCTAAGCAAACAAATAGTAAGTAGCAGTGAAAAAAAGGACAAATACGAAAGAAGGGCTTAACTTAACCATGATTGATGTTCCTTTCATTGTGCATCCATCTAATTAGTGCATCTATCTGTCTCTTCCCGGTGAATCTCTAGCTTCTCCTTTGCATCATCATCGTATATACATATACACATAAACTAGTATAGATATATATAGGTCAAATGGATCGATAGGCACTCAAACTTGTTGCCAAAATTCACTTAGAAATCTCAACTATGGCTTGTACCTATCAGACCCCTAAACCCCCCGAATTTTAATTCAATTGGACATTTTTTGCCTACATGGCATTGCACGTGCTGTGTAATCTCGAGAGGCGCGTGAAGAGTAATTTTTTTATTAAGTTAAGAATAGAAAAGTGTCAAGTGGCACTGAGGGCCTCAATTTTTATTTTCTTTATAAAACTAAATTAAAAAAAAAAAGCCTCCAACATATTTTTAATAAAATAAATTCTTTAAAAAAAAACCTCCAACATAATTCCTTCTCCCCCCCACCCCCGATACCCCTATTTCATCTTCTTCACCATTCTTCTACTTCATTCCTTTTTTTTTTTCCTAAACTTAATTCTCCTACCATTTTTTCTACTTTTTCTCCCTTCTTTTTTTTACTTTTGAATTTGATTTAAAAAAAAATTGTTGTGAATCTTATTCATTTTCGCCATTAGTGTGCCGGAAGAAATGAAAGTTTCCTACATTTGAATTGTTAGATTTTCAACATATTATTCATAGCAAGAGTCAATGTATGTAAATTCATGTAAATAACAACAACAACAACAACAAAAATTCAGTCAAAAAAAAATGAAAGTTTGCAGTGAAGGGGGATGGGATGATGACGACGACTATGTGTGTGTGCGAAGACGCCGGGGGAGGGGGTGAAGAAGACGACGATTGGGCGGATGAGGGATGCTTGAAGACGCGGGGGAGGGGGGGGATATGGTGTGGTGAAGAAGACGACGGGGGGGGGGGGGGGGGGGGTGTTTTTTTTCTTTTTTTAAAAAAAAAAAAAATTAAGAAATTATTATTAAATAAATAATTAAATAAAAAAATAGAAAATATCAGCAATTCCATGTATAATTTTGTTTTGCCACGTATTTTTTTTAATTGATTAATTTTTCCACGCATCGCGTGTGTGCAACACACACTTCAGCCTTTTGCTGATTGATAAAAAAATGTCCAATTGAATCAAAATTCGGGGACGTTAGGGGCCTGATAGGTATAAGCCATAGTTGAGATGTCTAACTGAATTTTGATAACAAGTTTGAGTGTCTATCGATATCTTTGACTTATATATATATTAGTACTAAAAAACAAAAACATAAAACAAACGCACTAATAGGTAACTCCACAACATCGCAAGTCGCACCCAATCACTGGAAGGAATAAACTCCCATATTACCATTCTCTCTTTCAAAATCCATACTCCTTTTTTACAACTCCCCATTTTCCCACCAAAAACCCATTTTTCTCAAGTCAAATATTTTTCTCTTCAAAATTTCAAATGCAATGTTCAATGAATACAAATTCTCTCTCTTTAATAGCTTGATAAGAAAACCAAATTTCATAGTAGCCAATTTAAAGAAAAAATAATTAAATTGATTGAGTGACTTTATAAGTAAAATATTTTATAGTTGTGACTTTTGAAGTAAAAATAAAAATTAAAGTGATTTTGTAAGTAAAATACATATTATTAGATGACTTTTGAAGTAAATATCAAAGTTGAATGACTTTATAAGGACATTAATTAAGCTAGCAAATATTAATTCCTAGATAATTTTGATTTCTTAATTCAATTTGAGTATTTCAACATCAATTTACCTTTCTACTTTGAAAAATTGATCAAATATATCATTCGTCAAACTTTTCAGTCAAATTCATCTTTCTTGTCATGCTTTGAGACCAAATTTATCTCTCTACTTTGAACAAATAGCTAAATATATCTTTCGTCATACTTTAGAATCAAATTTACCCTCAATGTCAGATTTTGAGATCATATTTATCTTCGTTATTAAAAAAAATTCACATGTACTCTTTCTTCAACAAAACAACTGAAATTGGTGTGTAATATTGTGTGCATTTAGATTTTAGAATCAGTGGATAAGTTTTCTAAGCAAATGACATGATAAAAAAGCTTTGTGGATTCAAATTGTGTATAAAGACATAAGAATGAAGAGTTGTCACGATTGGCACATAGAAAGATCTCTTAACTAGATCATCCAGAGAAATATCATGTGCGTCTAATCTGTTGTATTTGACTGTCAAGTGTCATTTCACGAACGCTGCATTGATGTGGATCCATGAACTAAGGGAAGAGTATATTTGTTTGTGTTTGTATTGATGCAATTTTTTCGTGAACTGTGCATTGATAAATATTCAGTGGCTTAATCTCGTTGAAAAAAATTGATCAACAAAACTGAGGGGGTGTATTTATTTGTGTCTTCTTTGTGGCTCGAGTCGGGTCGCGCGGGTTATATTAGAGTTTTTTTTTTTAAAATGAGGCATTTAACGTCGATTTCGGCTTGTCTATTAAAGAAATGGTACATGTAAAAAGTTTCTTAACAATAAAGATAAATTTGACCCCAAAGTATGGCATTGAGGATATATTGGACCAAAGTATGACAAAAGGTATATTTAGATAATTTTTCAAAGTAACGGGATAAATTTGACATCAGAGTATGACGAAGGACATATTTAGCCCCAAAGTATGACAAAAAATATATTTAACCATTTTTTTAAAGTAACGGGATATACTCAAAGTATGACGAAAGGTATATTTAGCCAATTTTTCAAAGTAGAGAGATAAGTTTGACCCTTTCCCTAAAAAAATTAACTACTTCCTTGGTCCATCGATAGTTGTCCACTATTAACATGACATATGAATTTTAAAGTGGTAAATGTTAGAGGCAATTTTACCATATCACCGTCTGGATATTTAAGTCAATGCTTTGAGAAATGTATTGAATAACGACTGTAATTAATAACTAAGGATAAAATGAGTAGAAATAAGTAATTATCAATTGATTTATCAAAATGGATAAATATTATTAAACATCTATTTTTAGTATAGTGAACAATAAAGATGAATGGAAGGTTAGCTTTTGAAGCACATGTCGATACTCTCATAACAAGTTACCGCTTCTTCGATATTGGGGTTTAATTCAACTTCCCAAAGCGAAACACCATATTGTCATCATCCCAAAAATTCGTTAGTATGTGGACCATTTCATGCCAAGCGCCCAAGAAAGGTAGGTGCCCGATTTGCGTCCTAACAATCTTTATATCTTTTGCATTCATATAGAACCAACACACTTTAAGGATGTTATCGGGGTTGGTAACCATTTTAAATCTTCTGCAAGGATATAGTTGAGTCATTCTTACATGGAAGCAAACTAAATAAGTCTTTTCTCTACCCAAAGGATAGTGTGTTGCATTAAATAATATATATTTCTTCAACACATAAGTATGATTCATATGTAATTGACTCGTGGTCAATAGATGCAGGGCAAGTTTTCTGATGGGCTCAATACCCCTGCAGGTATTGAGTCGTCCTAGGCTCATGTCTAAAAAATGATTTTGATTTTCGCTATATCCTAGATGTTTAGATTGGGCTTGGATTAGGTTCCCAAGTAGATAACTTGAGTTTGGAAATATAAATAGCCATCAAACACCAAATGTGCCAATAAACATATTCCCAACACTTCATTTGAAGTTGAACATAGGACCCTCGACAATCGCAAAATTGCAAATAATTTATATATTTTAAAGAGATGTGAAAGTATGCCATGAAATGCAACAATTTAAACTTAATGCAACAATTTAAACTTTTGTGAAAATTTAAACATATAAGCAAACAAACAGTTTAAATATTACAAACCCGGATAATCAAAGAAATTAACTCAAATATTTGGTTAGAACCCAGTTAAAATCTCCAGAAGAGTCGCTATTTTTGTTTTACAGAGAAAAGATGACTATTGCGTTTTTTACGAATTCAAATATTTTTTTTAATTCAAACTCAATTTTTGAAAACAGAGTCACCGCTTAATTTATTTGATAATTTTAAAAAAATAAATAAATAAAATTATAAGTCAAGTTACTTAACTACAAGTGACTCGTAATTTACAAGTTGCGTAACTTGTAATTACCATGGTTGACTAATAGAGTTAGGGGTCGTTTGATTTAAATATAAATTATACCGGGATGAATTATGTTAGAATAAGTTATACTCATGGGCGGAGCTAGCCTTTTATTAGGGGGTTCGAATGAAACACCCTTCAGCAAAAAATTATACTATTAATGTATGATTGTAATGATTTTTTATGTAGATATTTTAGATGTTGAATCTCTTTCGACTATCTTTTCTTCAATTTTTGAACCCCCTCAACTAAAATCCCGACTCCGTCTCTTGTTATATAAGGATTAATTATGTTGAGATTATTTCTTATAGTGTTTAATTTGTTGTATTCAAAATAACATGCATGATATAATTTATAAGAATCAATTAATTGATTACAAATATACCCTTTACCTTATTTAGCTTTTTTTAATTATTATATAATTTCTTTTCAAGCTTTAAATACTCCCCCTTAAAAATAAAACTTCTATCTTATTTAGCTTAATTTTCGTGTGTGTGCATTTTCATGATTATGCCGTGTGTATTCAAAAATAAATCTTACATCTTATTTAGTTTGAAATAAAACTTCTTGCTTAAGTTTGTTAAAGTAAAAGAAAATTTGTTGTTTATGTCATTTAATTTAA
This sequence comes from Capsicum annuum, assembly GCF_002878395.1. NCBI lineage: Eukaryota > Viridiplantae > Streptophyta > Magnoliopsida > Solanales > Solanaceae > Capsicum > Capsicum annuum. The sequence continues at coordinate 173,519,012 of NC_061118.1, forward strand.
ACACATATCACTCATATACCATAAAATATTAAAATTCATTTTAATTGATATATACAATATCAATTTTTAAGTGATTAAAAAATTATTTAATTTAAATATGTAATTCAACAATGGAGTCAACATTTTTATTATTCTCAAGAGAAATCAAAATATATAAATAAATATAATAATTAGTCAAATAAATTTATCGTATAATATATTTATAAATAAAAAATATATTTATATTATATAATTTTTTTAATAAAAAAATAAAGATTTATGTAAAATAACGCGTAGTGAAGATTGTGTTATTATAAATTGTATCAAAAATATTGTGAATATCCATAAAGGTGAAAAGTGATTATAAAAAGAATTTATGCGAGACTTTTGTTATTTTAATTACTTGATCCAAAGACAACTTATGCTGGTATTACTTTACCATCAAGAGGGAGGGATAACTTATTTCGATACTAATTAATAGTTTCGGAATAAATTATTCAAAGTTGTACAACCAAACAAATAATTATGAGGCATTAACATTTATCCCCTAATTATTTTTTACTCTTATACGTCACGCCAAACTTCGACCCTGGCATGGAGAAAACTCTATTGGAAGTGCTGCCTCCAAATGGGTTCTATTCGGGGCGAATCCAAATTAGTCGAACTCCAATGCAGATATCGGACACCAAATGAGAAATAAAAAAAAGTTTGTACACATATCTGTAAACTCCATGTGTCACTGTGCCACATGACAAACAAACTAAAATTAAAGGAAGTAACTTACTTGCCGTGTACTGCTATTCTCTTTTTATGTACATTCCAAATGCTCCATTATTTGTCCACTTGTCAAGGCTGGTGAGAACTTACCTATTCAAATACTAATCGCCAGAAATGGGAAGGATGCCTTTCCTTCGTTACTCTCACTATTGCTCTTGCAACAAGCTTTGTGCGCTTAAAAGTCTGTTAAAATAACTTTTAAATTATTACTTTTTTTTTTAAGTGTTTGATAATTTTAAAAAAGTTAAAAATTGATTTTTTAAGTCAAAAGTACCTTGTATTTTTGATTTATAAGTCGTTTTAGTTTGACTATATATTTATTCCTTGTAATTCTCATATATTTCAAAATTGTCATCATGTTTGTCCTAAAACAGTTTTCCTCCTCTACTATTTTTGTGTTTCTCTCTCCATGTTTGTATTTTTCTCTCTATTTTGTGTGTTTATTTTTTTTTTCCTAAAAATTACACAAATACACAGCTTATATTTTCAATATTACAAAAAATTCCAACTCTCTAAACATATTACAAAAATCTCAATATATACACAGAATGCTATGTATATGTCGGTTATATTATGTATATTAATAGGGAGAGAGTAAAGTAATTAGAAAAGTGGTAGAGAGTGTAATTACTTTCAAAAGGATTGATATATATGTTATTCATAATCGGTTGCTAGCAATTTGATTCTTGTGGAATTTAGAACTCGGAACCAAAATAAGCCACAAAATAAAAAAAAAGTGATTAAAATAGGTCACATATTTAATAAGTTACCAAAATAGACGAAACGTAATAAATTATTACGTTTCTCACTTTTTTCTTAACGATCAACTGACGAAAATAAATAGTAAACACGATTTGTAAGATGTAATAATTTATTGAGTTTTTCACAAAAAATAAAAAACAAAAAAACAGTGTGCTATCACATTAATTTTTATGTCAAATCATGGAGTTTGTAATAATTTATTGCGTTTTACAAACACTGTTTGTAAAGCGTAAGAATTTATTACAAACTCTAAACAGTGTTTGTAAGTTGTAATAAATTATTAAAACTTACACCTGTTCATGTTAACCCCACCCCACGTAGAAACCTCCCACCTCACCCCACCCCCACCTAACTGTCCTATCTCCTTTCCTCTTTACTTAGTTCTTTTTTTTTTGTGTGTGTGTTAAAAATATGAAATTAATTTTTTTGATTAATGTTTCATATTAGTTTCTGATTAGTATTTCGATTAGGATTTTGAGGAGATTCACATGGACAAATATATTTTTTATTATAATTAACAGAGTAAGAAATCACAATTTAAGTTACGGGTTATAAAAATTGAACCGATAAAAATATTATTGATCTATCTTTATTGGGTTAACGATTTTTTAATGATTTTATAAAAAAATTATTGGGTTATTGATTCGGTTTTGATTTTTTTATTGGGTTATTGAGATAATATATTTGAGGTGCTGACACGTACATACCGTGGTTGTGGTGGTAATAAGAACATAATAAAAAAATCAAAATCGAATCAATAACCCAATAATTATTTTTGTAAAATCATTAAAAAATCATTAACCTTTTAAAGATAAATCAATAACATTTTTATCGGTTCAATTTTTATACACTCATAACTTAAATTACGATTTCTTATTCCATTGATTGTAATAAAAAACATATTTATCCATGTGAGTCTCCTTAAAATACTAATAAGAAACTAATATAAAACGTTAATAAAAAAATAATTTTATATTTTTAACACATAAAAAAAATAAAAGAACTAAGTAAAGGGCAGAGGGTATCGAATAGTTAGCTAGGTGGGGGTGGGGGGTTTACATTTAAAGTTCACATTTAAATAAGGGGCAGGGGCGGTAAGGTGGAGTTGGGGTGGGGTGGGAGGGTTAGCTACGTGGGGTGGGGTGGGAGGGATCTACATGGGGTGGTAAAGATGAATATTTAAAAGTGGATGAAAGTAAAGATGACGTGACATGGACAAGTGTAATATACAACTAACAAGCATTGTTTGTAATTTATAATAAATTATTACGTTTTGCAAACAGTATTTGTAAAACATAATAAATTATTACAAATTACATGATTTAACATAAAAATTGATGTGATAGCACTTTTTTTTGTTTTTTATTTTTTGTAGAAAACGTAATAAAGTATTACATTTTACAAACTGTGTTTACTATTTATTTTCGTCAGTTGACCGTTAAGAAAAATGTGGAAAACGTAATAATTTATTACGTTTAGCTTATTTTGGTAACTTATTAAGTAGTTGACCTATTTTGGTCACTTTTTTATTTTGTGGCTTATTTTGGTTCCGAGTTCTGAAATTTACGAGGACAACAACAACAACAAACCCAGTGTATTCCCACATAGTGGGGTTTGGGGAGGGTAAAATGTACGCAGTCTATACCACTACCTCTGGAGAAGTTAAATTGAGAAGATTTTTTTTAGTAGTTCATTTGACCGAAACAACAAATTTTAATGAGTCGTTAGCAATTCAACTTTTTTAGGTCGACTTTTGTTTAATTTTCCTGAAGAAAAACAGGAAATCAATAAACCCATTTAGTTGAAACAACCATTTTTGCTCCTTTTCGAGTGTTTTTGGTTCAATTTTGAGAAGAAAAAAATATCGTAAAACAAAAATGAGTTAATCAGTGTGGCAAAATTCACAAAGAAAAACGAATTCATTGTTTGCAACATAATTTAAATTCATGGAAAATAAATTTTAACCACAAATAAAAATATGAAGAAACAATAGTTTTATTGATAAACGATGTGAATACAAATCTGTTTCTCCCTTGATTCTTCTCTCTTGATTTTCTCCGTAATTCGAGGGCCGTCAGTAGCATATTTCTCGTATGAATATTTGGATATAAATTTCTCCGTAATTCGAGGGCCGTTAGTGGCGTATTTCTCGAACGTAGGAATATTTGGATTGAAACAACGAATGGGATCTTTAATACAATGCTTCCGTACTCGGTTGAAACTATGAATGGGATTTTTGTAGGAATGAGTGTACGGAGATCCTGATCTTGTTACGAATACCCATCGGTTTAAGTGATATTCAAGATCTAATACCCATCAGTTTAAGGGATATTCAAGATCTTGGAGATGGTTGATCTTTTTACGAATGTCCATCAGTTTATGAGATATTCAAGATGCCTATTTCAGGGAACATGTTACCCTTTAAATAAGCGAGATTTAGGTTAAAGTAGCCTTCTAGAACTCTAACATAATTTGAATTCTTATTGAAGAGTCCACAAATTTTAGATGTCTACATTCATATAGCTGAAACAACAAATTTTGCTCCTTTTTGGATCTCTTTTGTTCAATTTTAATAAGAAAAATGGAGCACAAGTAACTTATTCATTAATGAAAATAATTTTTAAAAATAAATATATTAAGTAGTTTATACTGAAATTGAATTAAAATATAAATTAATTTTAATTTAAATCATTTTAAAAATAAAAATCTAATAGTAATCAACTTTATAGTATAATGTTAACAACTATAAAGGTACCAAACATATCAATAATTTTTTTCATCACTTTTATCGAAATACGCAACCAAACTGCTTATTTTTAAAATAAATTCCAACACTTTTAGAAGAACTTTTAAAGTGTTTTTTAAAAGTCATTTTTTTTTCTTTTTTCAAGGCTATCCAAACAGGCTCAAAGAAACTAAGATAAGAAGATTTGTAATAGCTCCAGATGTTAATGCTGATTGCTGAGCATCAGAGATACTTACAATTTTGTAAAACATGAAATCAACTGCAGAATTTTAGGTATAAGAGTTTCTTGGTGTGAGAATTGATAGCCTTTGCAGATAAATTTCATGAATAAAAAGGAATGTAGGCACTTTTGATACATTTTTTAAGTCTTGGCACTTTTGATACATTTTTAAGCTTATAGATATTAGTTATACATCCTAATACATCAAAATTCATGATATTAGTAATGCGATGGGATCTAAAGATAAAAAACACAAACATCCTTTTCAATATATATATATATATATATATATGAAGGGTATTTTTTTTTTTAAAAAAAAATTATATATTTTATATTATTTTTAATATATCAAATCAAATTAAATAATACCGTCAATACATCATATTTATTTGGGTGTGTATTTTAAAGAAAGAGAAAGATTTAAACATGTGACTAAGGATCCGGCTTGCGTCCTTTTTACTTTACTAGTAGGATTGTGGTAATGTATATGGGATTTATTTAGAAGAAAAAGCCAAAATTTTGGATGTTAAAAACAAACAAACAAACACACAAGACGGTAGTGAATCCTAGTCGAAGAAAGAAAGGGAATGAATGGGGGGTGCATAGTCGTTTTTCCACTATTTATTTATGGTTGCTTTATTAAAAAGAGAAATAAAATGAAAACACGGAGAGAGTGCGTAGATTTTTATTATTAAAATAATAATACAACTGGTAGTTGCAAGTAGGATGCAAGAGTAGATCGTTGACCTCCTTCATCTTCATCTTCATCTTCTTTCTTCTTCTTCTTCGAGCTAGGTACGTGCTTTGATACCCTTTTGTCAGTTCTTTAGATCTATATCAATCAATCAATCAATCAATGAATGGATATTTTTGATTGGATGAGGAAAGCGTTGAGTGTAAGCTGGGGACTTTGATTGCTTGATGGGCAACGCATGCCGTGGATCTTTCCGAGCCAAAACTTTTCAGGGCAGCTACCCTCAGAACCATTCCACTTCCAAGCATAGTAAAGTAGAAGAAGAACAACAACCAGACCCAGCCCCCCTCGTCGTCAAAGATCATAGCACCAGCACCAAGAATATGAACCATCGCAGCAGCGCTAACCAGTCGTGTTGCGTTCTGGGTCATAAGACCCCTAACATTCGGGATCTCTACGCTCTCGGTCGTAAACTTGGACAAGGCCAGTTTGGGACCACTTATTTATGCACCGAATTGTCCACCTGTATCGACTACGCCTGTAAATCTATTGCCAAGAGAAAACTCATCTCCAAAGAAGACGTTGAAGATGTCCGCAGGGAAATTCAGATAATGCACCATTTGGCTGGTCACAAGAACATCGTTTCCATCAAGGGTGCTTATGAGGATCCCTTGTATGTTCATATTGTCATGGAGCTTTGTGGCGGCGGTGAGTTGTTCGACCGCATCATTCAAAGAGGACACTATACCGAGAGAAAGGCTGCTGATTTGACTAAAATTATTGTTGGTGTTGTTGAGGCATGCCATTCCCTTGGAGTTATGCATAGAGATCTCAAACCTGAGAATTTCTTGTTGGTTAACAAGGACGATGATTTCTCTCTCAAGGCCATTGACTTTGGACTCTCTGTATTCTTTAAGCCAGGTCTACCTCTGCCCCCTTCCTCTCTTCTAATGTAGCATGTATCTTTTTTTTGACTCATCGATTCTTGGATAGACTGCAGCTGCTCTTTTGATAAAGTATGATCTTGGAGATGCTTTTTCGCACTACCCATCATTTCTGGAAATTCTAGCTGCTGCTAACATGGATTGTGCTAGCAGTTTCTTTTATTTCCTTAAAATTGTAATCTTTGTTTGATGAATTTTGTTGCTTGATTCTCCAGGCCAAATTTTCACAGATGTTGTTGGGAGTCCATATTACGTTGCTCCTGAGGTGCTTCTGAAGAATTACGGTCCAGAAGCAGATGTTTGGACAGCAGGAGTCATACTCTATATCCTGCTAAGTGGTGTTCCACCATTCTGGGCTGGTATGTTTATAATCCTATATAGTATAGCTGTAAGTTTTCTGATATTTGTCTCTGTTAACTTACCATCTAAATTCTTCAGAAACACAGCAGGGGATATTTGATGCAGTTCTGAAAGGGCACATTGATTTTGACTCAGATCCTTGGCCTTTAATATCTGAGAGTGCAAAAGATCTCATCCGGAAGATGTTATGCATGCGACCCTCAGAGCGGTTAACTGCTCATGAAGTACTATGTATGTTTGTTTATCTTATAAGTGATAGTCACCTTACATTTGACTGGTAACTGAATACATTTGATGCTATTTCATTTGTGTTCTCCCATGAAATAAATCTGGTTTTGCTTGTTCGTTAGTTGTTAAATCAAGAGATAGCTTGTTGTAACAATGTTATTGTTCTGTCAAAGCTATAGGAACCCTCTTAAGCTTTCTTCTGGACTGTGCTTCTGGTGGCAGGGCATTCATATCCTTTTTGGACTACTGATTTATCTATTTTATGTAAAAAAATGTTAGTTTGACAGTAGAGAAGAATTTCTCATACCTGAACTATAACTTGTTTAGGTTATCTAGGAGCCCTTTGGAAATATCGGGTTTATTTTCTGTATTTTGATTCAAATAAAAATTTGTCTTGACTACAAGCTGTAATAGAACAATTTGCACTGTATTAAGTGGATTAAGTCATTGCGTTTCTCAAACTTCAGTGTATTGAATATCTGTGCCTGCATTTACGGCGTCTTTCATGTAACCAACTGCTGATTTGGTGTTATGGTTTTCTCTAAAATTCTGAAGGTCATCCTTGGATTTGTGAAAACGGTGTTGCTCCAGATAGAGCACTTGATCCTGCAGTACTTTCTCGCCTCAAACACTTTTCTGCAATGAACAAGTTAAAAAAGATGGCTCTGCGGGTATGCATACAAATCTGGTCATAGTTTTTTTTTTTTGTTTGCTCAAGTCTATTGATTATGGTTCTTCAGCGTTAATAAACCTCATTTTAGAAGTTACGCAAGAAACTGTTGATTCTGTCCTTTGGGAAATGTATAACTGAATAATGTAATGTCTTGAAATATTCATAATATGCTTTCAGGTGATTGCTGAAAGCTTGTCGGAGGAAGAGATTGCCGGTCTTAAGGAGATGTTTAAGGCCATGGATACTGATAATAGTGGTGCAATTACATTCGATGAACTAAAAGCTGGTTTGAGAAAATACGGCTCTACTCTAAAGGATATAGAGATACGGGAACTTATGGATGCGGTAAGAAAACCTAGATAGATAATTAATTGTATTTGTTTGTGCATCTTTATCCAATTGATGATGTGACTGTACACCATAGCGTGTAGGAGCAGAAAAATGTAAAATGACATAAGATCATGAACTAATGGCCAAGTCTCAAGGCTCCTCAATGTGCAAAGACTAGAGTAACTTTACTTTGATTAATTAATTACGTACATTCATGAAGCAACACTTGAAACTCAATGTAGTTGCCGAAGCTTCACTGGAAAGGTGCACAGCATTAATTAGTTGGCACCACATGTATGCTTCTCAGAAACACCTTTCTGTTAATGGTTCTAGTCTTGTCTTTAGTTAGACCCATGATTATCTTTGTATTGCTCCCTAATCATTTTTGTCTATGGAGTTCATGCGGAAGTCCTTATCTAACTCTTTAAGGCCATTGATGTAATAATACTGCTTTCAGGCTGACGTGGACAATAGTGGAACTATTGACTATGGAGAATTCATTGCAGCAACTATTCACCTTAACAAACTGGACCGCGAGGAACATCTCATGGCAGCATTTCAGTATTTTGACAAGGATGGAAGTGGTTATATTACAGTTGATGAGCTCCAGCAGGCATGTGCAGATCATAACATTACGGATGTATTATTTGAGGATATTATCAGAGAAGTTGATCAAGATAACGTAAGTCAATTATATTGCAGATAAAGTTGGAGTATTTTAGGAGCTTATCAACACAAAAGTGGACACATGTAGGAGATTATGATTATGTTTCAGGGATGCTACTATTTGATTAAAATTCTTCATATTTTGCAGTTATACTGATTTATTTATAATTGCTCAGATGCACTGAGTTGCTTTGAAAATTATTTTTGAATAATTTTCTGTAGTTCTGTTTGGTCTGACTGTGTTCGTACCCGCTGCTCACTTTTTGTCATCACTTGGTTTGACTGCATTTGTGCTAGCTATTCACTTTTTGGCATCACTTCATTGTCCGAATAATTTTGTGTATTTAACGGCATGGCGAGAAGGCAAAGCTGAGATACTTGTCCAAAAGAACGAAAAAAAGGAAGACACAGAAATCGTAGCATAATAAAAATGAATAGTTGTCGTTATAGACAAATCTGTCGTTCTTCAAATCAGACAAATCTTTGTTGTATTTTGATAAGTCTTCCGGAACCTCAGTATAAGGATTAGGCCTCCAACTGCAGCCATGATGCAGGCAAATTACGCTTTTGGAAAATCTGTATTTTAAATAAACCAGACCCCACTAGGTGGGAATACACTGGGTTTGTTGTTGTTGTTGTTGTTGTATTTTAAATAAATGGAATGATTCTTTTGACGTCTCTACATCTCTTGCTTCGTTTAACTAACTATTTAGTTGGTCTCCTGGTGGACTTTCTTTTCAGGATGGACGCATTGATTATGGAGAATTTGTTGCTATGATGCAAAAAGGAAATCCATGCATAGGAAGACGAACTATGCGAAATAGTCTGAATTTCAGCATGAGAGATGCGCCCGGAGCTCATTAGCTTTTTGAATGGGCATATTATTTAGGTATTTTCCTCTCTTTTTTTTTTTGTCTGTAACCCTTTCATAGGGAATGACTTCAAAGAGATCTTTCCTTGTTCTTGAAAAATTGAATTGGTTGGAGTATATTAATTTTAGATTCAGAGTTTTTTTTTGAGAGGATGAGATAATTTTATAAATGAAAACAGCACTAAGTATATGCTGTAAAACAAATCATGTGCAGCAAAAAAATTACATTCAGCAAAAGTATATCCCGTCTAATCCTGTAGGGACAAATAGATTCAGCTTCCTCTACATGCTCCATTTTACACCATAAACAATAAAAAATTTCAGATACAGATTTTTCTTGCATTCCCATCTTTTTGGTGCTGCTGGTTTCTTTCCTTTTGGCAAAAGTTTGATGTACCACATTTGATGATTGTCCACATTTGAGCACATTCCAACAAATTCAATTTTTAAAAGCTTCATAATATGATGACTATATTTTAGCTTTATGTCAATCACCCTAACATTCTTCCTTTACCCCCAGATGTGGGACAAACCATGCAAAGCTCACATAGACCACGTTAAGTAAATATTTATCTGTCGGAGAAAAATATTACTCCCTCTGTTCCACTTTATGTAACACAATTCTGACTAGGAGGGTCAAATTGAGTAATTTTGGGTGTGCATTTGAACGTACAGTCTTCTTTTTGTTTGGTATAAAAATTTACAAACTAAATAAAAATTACTGTAAGTCACAATAGTTTACAATTCAAATTATTAAAGAAGTAAAAAACATGGTCAGAGGAAAGCTCATTTTACTATCCAGATAGTAGTATGGTTACATAGAGTGGACCAAAAGGCAAAGGGCCATCCACCAAGTGTGTGTTAGCTTTAGAAAGTGGAAGAAAGGGAGTACTAAAGTATACTTCTATTTTTTACTGAGCTTAAAGTTGTGGAAGTTATTAATAATCTGAAAGTATGTTATTAGAAGGGGAGCACTGGTAAAGCTGTTGTCATGTGACCAAGAGGTCACAGGTTCAAGCTGTGGAATCAGCCTCTTGCAAAAATGTGGGGTAAGGCTGTGTACGATAGACCCTTGTGGTTCGGCCCTTCCCGGGACCCTGGGCATAGCGGGATCTTTGCACTTTGCTGCCCTTTTCTTTTTTGAAAGATATTATTAGTTGTACAAGTGTGAAAAACACTTGAGGATGTTCCCATGTGATACACAGAAAGTGGGGTCGAAATGGGATATTATCAGTTGTCAATAACACTTCAGGGTGTCATTTTAGAACATGCACCTAAAGTTGCGACCTAGAGATCCTAGTGATGAATGGAGTTGAAACAAAAATCATGAGAGAGTTCCAATCCTAGTAGAGGCAAACTGAAATTAGGTGATTCCTTCCAATTTGTGTAAGTTTCAGTTGACAAGATTACTACTTGGCACCTTTGGGAGGAGGGTACGTGCACCTACTGGAATAGTTGAGGTACATACAAGTTGGGTTGAAGGCCACCTTCGTCTTAAAAGAAGTGTCATTTCAGAATATTTAGTATGATGTGTCATCTGAGAACTTCCCGGAGTGTTTTTAAACAGTTGTATAGCTGATTTTGTTTCCTAACCATTAGTTAACTCCGTCAAAAGAATGTCAAGCTGAAGCTAGTTGAGATGTAGGTAGAATATCTATTAACCAACCACACCTTGGTCCCAACTGGTTGAGGTTGGCTTTAAAATGAACACTTAAATCCATATAAATGTATTCAGTTCCACTTCATCCCAATATTATATAATTTGTATTAAAACTTGAGGTCAGTTGTGTTCCACACTTACTCCTTCAGGAATATGAAAGTCTAACACTGAACCTATTATCAGCTTAACAAGTAACAACAACTTTATTTCAAAATAGTTGGTATTGACTACATGGATCATCTAATTACATTAGGTTATGTTCTTAGTTAAGTCCGTCCAGAGATATTGCATGTCCTTCAGGACAACTTATCTCGATGTGATTTAGGTGTACTTTGCCTATCTGAAATGATGCTATGTTGTATAACTTTTTATTTAGAAGAGATTCTCGTTACATATGACCTCCATCAAATGAATAATATGATGGAAAGAGAGAAACACATTTGCTTTCAAGTCATGACGTAATTTTATGAAAAAGAAAAAGAACCTTGTGAGAGACTCATTTTCCTTCCCATTCTTCTCTTCTTTAAGAGGAACCTGACAAGGAAAGCTGATTCTTAACAATGTGCTAGGCATCAAAGGTTGTATTTTGTTCTCCTTTAAAATGCAGTCTTTACCACATTATCCGTTTACTTATTCATGGTACAAATTTTTGGCATATCCTTTAGTTACACATGTGCTTGTGTACTTGTTGGTGTTCTATATCTTTTTTTAAAAATAAAAAATAAAAAAAAATTCCAGCGATTCTACCGAAATGCTGTTATGGCTTTCCAGGCTACGTTAGATATTGCAGAACGTGGTGCATCTTTTATTTGGAGCATGAAATTTGGATTTGCTCTTGGTCATGTTATGTGTAGAAGGTATTGCGACATTCATACCAGCTAGTTTGCATGTTTTACAGAGAACATAGCAGAGGCGATGAAACTACCAAAACAACGTCTGCTACCCAGTCCTGACAGGAGCATGCCATGCTCTCAAGTTTGATTAGAAGAGGATGACTGAAAGAGCTCGTAGACTGCTATTGGCTTGCTGTGTGCCTCAACAAAATGTTGAAATCTCTGTAGACCTTAGTGTGTGAAATTGTTTCAGCTGCCCAGTGTTCTTTAGTTGAGGCTTCACGCTTGCTTCAATTAGAAGGATACATCCTTCTCAATCAGTTTCACATTTGTAATTTACATAATGTTGTATTTTATCCATGAGTTTTTTTCTCTATTGGGAGACGTGTCTTTATTGTTTTAAAAGGGAAAGAACACGATTTGGTGCAACAATTTACACAAGCTATGTTTGCAGAACATGGTCGATGACGAGCTTGATTTAATCACAACATATTCTGATTTCCTCCTTTTCAGGTTAAGGGCGGCAATGGTCACAAGTTATCTAATAATACTCAATTCGCTGTTTCCACTCTATTTTCATACGTTCACATGAGATGCAAGATATATATAACCTAAACGAGGGACCTAAATTACTTTAAAATTGAATCCTCGGGGACATTTCTACCTCTACCTTTGAGACAAGTAAGATTCTACTTAAATCTGTTAAAACTTCCATGACATAGATAGGGCAATTAGCCTTTGAGTTTAGTTTTTGGAGAACTAGTCTTTTCCCGTAAATAATTTTGACGAGGAGTTGCACGCTTGGCCTTTCCTCGTCCATGGTAAAAATAAGAAAGACAAGTAATGGATTGATTGCCTGGTAGATTTTGCAACAACATACTGCTTGATTTTTTTAGCTTTCAGAAAGAGAAAATGGGCTTTGATATTTGAAAAAGAAAAAATTGTTCCGAGACTTTGTTTGTTGCTGGTGTAATGGTAATAAGATTACAAGTAGACAAGTTTAGAAAGTAGGTAACAAATTGAAAAGGAGCATTTCAAGGGAAACTGCATTACATGAGATGATTTGGTCTTGTCTTGTGCCTCAAGAAAAAGAGGGAAATAATACTATAAGGGCCCGTTTGGTTTGCAAATAATCCCGGGATAAAACTTTTTATTCATCGTTTGGTTGTAAATATTTGGGATAACTTATCTCGAAATTAATTAATAAGTTATCCTCCCAATTGGTGGGATAACAATCCCAACATTATTCTTACATGGGATAAAACCATATAAAATGACAATATTACCCTTAAATTCTTTGATTTTTCACTTCCATGCACATATTTTAATTTCTCTAAAAAATAATAAAAAATTTAAAGGTTGATATATATATATATATATATATATAAAAGTTAAATAAGATGAAGGGTATTTTGGTAATTAATCAATTTATTCCTAAAAATTATATTATGCATGTTACTTTGAATATAACAAACCAAACAATCAATAAAAGATAATCTCAGCATAACTTATCCCAACACAACTAATACCGGAATAACTTGTTTTCAAACCAAACGACGCACGCTAGTAAGACCAAAGGGCATATTCGGCCACCGACACCCATTTACAGAGCAAAGTAGCTGTCGGTGATCCGAGTTCTCCATGTGCCTGCCAGCCGACATCTTCTTCAATTATTCTATTCTATTCTAATGTTGACTGTATACATCATTAGTGCTGAATCCCAAATCGGAGAGGCGACTGTTTGGCCAACCAAAATTTATAGTACATAATAATACTCGTAATAATATCAAACGGAAAGAAAGTACATAATATGACACAAAAGAATTACATAATACAATGCCTGCCTCCAGGACCGACCGCTATGAACTCAATAATAATTCACTTTATACATTTAGGTAGGCAAACAAATTTTGGCTGGACGTTTTAACTCCGATCTAGTAGACTTGTCTTGAATCAATGAATTAACCAAACATCACAAAAGGAGCTGCTGCTAGGTGCAGTAGAGGGGAGGGGAGAATCATAGCGGAAGGTTTGAGGCAGACCGACATTGTTGCCGCACGAGCCTCCGCAGCTCCGACCTTACTTTGTAAAATACGTGGATCCAGGTGCCCTTGCTGTTGCATCCCAATACGGCTTTCTCCTCTTCGCTCATTTCCAGATCCTTGGCAAATGTGAGCTTCTTGGACATGATCCAACCCAATCCCCAGTCCCACCATTTCCGAATGGAATTGTCGGCCGACCGGCGAAATGCCCATGAGGAGAGGATGGGCTGTTCACGGGTGCGCATGTTCATCCTTAGAGAGAGAGAAGACAACCTTTTGCGGACTCCTCCTCCTCCTCCTCCTCCTTGCGACATGGACATGGGCAGAGCCTCCTTGCTCTTAAAACTTTGAACGAGAGAGCTCATGCTGCTGCTGATTAGTATGATAGAAGAAATCAATCTAATAATTAATATATGGTCTGAGATCACAAGAAATGATGATATGAAAACCCCCCGCCAGGCGCCCAACTAATAACTCTCGAGTATAGGACAGCAATATATATAAATAAATAAACGAGGTGAGGTGCGTGGTCATCGCTCATTCACCGTCACCCGCACATTCCTACGTTTCCCATTTGACAGCCTGTTATGTTCTTCTCCTATATATTATTTGTGAGACTCTTTTGCCCCTCCCTCACCAACACCCAGCCTGTACATATTTCAATCAACAATATTACACTTGTACACTCCTTTTATTTTAACCCCTAAGTCTCACCTAAAAAACTGTGCTACTACTTCCTGTTCCACTTTAAATCCTTGTGCACCCAAAGTTACAGAGTGGCAAGGAGAAACAAAGTGCTTCAAATTTGTGTGGTCAGTTGATGCACTTGACTCCACATATTCCGAATGAAACAAAGGCACTATGCCACATAGCACCGTGAGTCAGAAATACAACGGCTTACCGTCGGGGATGGCTTCACAAACCAATCAATCGATTACCAAGCTATTTTCCTTCTTTAAAATCTGTCCTGCTGTTATTGCCTCAAATTGACAGTAATTAACAGTTTAGCAAATTATAAAACAGCACTGCTGTCCTGAAATGAAATGCCCAGCCAACTGCCAACAACACATACGATCTTGTAGCTTACCAGTTACTGCTAAGAGCGCTATAGAACAACTATTAGGACACTGCAGATTTCAGTTGCCATACCCGTCACTCACATGTTCACAATAGCATTGGATAGAAATGCTTCATAGCAAACTAACAATCTTAAACCAGATTCTGCAGTGTTCTTACTAGTGATGTCCACTAAAATCTGTTCAATAATTTTACATTGTTCCTTGATCTTGCAAGTGATATCTACTAAATAGTTTTACAAGAATCCTATTTTTGTTGAGTGTGCCTAGTTGCAGGATATGAGCAGTCAACAACTTTATCTATTCCAAAATTCCGTTATATTTGAAAACACAATCATAAAGCCTTCCTCCAAGAAACTCAACAACCTCTGGGTGCTTCACCTGAAAACACCAGAAAAAAAGGGCTGAGGTGCATCAATATTATAATCATCAGGTGAAATATATCCCCACCTCCAGGCGGATTATATAGTGACAAAATCCCTTAAAAAGGGAGTTCTTCCCCTCTTTGTTCCCTGAGGAAGCCAGAAGGTGAAGAGTGCTGGCATCAGGTGGGTGGGTTTGGCATGCGCATCTATAAATAAGGCATTACCATTCCAATCTTCAGGGAATCACATCTGAATTGAGCATAAAGGTTTGTCTCTATACCACGGCCCTGGCAAAAGAAATCAATATGATAGCTAAGTGTCAGTGAGTTAGAGGGAGAGAGAGAGATTATGAAAAGTACAATTACTTAAATCTGACAACTTAAAGAATTTTGCATATATGACGTTGACAAAAGCATTATTCACTTTGTTTTGATATTTTGTCAAATGGTTATTTGAAAGCAGCCCGGAAGAAAGTTCACAGTATTTACAAGCTCCATGGTACCTAAGGAAGAACTACCACCTCAATCTTAGGGTGTGTTCCGTGTGGAGGAAAACATTTTCTGGAAAGTGTTTTCCAATTTTCTCGTGTTCGGCTGGTCAAAGTTTTTGAAAAATATTTTCTGTAGGAAGATAAGTTGCTTAAAAATGAGGAAAATGACTTAATGGAAGTATGTAAAACAAGTTCTACAAGTAGCATTCCACATTGATTGTGTCCTCCCAAACCTCCACGATAACTCATCTTCACCCCACCCCTGTAGCTCACATCCCCACCACCAACCCCCACCTCTGATAGTATTTGTCTAGATTACATATAAATGATTTTAGGATAATATTTTTTGCATACATACCGAACCCGAAAAAATAAGTAAGAAACCCATTTATTTTCTACGGAAAACATTTTCCTTCATATCGGAAATACCCTTAATTATGGGAAATGGTCTGGTTGTTGAGTCAAATCAGTTGCTATTCAGGTAATAATTATCTTTTTGAAACCTGAAAATTCGGGAAAACTATACACTACATACACAATACAGCTCCAATCAGAGATTACAAATCAGGAAGGTAATCAGGGTATGCCAAGTGGAAACCCTTTTGTACTTGCCTTGAGAAAGGATACTTTCTCAAGAAACATATGCATTCACTGAAACATGAGACTGATTTAGCATATTAAGAAGTCAAGGAGTGACTGGGTTTTCCATTGTCAAAAAGAAAAAAGAGTGACTGGGTTTTTTAAGTATACAGAGAAGGAGAGAACTGTTTAGCATACCTCACACATGGAAAATCAGATAGAAGAGAGTCTTCTTGAGTTAGTCCATTAGAGGTTTGTAGTTTAAATTCTAGAAAAGCCTTCCCCCTCACGCCAAAAAAAAAAGAAAAGGAGAGAACTGGTTAGCAACAAAAGTTTTGGGAGGCAAAAATAAATTTACATTCATCTCTTTCTATGTGATTAGACTGACGTATGGGCCGGAGTTTTGGCCAGTCAAAAACTCCCATCTCTGATACATGTTGCGGAGATGAGAATGCTGAGGTGGATGTGTGAGCATACTAGGTGAGATACGATTAGGAATGAGGTTATTCAAGAAAAGGTGGAGTGGCCTTTGTGGTGGACAAGATGAGGGAAGCGAGATTGAGATGGGACGTGCGAGAGGTTGGATATAGTCAATACGATGAGAAGTAGAGGTAGGCGGAAAAAGTATTGGGAAGGTAATTAGATGGGACATGATGCAACTTCAAGTTAACAAGCACATTACCTTAGATACTAGGCTATGGAGCATATGTATTAGCACAGAAAGCAAGTCGGGTAGAAGTGTTGTCTTGCTTTTTGAGCTTTGGGCTTGTTGGTGTTTGTCGTTGTACTAGCCATAGTATTGTAGTCCATGCTTGTGATATCTATCATACTCTGTGGTTTATTGTGTTTCGACTATCGCACTATTTTGTTGTTGTTCTTGTTTCTTGTTAGTTGCTATATTTTTTTCATTGTTCCCTTCTTCTCTATACTTGGATTTGCTGCACTTGAGTCTAGGGTCTTTTGGAAACAGTCTCTCTACCTTCGCGAGTTAGTGGTATGGTCTGCGTACAATCTACCCTCCTCAAACCTCACTTGTGGGATTTCACTGGGTATGTTGTTGTTGTAGTTATCTTTCTATGTGATTATACGGGGGAGCAATAGAACGAAAAGTTAGTGGATCCAGGATGGGGGCAGGAGAACCTTCCAGAGATGCCAGGGGTAAGAGATACGTTCCCACCTACATAAGCATCATTGCCAGTCCTATGCCTTAATCTAACTGCATGCCCTCAAGAAAGAGCCACTTGCAACCAATATTTCTTCCATTTGAACTGATTTCAATAATTCTTCTAGTTGCTTTAATTGGTGTAATTGTTGTAGCTCGGCCAGAAGAAATTTCTATAAAAGGTATTATCTCAATTTTAAGAAAATGCAATCGGGTAAAGTATGCCTTGGCGATCATAGTAAATATGGATAGAATTTATAACGTATATTGCTGATGGTGTTGTGGTAAGAAACAAAAGTTGTGGTGCCGGTGACAAAGCATTGACAGCAAAAGGCTCACCATGCCTTCCAGAATGACAAGGTCAGCATCGCTCGCCAAGTAGGCAAGCTCTTGTGATATTCTCGTAAGATCAATAACCTGTGGTCACAGTGAAATAAGCCTGTCAATTAAGGCAGAGCAGCTAGATATGTTCATAAATTCTGGAGAAAGTACCCATTTTTGGCAATTTAGCAACTTTACTTTTATTGTGTTAACTTTTGATGCATTGAGTTTTTGTGAACATATAATTTTGGGGGATTTACTAATTAAATTTGTAAATGCTGGAATTATACTATATAAGAGTTTGTGAAGGAATAGCTACTCGAATATTAGCTCGAGCGAAGATTAACAAGCTAGGAAGTAGAAATTATGTGTGGTCAATGCTCGACTCTCGTCGCAAACCTCAATTTAGAGGCGCAATCTAGGGTTCAGAAATAAGTCACAGGATTCCACCCTTTTCTTCCTTTGAGGAGTGTGTGTGCGTGTGTGTGGTGTGGGGGTGGGGGTGGGGGGTGGGGGGGACAGCATATCATTCAAATGAAGCAGATAAGTGATTTCCCCTAACCGGCAAATCATTTCCAGAATTTGCAACTAAAAGGTTCGATGTGTCCACACCTACAAGCTTCCCGTGCTCATCTTTCAACTGTTAATAAGCAAAAATACATGTTAATTAAACCTAAAGTAGGTAAACTTGAGAGCATCAAACATCGAAACATAACATTTCTACCACCTTGGATATTATTTCTACCAACTCCGGGTAAGTAACATCATTAATAGAAGGTAAGTCATTAGCTGCCAAAATAATCTGCAAAGACAAAAAAGATTGCCAACATCAATTACAAGGAAGCTTAATTGAGTTGTGAACACTCAACAACAGCCAAAGCTTAATCCAATCTGATGCAACTTCATAGAATTATCAACATGGGCGGAGCTATGTTGTCGCAAGCATGGTCAAATGAACAACCTTCGTCCGAATTTTTTTTCGAGTATATAGATTATATATAATATTTTTAAAATATATGTAATAACTGAACAATCTTGACACAGGAAGCAACAACAACCCAGCGGCCAAGGGTGTGCAGATTCACCCCAGCCGTGTGGGTTCGATCCCCAAGTATAGCAATCTTTTTTTTCCACATCTTAGTTCTAAAAGTATGAACACCCTTGATAAAAAAACCTGGCTATGCCACAGATTATCAAGTCTATGAATATGAAAACTGTTAATGTATAATGAGGCTTCATTCATACTTAAAATCTGGTCTATTAAGTATTTTTGAACTTTTAACTATATGGCAATATCCTCAGAGTTTCTGTCCTATAACTCCTTAGTCTCATTGGATTGAGGGAATAGAAATAAGATAACAGTGATGAACTCAAGGTGCCAAATTTCTTTTTTCTTTATAAGCATTTGGAATACGAAATACCTATGAGATTCTTGTTAGTATAAATGATTTGGTACTCTAATACTCTTCGTTGGTAATCGTAGTTTTGGATTAGATTCTCTACTTCATGATACACCACTTGTACGAGGCACTCCCCAAATTTACCAAAACAAATTATAACCTTATGAAGAAGAAAAGAAGTGCCACAAGTACAATTCAGGCATAAGAGCGACACAGAACACCTATTCACCTAATGTTACACTGAAAAATAAACCATCTCCATTTAACTGAATGCAGCTAAAAAAAATGACAAGCGGATAAATTCACCCTCATAAGATACAGAACGGAGCATGTTAAAATATTTAGAGGTGTTAACTCTAATCAATAGCTACAGAATTGAGCATGTTAAAGATGCCTATAAGATGGCATTTTAAATTTCGCGATGTTGTCAAAGAAGAATTTGTAACCTATCTTATCTTTTTCAGTTTAGTGAAATCTAGAAATTTCCCATTTATGTGCAAGAAAGAAACAAGGCTTCCAAGTAAACCTGTGTCCCATGACGAAGTAATTCTCTAGTAAATGGCAGAATGCCCAGAATAATATCTGCACCAGAATTATCCACAAAGATTACAACCTGTATAGGAGTAAGCAAATCAGTGAATCAGCATACATCAAATGCATCGGATATTATTCATAAACAAGTAAAAACATAAAGCTCAGTCGAGAAGACAAGTTTCACATATGATTAACCACTACTAACCTTTTTCCATGATTTTCTGCTCCATTTTGTTATGAAAGATTCCAAGTCATCAATAACCCAAGGTCGAGGGAGGAGGTTTTGGCAACTAGCTAGAAATGAAATACCATCCCTTGAAAACAGCTCCGCAAGCTTCAAAAAATATTCATTAAGAACAACTGATTCAACCTTGAAACTGTTCATTTTCAACATGCTAATTGTGATTTAAGCAAGTTAAGGATATCAAAAATCAACTTAGATTTTTAGCATGTGGAAGAATCTGAATAGATTCTGTTAACTCAAGAAGTAAAACTCTACACAAACTTATATTAAGTATGCATTTGTGTGCATCAATTTCTACTTTCTCTAGGAGTGCATTTGGAAGAATACATACGAAATTATTTATACAATCCTCATAGGTATATCAGCACAAATGAGAGCACCTCTTGAAAAGTTGAATTAAAGATCAAAAAAGTGTATCTCTTGATGTTTTACGAGCATAAATTATAGGGAATAAGAAGTTAATCATTATGATTGGTTTGAGAGAGTGAAAGCCAAGGTAGTGTGCTTGAAAGAGACAAAATAAAGATCTCATGAACATTGTTGTACGAATTTAGGATTGTCAACAAGGGGAGTGAGAATCCTTTAGTGCAAGGGGTTTCTTAAAGCTATTTCATTTCCTATGTGTGAGCAAGAAGACGAAATATGCATCTTCTGAACGTGGGAGCTCTTGACTGACCAACACTCCGCCCCATACAACCGAGTATGTCTAACCACAACTATAATTGCATATAATACAAATATACATCATGGCCAGACTCGTGATGAAGATGAACCGACTTCTTTGTGATAATTGTAAATAGATCATTGATCACTTGCACTTCCGACATTCCTATTGGGGTAAAATTGTTGCGGAGACTTAAAAATGGTTTCTTTCAAAATGCACCCAATGAAAAAGCACTTGTTATGACAAACACAAATTTAGTTCTCAAATTACATGCTTTATAGGAACTATTTCCACAATTTTTAATTACTCCTTCAAACCCCGCGCGCAACAAAAGCTTAGTGCATTGGGCTCCCCCCACCCCCACCCACGATATTGGTATATGAGTACTCTTGCCACATAATCAAAGGCACAAGTGTCATATAAATAAATTTCTTTATTCAGGAGTCATTCATGAAAGGGCATGGACGCCATACCTCGGTGTAGTCATGGCAAGCCAGTGGAACAAATAATGTTAAGCACATATATCTCTTTATATATGAAACATTACCAACCTGTGCCGAACCAAGATCAAATAGGTTTCCTGCAAAAATCCCTTTGACCAAGTTCTCCATACGCTTAGCTTCATCCTCAATAGCATCATTTAGCTGAACTACGTCCTCAAATAAAGCTATAGCCTTTGCATTTTCTTCGTCCTAGTGGATTTACACATGCCCAACAACAAAAAACAATCAAAACCCTCTATAAATTTTGATTCACATGGGATAATGTGTTAAAAGAACCACAAAAATGATTTTCAAATGCGCAATGAGCTTATTTATTTGACCTAAAAGTCAATCCACAAAAAATCTCCAAGGAGAATTGGGATTGCTTATTTGAATAATAAAGCATGCTCACATCAACCGGAGAGACTGAAGTGTGTGCTTGCAAAGTCATGCATGAAGTACCGGTTCATAGATAGGAATATTTTCCTTTTTTTTTTTTATAAATACCCAGTGTATTCCCACAAAGTCGGGTCCGGGTAGAGTGCATGCAGTCCGTACCACTACCTCAGAGGTGAGGTAGAGACGTCGTTTCCAATAGACTCCAGCAATTCTAAATATTGCTTGGTTATAAATTGGAACAATCTTTTGGTTAGTTTTTGACGATGCGTTGTTTATGTTTGGAAAATCGATTTTGACCTCTTCTTCGGTGAATGTTTTATTCTCTCACAAAATCTCCAACTCTTTTTCAATAAAAATACACGTCCAAACACAACTTCAACTTCCAAAAATCATCTTTCAACTTCAAAAGCTTTTTCTGAAGTTTCAACCAAATGTATGTCCAAGAACCTACTTAGATGATCCACATTTTTTATAATTGTGATGGATTTCATCTTTTTATTAACGTCCTTTATATGTTTATCTGTTGTTCATTGAGAAATTGCAATTGTAAGAAATGAAGAACAAGTCAAGTTATACATATGAAATAAAGTAGAGAGATGACGTACCTTGACCTTTTTAAATATATCTGTGAATCCTAATTCCCTAAGCACTTGCTCCCTAAGGCGACAAAGAAGCTAAAACAGAGTAGACAGGAGGAAAAAGGTAAGCGAGAATAAAGGAAGGAGGGAGAAATGACGGATGCATGTATGTGAGCATTATATAAAGATGGTCGGTCAGAGTTACAATGCCATCAGGAGGGCCTCCATGAGTTTTAGGATCTTTCTTCAAATCCTCGAGTATTTCAGTGTACCTATCAAAATATAATTATAAAAACGAACAATGTTAATGAATAGAGGAAAGAGGGAGGGTTTACCTACCTGTGAGCAAAGATTTGTGCTCGAGAAGGAGCATCTGGAAGAGTGTGATCGGTCTCGGCCCTCTTCGTAAAAGAAGGGATGGAATTCATGAAGACGTGGATCCAGGAAAGCTCAGTGTCCGTTGCCTTTGTGGGATCGTCGGAAGGCAGCCTGTAAGGAATCGTACACGCCTTGTAACGAGAACTCCACGTCATCAACAACGGAAAACCCACCAATTCCCCGGACCTCTCCATTCTCTCTCTATCTACACACCAATACTATTCCCATTTCTTTACCCCCGCATAAGAAATGGAAAAGGAAAGGGTTCATTTTCTAACTTCCTTTGCAAACATTAATAATAAGGGTGTGACCATATTTTTTAAGAGTTCGAGCATCGTAGCTTATAACATGATATTTGTGGTTTTTGATACATATTGAATTTTCATGTTGTAGAATTATGTGAAGAAATATTAAAAGATGACAGATTTTGTTGAGTAGCTGTGGAGAATCTATTTTTTTTTTATTTCCACTTTTATCTCTCAATCTGTTGATAAACATTATCCTCCATAGTATTTGTATCTATCTTTTCATATAATTTATATTTTTTTATTTTTTCGTATTGCTTTCTTCTTCATTTTTTTTGTTTTGATGTTTTGTGATTTTTTTTGTGTTTTTACAGTCAAGGGATGTTGTTTTCAGCGATGGATGGGCTGGTGGATTCAATTGAATCCATCAATTTTGGCGTTTCCCGATGAATTTTCGACGTAGGGAGGTTCTATCCGGCGATTTCACCGTGATAGTGACCGGCAATGAATACAATGATATTTTACCGACGAGTATTAGCCGGAGTCGATCACAAGAGTTGAATTTTAGTCGGTGATTTGTTGGTTTTGCAGATCCGGTGAAAAACGAACTTGGCCATCGTTTTTATGAAATTTTTGATGATGTGGTAGCGGCGGATTGATATATTCTGACGAGATTGCTGTAAAATGTAATTTTTATAGTGTATTTGTATTTGGTAATGATAAGATTTGTATTTGTTACAGTGTAGATATGTATTTGTATTTGATATTGTAAGATTTATATTTGTTACGGTATAGATATGTATTTTTTATTTGTAATCTTATATTTTATGGACAATATGTTTATATATGTATTTTTGTCTTTATAATGTGAAGATATGTATCTGTTAAATTTAAGATATGTATTTGTATTTTAGGAATTATGTAAGATGTATTTGTTACAGTATAGATATATATTTGTATTTGCAGGTATTGTGGTTTATATATGATGACATATGCACGGTGCCTTACTTTTGGTGAATGTGTTTCAAATGTTGATTTTGATTTAGATCTTCTTCGCACGAGATATGCTCCAATGTTGTGGCATTATGGTTCGAGGAAAGAAGAAGAGAAAAAACAAAGTGATGATGAAGCACCAATGAGGCCTCCTATGAAAATTGAAATAACAAAAGATACTGAAGTGCATGATATTTGATGTTTATTTTAAATTTGTTGTATTTGACAACAGTTAACTTCAGGTGTACTAACATTTAGTTGAATATTTCTTAGATTTCATATGTTACTTTAATGTTGAAAGTCAATATGTTAACGTTTATTTGATGTGATATTTAGATTTTTGATGTTAAAACTATAAAATAGAATTTTTCCTGGTTAGTTTATGTTACTGTTATGCATATGTCGGTATGAATATGTGGTTTTCAGTTTTGAATATATTTTTGAGTAATTAATATATATATATTTCAGTTACTATATGTATTTTTCATATATGCATTTGTATTTTCCATTTTATGCATGAGTGTTTTAAGTAATGCATGTTTTTCTTTCCAGATGCATATGTATTTATGCATAATGCATATGTATATATGAATATTGCATATGTTTTTTACAATTCTGAAAAAGGCATTGTTTCCACCCTAAACTATACCCGAAAAGTCTAAGCCACACCTAAACTATACTTGTGACCTATTACACACCTTAACTATAAAAAAGTGATATTATTACCTCCCCGCAATCCCCATTCTAAGGCGTGTGTGTTACACTTATTTTAGGCGCGTCCAACCTATTAAATAACAAAAGTAAACGGCTAAAATATTAAGGGAAAAGTCATCGTTTCCACCCCAAACTATAGTCGAAAATTCGAATCCACACCTAAACTATATAAGTGACCTATTACACACCTTAACTATGAAAAAGTGATATTTTTTACTGACGTGCTATTGACGTGGCAGCGCGTGTAAAACACTACACCACATGCAAGTGGTGGTAGCCTGACAGGGTGAAAATAGTTTCACTTTTTTATAGTTTAGGTGTGTAATAGGTCACTAGTATAGTTTGTGTGGCTTCGACTTTTCGGGTATAGTTTGGGGTGGAAACGATGCCTTTTCCCTGTATTTTCTGCTATGGATATATATATATTTGTCTAGATTTGTATTTTTTGACTATGCATATATATATTTATCCAGTTTTATACATATGTATTTAAGCAGATATTCATATGTATTTATGAGTTATTCATAACTTTTTTTTAATTATGTGTATATATCTATGAATAATGCATATTTATGTATGATTAATGCATATATTTTTTTAAAAAAAATATATGTATTTAATGTTTTGATTACATAATTGATATGTCTTCATATGTATTTTTAATATTTTTTTATTTATTACATAAAATTTTGTTAACTTATTCTTAGTTTTTATAGATGGACACAGGAACTTAATAGATTCTCATATGTATTTTTTCAGATTCAAAATCTAGTAAGTGTTGCTTCCAGTTTCTTAGGTATAAATTAATCATGTTATATGTCTTGTATAATATATTCATAATGAATTAAGTTAAGCAAGTTCAGTAAAAAAAAAAATTACAACAATTCAACTATAACAAGTTCAATAACATCAAATATTTTTATCAAAATTTAGAATCATATAATTATCAGTGAAAAAATAAAGCAATTGTTTTTTGACACAATGCTACATCATGAACAGATCAACATTTAAACTGTAACTGCAATATTTAAACTATAACAATATTATTGTATATTTTTCTGTAGATGCTACATACATGCATAATGTGGTACATCATTGTACACACCGCCACCAATTTTTATGATGCTTGCATTACAATCAGAAACTACACACATATGTTTTCTTTCACCGTATGCTTCCTTCAGATTTTCAAAAAACCGCTCCAAGATGCATCATTTTCAGAATCAAGTACACCATATGACAAAGAAAATATATGTCCTGCATATTAAAAAAAATACATATAAGAATACATGATTTTTACACATAAAGTACTGCATATGTATATTATAAATACATACAGCTGAAAATATATGAAACTGTCAGTGAACACATAAACGTACTGCAAATGTATATTATAAATACATACAGCTGGAAACATATGTAACTGCCAGTGAACAAAAATATAATGCATAGCTACAATATATATACATATAGCTGGAACCATATCTAACTCCCAGCGAACACAAAAAAAAACTGCACATGTACATTATAAATACATATAGCTTGACACATATGTAACTGCAGGTGATTTCATAAACATACTGCATATGTATAATATAAATGCATATAGCTGAAAACATATGAAACAGACAATGAACACATAAATAGACTGCATAAGTATATTAAACATTTTTGCAGGTCAATCAATGTGAGAAGCCAGTAGGGTGTAGAGTTTGTTATATGGAGCATCCATGCTTAATAATATCGCACCACTAATGTAATCTTCATATTGTTGTTCATATGTCCATCTAGCAAAGTGTTTAACAAGAACAGGATGCTTCCCATTGTCAATTTTCAGAACACTAAAAAAAGTAAAATAAAATTAATTATCAAATACGTACTTTATACAATAACTATTTCGTATATACAAAAATGAAAAACGAATTTTTTTTTTTCGAATACTAGTTATCATTGACTAAAATTTAAATTTATTGTACAAAAATTGCATTTTAAAATTTAAATTAGATTATGACATGTATAACTTTGAAGTTGAAAGAAATAATTCGCTCAAAACATTTTATTCGAAAATTGATAGAATTCATATACAATCTCTAATTTTGAAATAATCAGAAAGAAGTAACTTTTTTGATCTAAAATTCAATATTTAAAAGCATTTTTAATCTTTGTCAGACATCACAAGAGGTATAAAAAGAAGTTAAATTTTTTACTATTTCATCAAATCCCCCACCCCAATAAAAAGTCAAATATATCCCCTCATATGAGTTTTGATATATGTATATACTTCCCATTATATTTTCAGTCTAAGATATATTCTTTCATTATACTTTTGATACAGATTTAGTCTAACTTTTAGCAGAGAAAACATGACGAGCCCATAATCAAATGATCCACCCCAATTTTAAATATTCAATTCCTTTAGGAATCAACCCTTCAACTCATTTGACACTTCTGGCTGATTGCAAACTAAAAACTTCAATAGCTGCATCTCTCAATGTCAATTTAAATAGTATCAATCTACCCGCTACCGTTCTTTTATTTCTTCTTTTTCTCTTTTCATTCATTTCCAAGCCAAGGCGGAGCTTTGACATTTCGTTTGCCTATATAGCCGGAGAAACTCCATTTGGTGAAGTAAATATTGGAAACAACCCATGAAAGAGTTTTTACATAATCCATGTTGTTTATTCCTACAGCAGAAAGATGTCAACTGCTCTATGGCCTTCACCGACATAACATTACAATTTACAAGCAATAGAACCTGCTCACAATTCTTCTCTCGAAGCATCGTCTCTTGGATGCTGAATATAAGATGCATATGTTTTGATTATGGACTCATAAACATCAATACCTTTCAAATACTCATCCTTGTTCAAGAACTGCAGCAAAAGAGAATGTATATTAACCCCGTAGGCCAAATTCAGGATTTCCACCACATAAAATAAACTATTTAAACAAGTGAACAAAATTTCCAAGTCCAGTCATATTTACACCATTTCTACGGTCGTGCAAGAATCTAGCCTCCTGTAAATGTTTTGCTTCTACGCACCAAACAGTTGATTTGTTAAACAGTGACCATAGATGGCTATTTCATTATGTTCTGCTTCCTTTTTTTTTTTTTTTTGGAGTTCTAACTTCTTCTTTTGGCATTCTCATATTAAGAGTATACTTAAGAGGTTGGGAAAGGAAAACTATATGTGCATTTATGCACAGACAAAACTACCATGTGCCACCAAGCAAGCAATATTATGTAATGCTCACCTCATTGTGGTCGTGAAGAAGAATGGGAGTGTTTGCCATCGGAGAAAATCCAATTGCTGGCAGGCCTCGCTCCCGAAAATGGCGTGAATCTGTTGATGCAGGAAATATTTCTGGTTTTCCAAGTCTGGCATTAGCTTTGATGATAGCTTCTTCAAGAAGTGCCCACCAAATATTGGAACTGTCAACAGCTGTAACAGCTGGCCTTCCAAACTTGTCGTTCACAGACACCTTGTGCTTGAACTGTCAAGAGCAAGGGCATTGCCACTCTTAAATTAGCATACTGCACTTTTAACTATTGTTCAAATAGACCTTTTTACAAATTCAACAATAACCAGCGAGGAATTTACAAAGTCCAACAATAATCAGCGAGGAATTCTATCAAGTAGTATACCTTAAGATATTTTGGGAACTATTATTTTTATTTTTGTTTTGGATCAAGGGTTCACCTACAGAATTCAGAAGGTTGGGGTGTTTGAGGATGTGGATTCATGGTAGCAAGGTATTTGCCATCCATTTACAATAATTAGAAGAGGCAGAGATGGTATGGTCCTTTCACATTGGCTAGCTTTAAGAATTTCAGACAAGAGGTCCCTCAAATGCAAACACGTGTTTAAACTAGAGACAACAAAACAAAAAGCTATGTCATGTTACTCACACACTCTCCCTAAAGCTAGGATATTCAAAGATCCCAACAGGATATTGCATTTCTCAGAGACTCCGATAACTATTTGCATCTCTCTATTAAGATTGAGCTCATGAATTTGTCTTCCAAAAAAACTGATGTTGCAAATTTTCTTATCTTTTGTTGGGGGGTAAAACATAGTGCAGCGATGCTTCCCTTACCTGATGCAAAACAAGACAGATTAAAAGACCGAGAAAAGGGAAAGGATGAGAAGAAGCTGGGAACGAAGAAACTCTAGCAATCCTAGATTAGACTTTTCTACTTTCATAAACTAACTATAGCAGCTCGGAAGATAGACTCGAGCAAGGCTTCAGATAAACTGCTGCAATAGGCTACTTCATGTGTAATTGAAACAATAACAACATACCTAGTGATATCCCACATAGTGGAGTTTGGAGAGGATAGAACGTACGCAGACCTTACTTCTACCTTTTGGAAGTAAAGAGGTTGTTTCTGAAAGACCCTCGTCTCGAGTGAAGCAAATCAAAGTAGTAATGGAAAGGAAAAACGACATTAAAGAAAAACAAGACAGCTAACAGGAAAGCAGTGCGGAGCATATATGCAAGGAACCGTAACATCAACCACAAGGTGCAAACACCTAAAGAAAGGCATGAGACACTTTTCTTTGGTGCATCCACCCTCCGCAGCCAACAAAAAGAAAACAGTTAAACATAAATTGTTATAGGGCGTTTCCTCTTTAGAAAAGGACTAAGATATAGCAAACAGGAGGCAGCCACCGCATTGCAGGTTGTTTATCTCTTAAAGTAGACGTGAGGATTATTATTTTTCCTAATACCTCAAAAGTCATGTTACGCGAAGCAGGTGCCCATTCATCAGCTATTCGCCTCTCCAAGGATGCCGGATCTGCGTTTGGGGGTACTCTGATGTCAAATCCTGCTTGGGCTTCAGATGGCTGCATGTTCATGACAAAACCCTGCCACAGAAACAAAGAAGTCCATATCTTAAACTTATCTCAATATTAATTCTCGAGTGTAGGAAAAAGGGATCCAAAGACTCCTTTGAGTTCCTCAGAAGAGGAACAGTACAGAAAGTGCTACAATATCACGAAGTGAAGTGCAATATTCAAACAGCCTTGCAACAACAGTACAATAACGGTCAGAATCTCGAATCAGACAGTCGGGCTGACTTACAGAGGGAGAAGGAGTGCCAGCTTTCAAGAAGACCATATTGACAGAAATGACCTCGCCTTGAGCTTTCAATCCGGCCTTAACGAGATCGAACTGCGCAGCCCTAAATCTCCTTATAGATTCGATGCTTTTAAGTAGATTCTCCATGGCAGTATTATCATAGAGCTTAGAGCCATGTCCAGGAGCACCTACAGCTTTAACGACCAGCCACCAGGGGGACCTCTCTCCATAGAATGCACGATAGTGGTCAGCGGGAGAAGCCAAACCTTCGTCGAGTACAATCCCAACATTCATATCGGCAAAGGCATCGGAATCAACAAACTTTGCAACGCCATCAGCACCACCGATCTCCTCATCGGGGACAAAGGAGAGGTAGACGGTGCGGAGGGGGCGGAAGCCGGAATCCTTGAGCTTGCGAATGGCCTCGAGGTACTGCAACCCGACGCACTTCATATCCTGAGAACCTCGGGCAAAGATGTTGCCGGTGGTGGAATCTAAGTGAGCGGAGAAAGGCGGGTGAGTCCACTTGTGATGCTCGGAAGGGACAACATCTGTATGTGAGTTGAGGAGGATGGAAGGGAGGGTTGGGTCCTTGCCTTGCCATTTGATGAGAATGAGGGGCTTTCCCTCGACAAACTCCAGGGTCTGGGAAGGGAGGGATAGTGAGTTGGCCTGTGAGGTTATAAATTGGGCGGCTTCATAGTAGTTCGGGTGAGGTTGGGCTGTATTTATCTGAAGGTACTGCTGGAATCTTGATAGGATTGTAGACGCATCTTCTGCGGCCGTAGCTGGGATTGCGAGCGCGAGCGTGAACAACAACGGCAAAGAGTAGTGGCGGTAATGATAATAACCGTCTTGCTTCCCTCTGCTAAACCTCATCTCTCTTTGCTCTTCGCTTCAACGTTTATCCCACACTTTACCTTCTAAGGGATGCTTTGCTCACATGTTCCTCAGTTTTGTTTTGTTTTTTCTTTTACCACGACAACCAGCATTCTCTATAACCTCGATCGCATAGAATTCAACAAAATAAGGAATACTTTTGCATTTAGATATGCCATTGAAAATCATGATAATAAATTATGAAATTGGAATCTTAAATTCTCCACAAAATATGATTTGATCCGAGTCATAGTTTCAAATTCATTTTAAATGAAAAACTTGATAAGTTTATATTTTATGAAAAAAGAATCATATTTGACATAAAGAGGTTGTGTATTATGTGAAAAGATTATTTCAATGAATAAAACATTTATTTTAATGATTAACTATGTACCACTGTATGAGTTTGTGTTTATTTGAAAGTTTATAAGACAAAGCTGGTGTATTAAAGCTTTCAATATATGTACAATTCGAAGAAGGGTCTGATTATGTAATTTTTAATAACAAATATTATTTATAAAAAGAAATATGAGATGTGTGATTTATCAATGTGGTGTCATGGGATGATTAAAATCTTTTTTATGAACTATGTGTTATAATACCTTCTACGGGTACAAGAATATGTATACTAGAAACAACCACTTCAACTAGTTCAAGTTTAAGAACAAGAGCACAATGAAGTACAAAAAATATCCTCAACCCTAGATCAAAGTGATCTTTATAAAAGGTGTATTTTATTTCCAGAAATAAGGATGAAACATAAATGGTCAAGTCGCCCGAATTCACGTACTTTTCTTAAGGAAATAATTCCCCTCACTGTACCCGAATCAAAGAGTGCATCTTTTCCTGAACAGTCATCTCATTTCATGAAACGGTGTGTTACTTCGTTGAAGGATTGCATCCTTCTGAAGCATGCATCAGTTCATGAAGCAGTGCATCAGTTCACTTGAAACAGTGCAACTGAAGCATCAGTTCTGTTTGAAACATTGCAACTGTTACTGCATGCATATTATATAAATGGAGTATCAAAAAAATTTTCGCGCGTTTTTTTCCTTTGGTATGTTCGAATCTCAAATAAATTTTGTCCAAAAAGATAGATTTCATCGATTGATTGACAAATCCAAATCCGAAGCCGAGCCGAGCGAGCGACGACGCCGACGCCGCGAAGCATCTTTTATTTCTTGCCTCACTTACCATGTGGAGTAAGTGTTCTTGATTATAAACACTTCCAAGTTCCCTTCTTCCACCAATGTGGGAGAAAGAGTAAACTTTCTAATTTAGGAGTACACTTTCCATTTTAGTGTCTCCTTTCCTACACTATTTTACTCTCCATTTTTCCATTCACACTTCTTTCATATACTATAAACCCAACAATCCCCCACATGAATGGGGAATGACTATTTTTTGTAAAAGTTTTACGGATAAATATGTGATCATCAAGCAAAGACTGATTGCATCTGGATGAGTGGGTTTCCCTTTGAACTTTCCGTAGTGAACATGCATCGGATGCACTCGGTCAATCGGTAGATTTGATATCTTTGAACCGGCGAGCTTTAATGTACACCTAGATAATACATGTCACACAACCAGCCTTTTAACGTTTATGGTTCTCACTGTTTTGTTATTTTCAGCCATGAACACGTCCCGATTTCATGAGAGCTTAGAGAATAGGCCTCTACTAACATTCTCCTTGAAGCGGCTTCCACTTCGCCCTCACATAGGTGATTTTTAAATGTCCAATCCTATAGATTAAACTATTGGTCAAATCTGTCAAATTTATATAATCATTAAAAGACTTTTCACCTTAAGTCTTATCCTAGTTTAATATACATTGTCTACATCATGAGAGTGGGTTGGGTAACTGACAATGTTGAACCTGCTAGACACAACTTTGTTTGATCTCCTTGAACCTAACTCTTGGGATCTCCAGTTTGCTAGGTAGAGTTACCGTTATGCTGACTTGTCCTAGGTCTTAAACTCATTCTCTTGGATGTCCTTTCCACTTCTTCTCTAGATGGGCCTTTTGTAAGTGGATCCAACACATTATCCTTTGACTTTACGTAGTCAACAGTGATAATTCCATTAGAGAGAAGTTCCTAATAGTATTATATCTCCGTCGCATGTGATGACATTTACTGTTGTACATCATGCTCCCTACCCTACCTATTGCCGCTTGGCTATCACAGTGTATACATATTGGTGCCACTGGCTTGGGCCAATACGGAATATCTTCTAAGAAATTTTGAAGTCATTCTGCTTCTTCACCGGCTTCATCTAATGCGATAAATTCAGTTTTCATTGTAGAGCGAGCAATACAAGTCTGTTTGGATAATTTTCAAGAGACTGCTCCTCCACCGATAGTAAATACATATCCACTTGTAGATTTTACTTCGTTCGATCCGGTGATCCAATTTGCATCATTATATCCTTCAAGTACTGCAGGATATTTATTATAATGCAAGACATAGTCTTGAGTGTATTTAAGATACCCCAAAACTCTTTTCATTGCCATCCAATGAGTTTTGTTGGGATTACTCGTGTACCGACTCAATTTACTAATAGCGCATGCTATATCTGGTCGTGTACAATTCATTATATACATTAAACGTCCCAATACTCTTGTGTACTCCAGTTGTGATTCACTTTCACCTTCATTCTTTCGAAGTACAAAGCTCACATCTAATGGAGTCTTGGAAATACCGAATTCCATATACTTGAACTTGTCAAGTACATTTTTGATATAATGAGACTGTGACAGTGCCAACCCTTGTGGAGTTCGATGGATTCTTATAACTAAGATCACATCTGCAACTCCAAGGTCTTTCATATCAAACTTTCTCTCGAGCATTCATTTGGTTGCATTTATGTCAGAAATGTCTCTGTTGATGATCAACATATCATCCACATATAAACAAACAATGACTTGGTGATTTGGAGTATCTTTAATATAAACATATTTATCATATTCATTTATCATGAACTCATTTGCCAACATGGTTTGGTTAAACTTCGCATGCCATTATTTAGGTGCTTGCTTTAGTCCATACAATGACTTAATAAGTCTACACAACTCTTTTCCTGGAACCACAAAACCCTCAGACTGTTTCAAGTAAATTTCTCCCTCAAATTCTCCATTTAGGAATGCAGTTTTCACATCCATTTGATGGATTTAAAGATCATATACCGCAGCCAAGGCAATTAATATTTGAATCAATGTTATCCTTGTTACTGGCGAGTATGTATCGAAGTAATCAAGGCCTTCTTTTTGTTTGAAGCCTTTTACTACAAGTCTTGCCTTGTATTTGTCAATAGTATCATCCGCTCTCATCTTTCTTTTAAAGATCCATTTGGAACCTAAAGATTTATTTTCGGAAGGAAGATCAACCAATTCCCATGTATGGTTGCTTAAGATTAAATCGATCTCACTATTGACTGTCTCTTTCCAAAAGGATGAGTCCAAGGATGTCATCGCTTCCTTAAATGTTTGAGGCTCATTTTCTAAGAGAAATGTTACAAAATCCGATCCAAATGAAGTAAACGTTCTTTGTCGTGTACTACGTCTTGGATTTTCTTTATTATGTACATTCTCACTTGGTTTATCTCGAGGTCGTTTAGATCTTCCACTAGACTGTTCATGTCTAATTTTATATGGGTAAATGTTTTCAAATAATTCAACATTGTCTGATTCAATTATTGTATTTTCATTAATATCCGGATGTTTGGATTTATGAACCAAAAATTGATATGCTTTACTACTTTTAGCATATCCTATGAACAAGCAGTCCACATTCTTAGGTCCTATCTTAACCCTTTTAGGCATAGAAATTTTGACCTTTGTTAGACACTCCCACACTTTGAAATATTTCAAGGTTTGTTTTCTTTCTTTTCATTTTTCATAAGAAATTGATTGTTTCTTACTATGGGGAACTCTGTTGAGTATACGATTGGCTGTAAGGATAGCCTCTCCCATAAGTTTTGTAGTAAACCGGAACTTATAAGCAAGACATTCATCATTTTCTTCAAAGTTTGTTTTTTTCTTTCTGCAATTCCGTTAGATTGAGGTGAATACGGGGCCGTAGTTTGATGAACAATTCCATTCTCTACACATATTTTGGCGAAAGGAGATTCATATTCTCCGCCCCTATCACTTTTTATTATTTTTATCTTTTTATCTAACTGATTTTCAACTTCAGTTTTATATTGCCTAAACGCATCTATTGCTTCATTCTTACTATTTAGCAAATAGACATAACAATATCTAGTGCAATCGTCAATAAAAGTTATGAAATACTTTTTCCCACCACGTAATGGTGTTGACTTCATATCACAAATGTCAGTGTGTACTAAGTCTAAAGGATTGGAATTCCTTTCAACGGACTTATAAGGATGCTCTGCATACTTTGATTCTACACACGTTTAAAACTTTGATTTATTGCACTCAAAGTTTGGCAAAACTTCTAAGTTAATCAGTTTTCGTAACGTTTTGTAATTAACATGGCCTAAACGTTTATGCCATAAATCATAAGACTCAAGCAAATAAGAAGAATTTGAACTTTTATTTATTTTAACATTCATTACATTCATCTTATAAAGGCCCTCGGTAAGATAGTCTTTTCCTACATACATTTTTTCTTTGCTAATTACAATTTTTCCATAAACGGTTACACATTTGAATCCGTTCTTGTCTAGAAGTGAAACAAAAATTAAATTCCTACGTAACTCCGGAACATACAAGACATTGTTAAGTGTCAAGACCTTTCCTGAAGTCATTTCAAACATATTTTTCTTGTTCCTTCTACCTTAACAGTAGCGGAGTTAGCCATGTAGATCATTTCTTCTACTTGAGCGGGAGCGAACGACGAAAACAACTCTTTATTGGCACATACATGGCGGGTGACACCAGAATCCATTCACCATTCGCAAGAATTCCCCACCAAGTTGCATTCTGAGAACATAGCACACAGATCAACGTATTATTTGTTGGATTCAATCATATTTGCTTGATCCTTTTTCTTGCCTTTCTTTGGGGCACGATAATCCGTGGACTTGTGGCCAATCTTGCCATAATTGAAGCATTTTCCCTTGAATTTCTTCTTGGGTTGATAGCTTTCTTTCTTTTCTTAGAATTATTTGGGTCATCTTCTACAATATGTATTCCATTAATTGCAGAATTTCTTTTTGACCTTCTCTCGACAGCTTTATTATCCTCTTCAATACGCAGTCGGACAATAAGATCTTCGACAGTCATCTCCTTGCGTTTATGCTTCAAGTAGTTTTTAAAGTCTTTCCACATTGGTGGTAGCTTCTCAATTATCACTGCTACTTGGAAAGCATCATTCACAGTTTAACCTACAAAACAGTTTATGTGAGTATTAAGAACTTTTTCAAGTTGTTCAGCTAAGGTATTTTTCAAAGATATACCTTTTGCTAGGAGATCGTGGATGATTACTTGCAATTCTTGCACTTGAGAGACAACCGATTTGCTATCTATCATTTTGAAGTCCAGGAACCTTGCAACAAAGAATTTCTTAATTCCCACATCCTCTGTCTTGTATTTTCGTTCTAGTGCCCCCCACAATTCCTTCGATGTCTTAGTTCCACTGTAAACATTGTAGAGGTCGTCTTGGAGACCACTCAATATATAATTCCTGCAAAAGAAGTCCGAGTGCTTCCAAACTTCTACAATCATGAAATGCTCTTTGTCCGAGGTTCCTTCGGTCACCTCAGGAGCATCCTCACTAGTGAACTTTTGAAGGCATAGTGTTGTGAGGTAGAGAAACATCTTCTGCCGCCATCGCTTAAAGTTAATGCCCGCAAATTTTTTGAGCTTCTCCGCAGGTGCCATAGGTTGCGAAGCATTTGCTCGACTTGTTGAGGCAATACTAGTTACCCCCACAGTCGTAACCGCATCTTGCATTTAACTTTCGTTAGTCATTTTTTTTGTCACCACAAGACAATAATATTTAGTATTTTTCAGAATACTAATTATAAAGTTAAATAAAATTTCAAACTTTTCTTCTTATTTTTAGTTAACAACAAAATTTTTATGACTTCCAATTGTCAACTGATTGAATTTTAAACTTGTGATGAAGATTTTATGTCTCCTAGTCATTAGTTAAACTCAAACAGAGTAGAAAGCTTAAGCTTTAATCTCCAAAAACAAGTAATACCAATTCTGAATTATTTCCTTAAGATTGTTATTCTTCCTTCTACGGGTACAAGAATCTGTATACTAGAAACAACCACTTCAACTAGTTCAAGTTTAAGAACAAGAACACAATGAAGTATAGAAAATACCTTCAACCCAAGATCAAAGTGATCTTTATAAGAGGTGGATGAAATAGAAATGGACAAGTTGCCCGAATTCACGAATTTTTCTTAAGGAAATAATTTTCCTCACTGTACCCGAGGTTGGAGCATTTTTCTCCCAGGATAAAATGGCCAAACAAACCAACTGTAGCGGTACCTCAAACAATTGGAATATCTTCGAACTCACTGACCGTTTTGAGTGATCACACATAATATTTTTAAGGCAAGAAGAGTGTTTTTATTCTGTAATTTTCGTATCTAAACCTGTGAATAAAAGCAGGTTTATATAGCCACAACATGCCTCTTCCGAAAAGAGGCAATGGTTCAATTTAAAAGGTTGCACCTCTTTCTGAAAATTCATATTTGTTCATCAAAGAGTGTATCTTTTCCTGAACAGTCATCTCATTTTGTGAAACAGTGTGTTACTTCGTTGAAGGATTGCATCCTTCTGAAGCATGCATCAGTTCATGAAGCAGTGCATCAGTTCACTTGAAACAACTGAAGCATCAGTTTTGTTCGAAACATTGCAATTGTTATTGCATGCATATTATATAAATGGAGTATCAGGAAATTTTTCCTGCATTTTTTTTCTTTGGTATGTTCGAATCTCAAATAGATTTTGTCCAAAAAGATAGATCTCATTGATCGATTGACAAATTCAAATCCAAATCCAAATCCAAAGCCGAGCGAACAACGACGACGACGGCGCGAGACATCTCTTATTTCTTGCCTCACTTACCATATGGAGTAAGTGTTCGTGATTATAAAGACTTCCAAGTTCTATTCTTCCACCAATGTGGGTGAAAGAGTAAACTTTATAATTTGGGAGTACACTTTCAACTTTACTGTTTCCTTCCCTCCACTATTTTACTCTCCATTTTTTCATTCACACTTCTTTCATATACTATGAACCCAACACTATGATCTTGGAAAAAAGCATTATTTCCACCCCAAACTATACAAGAAAAGTCGAATCCACACCTAAACTATACAAGTGACCTATTACACACCTTAACTATATAAAAGTGAAACTTTTTATATCCTGTAAAGCATTATACCACTTGCATGTGGTGTGGTATTGCTCACGCGCCTGTCACGTCAGTATGATACGAAAAAAATAATAAATTTATTATTTTCATAAAAAAAAAATCTTTTAAATTTAAATTTTTTTTCTTTCTTCTTCAATATCCAAAACCTCCATTGTTGTCCAAAACTTCCATTGTTATGAGTTCAAATCTTTTTTTCTTCAATATCCAAAACCTCCATTGTTGTCCAAAACTTCCATTGTTATGAGTTCAAATATTTTTTTCTACAATATCCAAAACCTCTATTGTTATGAGCTCAATTTTTTTTTCTTTTTCTTCAATGTTCAATTATAAATACACTTTTCTACACAGTGGAATCCAATTATATGTGCAGAAAAGTTTTATCCTTTTTTTTTTCTAACTTGATATTTACCTTGTTTAGCAGACAAGGTGTGGCACTGAAATTGCGTCAAATTCATCGCCGTCGATGCAGCTCCGGTAGTGATTGCTTGATACACCGCCGCGCACACCTAAACTCTACACACTACCCACACAATACAAAACCTCACTACCTCAGTTACTATAATTTCCCCCAAAACTAAAACCATCAAAACACCAACAACAACCTCAATCCCCAAACTGTTTAATGGAAAGCTTCATTATGAAAAATTTCACCAACAAAAACCCAAATTTCTCCTTAGAGAAGCCTACTGATTTGTATGCATTTGCAGCTCCGACGGGGTCAATAATTAGATTCGATGGTTGAATTGAATTGGGGGAAGAAGAAAAAGGAGGAATTTCACCCATTGTTAATCGTTTGAAACTCATTAGCAACTTGAAATTGAAATTGAAATTTTTAGTTTGGGGATTTTTGAATTTGGAGAAGAAGAAGAAGATGGATGCTGGGGATTTTTGAATTTGGAGAAGAAGAAGAAGAAGAAGATGGATGTTTAGAAACCTTAAAAAAATTCTAAACATCTTTGTTTTAGTTTGGAGATTTTTGAATTTGGAGAAGAAAAAGATGAATTTGAATTTTCAGTTTTAACTTTTATTGTGTGTTATTTTTTAATTTAGACGCGCCTATTTTTAATTAAATAATTATGTTTTTTCTACGTCAGATTTAGCGATAAAAAATTTCAATTTCAAGTAATTTAGATATGTATTAGGTCACTCCAATAGTTTAGATATGTCTTAAACTTTTCTTGTATAGCTAAGGTGAAAACAATGCATTTTTTCTTTAGTAATATTGTATTTTTTTTAGTCAAGTCATCGACAGACGTCTAAACTTGTTTCGAGGTTTCACTTAAAACTTCAACTCACCCTTCTACCTATTCAACACTTTTGCTGACATGGGTGTAATACACATTTCATACGTGAAACTAGAAAAAATTATTTACAAGGCCAATTAAAAAGTGATATGTCAACAAAATAATAAAGCCATAAAAATATATTTTATAAAAAATAAGATCCTCTCACTGTCTTTCCCAATCCCTCACTCCCTCAACGTCAAACTCAAAAATTAAAATCTCATAACGTTATTTTCGTTGAAAAAGTACTAATTAAACAAAGTTCTTTGATAGAAAAAAATTCTAAAAATTGACTGACAATGTTTTTTATTAAGGTTGTAGAAAGATTTATTAAATAGAAATATCAAATTGGATCAAAAAAATCTGATGCGAAGACCATTGTTTTCGGTACGATTAATACTAATTTGAAGTTATTTAAAAAAAAAAACTGTTAAAGAATTTGAATCTTAAAGGCAACACTACAGAAGTAGTAGGAGAAAAATATAGCAAGTTGATGGTTTGCAGCTGTTTCGGTGAATTTCTACCACCATACATTTTTCTTCCTTCTCCATCTATGAAATCAAATTCGAGCATAATTCAAATTCAAAATTAAGAACAAAATAAAATTTAGAAAAAAAGAAAAAAGAAAAACAAATTAAAAAAATGAGAGAAGATTTATAACGGGAAAGAAGATGAGTTATAAGTAGGAACAGAAAAGAAGATGAAGGCGGCTATCAGATAAAGAAAATTTAAAATGGAAAAGAAGTTGTTGTTGTTTTTTCTTTTTTTTTTTTAAAAAAAAAAATTGAACTTTAAAGTATCAGTTTGAGATGAAGAAAATCTAAGGCTTGATTTTATTTTTTAATTTAAAAATAACTTCCCTTTTTATGTTGTTATGATACATTTAAGAATATTATTTTTGGATCCATACGACACGTATCACTATTTAATTTGTTAAATTATATTTTAACTGATTGTCGAAAAAATATTTGAGTGGTTCAAATTCAAAGAGGTGGAGGCGTTCAATAGCTACAAGGGGTGAGTTGAGGTGTTCAAGTGAAATCTCTGAACAAATCTAAGTTGTCGATCTTAATTTCTTATTTTATTTCTCTGTAACAATATTTTTCGTAGAACAGTTATGACTTTCATTATAATATATTCTCTTTCTAAAATTACATGTGTATAACAATTATTCTTAAATGTTATGTAATAATATTATAAGAAATATATTATGTGTAAAATTGAATAATAAAATATCAAGAATAATCATCATTAGTATTAGGGATGGGCACTCGATTTGTTCGATTTGGTTATTTAATATCGGTTTAATTTTTTAATTTTCAAACTGACAAAACTGGCAACCGTAATCAAACCGAAATAAATTCAATTTGGTTCGATTCTTACAAATTTGATTCAGTTATTTCAAGATTTTGAAGATTAAAGTAGTGAGTCTTTCTTTTTTGTCATGATTGAACATCTAAAATTGATGATTTTTCTAGAAAAATGATTTTTTAAACCTATTTTTCATTCCCCAATATAAATAACTCAACACGCATGTAATAAATCATAAATTTAACATAATATAGAACTACAGTCGGAAACTCGACACTCGTCATCTCGTCTCCTCGAGGCGCCGTTGAAAGCCTGAAACAAGTCAACAAACTTGTATTGAAATGAATACTTAGGGTTAGGGATATATCTCATAACTCATAACTCGTAACACGTTTGGCGATTTGAATTCCTTATTACATACTAGACAAGCATGGCCCGTATCAGCACGGGCCCAACATTAAGATATTTATTTGTCTTTTCAATCTTCATATATTTAAATAAAAAAATTTAATAAAAGGATTGCATATGTTTTCTAGGATTCATCCAGATCTAGCACGAATTCAACATATGTTATTTTAATATGTATTTAGATAATTTAAGTTGTTAACTATTTAATTTATAATGTTTTTTTATGTATTTTTTAAATTAATATATGTTACTTTTCTTGTCCAAATTTTTGTGGCATTGATGGTCAATTATATTTTAAAAGTAATTT
This sequence comes from Capsicum annuum, assembly GCF_002878395.1. Classification (NCBI taxonomy): domain Eukaryota; kingdom Viridiplantae; phylum Streptophyta; class Magnoliopsida; order Solanales; family Solanaceae; genus Capsicum; species Capsicum annuum. The sequence goes on from NC_061118.1 coordinate 173,560,052, forward strand.
AAATTTTTAATTATTGTGATTTATAATACCTTTTTTCTATTCCAATTTCAGTGGCACTAATATAATTTCAAGAGCCGACTAAATATTTTATATCTTTTAAATTTTTTAAGTTGTTGATTATTGTGATTTCTAGTATTTTTCATGTAATTTTTTTTGAAATATATAACATATTAATTTTTTTTTAGATATTTTAAATTGTTTACAATTGTAATTTATAATACTTTTTATATAATTTTTGAATAATATATGTTATTCTCCTTATCCAGAGTTTTGTGTCAACAATAGCAAATTATATTTTTTAAATAATTTAAACTTTTGATCATTGTGATTTATAATATTTTTTCTATCTCAACTTATGTGACACAATGCTTAAATGACCATAATAATTAATTAGGGGTAATATAGTAAAATCACGACTGAAGCACCTGAAGAAGAAATCAGTCAATTTTTTAAAAAAGATTTGTTAATTGTTATTTACAGTACTTTTTATTTTATTTTCAAATAATATATGTTGCTTTATATCTTCTACTGTCCCGTCCCAATTTATGTGGCACTAATATAATCTTGATAGTAAATCAAATATTTTATGTTGACATATCATTTTGTTATTCTTATTTTTCTAATACATAAATGACTTGTAATAAGGAGTGATATAGTAAAATCATCGTTTGAAAGACGAAAATTTAATTTAAAACATTAAGAGTTAATTTTGCATTTTATGTCTATTTTATTTTTCATAAAATATTATTTATTTTCTTAATACCTCGATGACTCATAATAATTAATTAAGAGAGACTGATTATGTTATTACTATAAAAATTAATATAATTTTATCATATCCAATAGTAACCATCTATAATTCACCGAAATAGTATATTAATTCAATACGGGATGCTATATTTGCATATGCAAAATATGGTATTATTAAACATATTGGATAGTGCATTATATTTATCTTTCACAATAATAAAATTTTACTATATATATTTTTTTATAACTTGATACATATCGACCCAACACAAATTCTAAGAAAATATTCATTAGAAATTTATTTTATTAAATTAAATTTATTAATTTTTTACTTTAAAAATTTTAAGTTAAGTTTAAATTTTAGTATTTCTATATAATAAAAAAATAATTTTAAAATTTAAATTTACTAAAATAAATAAATAAAAAGATTAATTTTCTATATAAAAGTCAATTAAAATAATAAAATTGATTTACTTTAAATATTTAGTTGTAATTAATTAAGATAATTTTTTATTTTGTCATGATTTATGCTGAACCGATAAAATTTTGAGAGTTGAATAGAACTTTTATCTATTTTAAAAAAAAGTATTTTAACTTGTTAATTATTGTGATTTATAATAATTTTTACGTAATTATCAAATAATATATTTACTCCTTGTGTCCCAATTTATGTGGTTTCGATACAATTTTGAGAGTCAACTAAAATTTTTATATATATTTTAAATATTTTAAGTTGTTAATTATTATGATTTGCAGTACTTCTTTTTATCTCAATTTATGTGGCATTACTAAATAATGAGAGTCAATAAAATTTCTATACATGGTAACAAATTATTGTGATTTGTAGTAACAAATTAGTTTTGAACATGATAACTAATTAAAAAAAAATTACTTCCAATATGTAGTTATAGTTAATTAATATAAATTAATAGAATATATTAAATATTTAAATTATTATGATGAAAAAATAAAATTATTATATATTGGGGCATGGTATGTAATTAAATGGGAGTAGAGGTTTTTTTTGGTAAGAGTCAATAAAATTTCTGTATGTCTTTTAAATATTTTAAGTTATTAATTATTGTGATTTGTGGTAACAAATTAGTTTTGAACATGATAGACAATTAAATAAATAAAAAAAATTACTTTCAATATGTAGTTATAGTTAATTAATAAATTAATAGAATATATTAAATATTTAAACCATTATGATGAAACAATGAAATTATTATATATTGGGGCATGGTATGTAATTAAGTGGAAGTAGTTGGTTTTTTGGTAATTGCAAGAGGTGGTCGAAACCACCTCTTCTATATAATACTAGAATATCTGATAAACATTAACATCCATATGGGGTAACTAATACCCAAAACAACTGAAAGTTAAATCTAAAATCTGAAAGCCTTTAAGTACTGTCTGAGTAGGGAGTTGAAGGAACATGTCTCCAACTAACTTCGTAACCTGAAAGCTAATTGAAATAATGAATAAAATCAAATCATATCGTCCTCGAATGAAGAGGACTCACTGCAACTCTGTATACCAAAATGCGACTGCTACTGCTGATCCGAAACTCGTGTCTCTGAACCTATGGTGTAACATAAAAGAAAGCAGCGCAAATGCATCAGTACAGTTGAAAGTATTGAGTATACGAGTGAGGTAGGCTTCATGCAAAAGGGCTTACATATATGAGCAATGCTAACTGACTGACTAAAATGAACGTGAGAGTGCAAATATGCATATATAGAAACTGAGATCGTGAATGAGTAATATCTAAATCTGTACCCTAATACATGGTTTACTGATATCTAACATGACTAATACTGAAATTCTGATAACATGGATGACTGTGTCTAACAGTCCTGAATCTGATGGAACCGTCTGAGTTCCGTACTGTAACTGAATTGACTGTATCTGACAGTCCTGGTACTGAAATCTGAAGAACTATCTGAGTTCTTTCACTGAGACCGAGAATGAAACTGTGGGAGGTAGTTGTTTAATTGACATGCCCCAAATGCTCTATAATAGCTGAGCTGGGGTCCAATCTATGCCTTGATTTGAAGGGTGTCAATACCGCACCACTGATAAGGACAAGCTGTGAGTGACCCTCATCTGGTAGGTACTCTAATGAGAACGATGAGACCTTAATCTGACAGGTTAAGCCACCTCATCTACCCTCAACTGATAGGTATTGATGTATCAACCTATGCTGGCTACATAGTTCTGGAACGCAAGGATAACTGCTAAGAATCACACCCTCATCTGACTGTGTGTTCCCATCCTTGGGTTCACTCGATACTAACTTCTACTTCCATCTGAAGAGACTGAACATGATTAACTGACTGTACATGGACTGAGTAACTGACTTCTGTTGACTGACGGGATAGTACTACTATCTGAGAATTAACTGAGATCATGAGATTTCTGAGATTTTCTGAGTGACGTGACTGACTGAGTTCTGTAGATCATGGCTTGATTGAGTGTATCGTGATAACATGACATGGCTCTAGACAAATAGCTATATTTTTTGGGTACAAGTACCCCAGGACTCGATGAAAAGAAACTGACATACATGATTGACTTGATCATAAGAGTAGAGTCCACGATTTACAATATCATAAGTAAAAAAATTCACACTAAGCATAGTTCTCAATATCTTATACACGGGAAGGAAATGCATACAACATGTATATACTTGCATAACTTCAATATTGTGCTCAATCCATGTCACAACAACAACACATATCAATAACGTGGAATCATAAAGCATAGAGCGTGGACTTGTTATTTAAGCACTATTAGATCATGGGACATGAATCCTATCATCCTAGGCATTTTATCAAACACTTTGCATGCATTCTTTTGGATTAGGTGTGTTCATAAATCTCACCATATTAAACCACCCAAAATTCATGGGTTTCAACTAACAAACACATATACTTAATGAAAACACCTTTAGATATCATCTTGAAATTTAAACAACAAATCATCAACATTTACATGTTCATATCACAACAAGAAAATCACAAAGTAATATCTAAAACATGGTTCTTGAACTCTATGAATGAAAGGAATCCATAGATGAACACTACGCATACCTTAATGGTGATGAAATTGTTAAAAGATTGGACCTTCAAGCTTGATGGCGCAACCCTAGTTGTTTTTCTCCTATTGTGCTCTTGGATAATGAACTTAAGATGTTAATAGGGTTGTAAAGTGATTAGGAGCTATAAATTTCGTAAGGTTAAGTTTAGGGACGTGTAAGGAGCGTCAAAAGACTTAGTTGCCCTCAAAATAACTCAAAAATGAAGTGTTTTCCTCACTGGAATCCTAAGTATGTGTCGCACACCTTATTGCATAAGCTAAGGTGTGCGCCGCACATCTTATGGCATAAGCCAAGGTATGCATCGCACGCCTTATGGCACACTTTAGGGTGTGCGTCGTACAACCTATGGCATACCCATTCCAGTAGCCTTATTCCATTTGTTAGGTGACGTACTCCACTTTGCAAAGCCATAACTTCTTGCTCGGGTGTCAGATTTTGGTAAAATTAATATCGTTGGAAAGCTAATTCGATTCTATATAATTTGATGGGTCTAAATATACCAAAATACTATATATAAATCAAGTTATTCTTGTTCAAAGATTACTCTTGTGAAATCAAACACTAAAACTTGATGGATTCAAAAGCTCTTAGCTTGCCTTGCTCTAAGTGACTCATATGAACATGCTTAACGCAGCATAAGCTATCTTATCACTAGGATACTCATTGTAAGTCATGTACTCAAATATGAATCACAGGATAGGAGGTTTCATACATAGGAACAATGGTTCATTTCCTAGCTTAGAAACATACGGGGTATTACAAACACCACCCAAGAACAAACATGAAAACACTATTAAATAATTTTCTCCATTGTACACCAGCTCAACCTTCAATCCAACTCACTCAAAATTTAGATAAAAATTAAATTAAATTGATGATTTTTTTTGAATCACTTATCATCAATGAGATTTCTTTTGATTTTTTTTGTTGATAAGACAATTTGAAAAAAATAATTTTAACTTGATTAAAGTATTTTTGTGTTTGGATAAGAAAGAAAAGGGTGGGGGTGGGGGGATGAAAGGGAGAAAGAATTGAGGGTGGGGGGCTGGAAGGGTGGGCTAGGGGTAGGGCTGAAAAGGGAGAAAGAATGACATGTGGGGAGGGGGGGGGAGGGGAGAGGCTGGAAGGGGAGAAAGAACGAGGGATGGGGTGGGGGGCTGGAAGGGAAGAAGACCCGGGGGGGCTGGAATGGAGAAAGAGATTGGGGGAGGGGGTTGAATTTTTTATTATATATATATATATATATATTAATATATTATTTATATTAAAATAGTAAATATATATTTTTTATTTTTTAAAATTAAAATACATAAAAGTAGTATGTGTGTGGGATTTAAAAAAAAATCCTAATTCCTTACGAGGCAATGACCTGACACTGATGTGGTACTGATTTGACATTGACATGACGTGTATGTAATCTACTCTCTATTGTACGAGTAACAGAGAGTGATATTCAGTTTTGAGGGGTGAAACAAATACACTTTAAAGATATTAAGGGGATAAATAAACTGAAGTTAAGTTTTAGTGTTAAAGTCAGTGTAGATGACAAGTTCGGGGGGGGGGGGGTATGTCTTTCTCAAGTTTATATCTTTAATCATGTGATTGAGATTTGCTACATTAAGTAGAAAATTTGAGATTAAAAATGATACATAAGACTTGAGAATAAGTGTTGAAAAAAATAAAAGGTTATCTAGTCATTACATATTATATTACATGTGAATTGCAATTAATAACCCGCGTTATATTCCTTTACTAAGCCGCCATGAACATCATTTGCTTTCATTTTTCCCTTCTATTTTATTTGTCACCTTGTTCTTTGAAGTTAAACTAAATTAATATTTTAAATTCAAATTTTAAGTGTTACAAAAATTATATAGAAAAGAAAACTATAAGTTACCATCTTTCATATTAATTTAAATTATTTGACTTTGAGAACACGATAAAATATACTTATGTAGATATTTTATTGAACTTTGCTTTTGTATATGTTCCTTACATTGAAACGTGGAGTCTTTTGTTAGAGTGTACAAAAATAATGCCGATAGAATGTATTAATAATGTTTGCATTAATAATACTTGTATTAGTAATATTGGTATTATTTATGCTAACATTATTTCTTATGCACTGTTTGATGTACTGTATTAGAACTTGTATTTTCAATTTTGATATATTTAAACAAAAGCTAAAAAAAAAAGGTTGGATTGCATATACATCCTAAGAGTCATCCGGGATCTAGCATGAACTCGTTTTTTTGTCTCAATTTCTATGACACAAATTGAATTTAGATAATCAATCATACTTTTAATATGTTTTTAAATATTTTAAGTTGTTAATATTGTAATCTATAATATTTTTTATGTAATTTTAAAATAACATATGTTACTCCATCTATTCAAACTTTTGTGGCATTGATAGTCAATTGAATTTTTAAAATAATTAAAAATTTTAATTATTGTGATTTATAATATTTTTCTTCTATTTCAATTTAAGTGAAACTGATACAATTTCGAGAGTCAACCAAATATTTATATAATTTAATTTTTTTAAGTTGTTAATTATTATGATTTATAATATTTTTAAGTGTTTTATAAAAATATATAATAGATTAAATTATTTTTAGATATTCCAAATTTTTAATTATAGTAATTTATAATATTTTTTATGTAATTTTCAAAAAATATACGCTACTTTCCTTGTCCAGAGTTTTGTGTCACTAATAGTCAATTATATTTTTTAAATAATTTAAATTTTTAATTATTGTGTAAAACTTTTTATACTCCAATTTAAGTGACATGATGCTTAGATGACCATAATAATTAATTAAAGGTGATATAGTAAAATCACGATTGAAGCAGCGAAATAGACATGTCTTAAATGACTCACAACAACTAATTAGAAGTGATATAATAAAATTGCTACAAAAGATACTTGTGAAAAAAAAAAAGTAAGTGAAATCTCATTTAAGACGACAAGTTATTTTAAAACATCAAGAGTTAACTTATCATTTTATATTTATTTTATCTTTTTAATTAAATATTATTTATTTATTTATTTAATACTTAGATGGCTTATAATAATTAATTAGAGGTGACATTTAATAAAATTATGATTAAAGCAGCTGATGCAGACATATCATAAATGTCTATTCTATTGTTTTATTAGATATTATTAATCTTTTAATATGTAACTAATTTATAATAATTACTTAGGAATGATATAATAAAATCATGGAGCAAATAGCTGAAGCCGACAGATCGATGGAGAGCTGCTTTAAATACTTAGATGACTTATAATAATTAATCAGGGATGATATTTAGTAAAATTATGATTAAAGCAGCTGAAGCAGGCATGTCATAAATGTCTATTTTACTTTTTATATTAAATATTATTAATTTTTTAATATATAAATAATTTATAATAATTTATTAAAAATGATGTAACTGAAAGTAAAATTACGATTGAAACAACCGAAATAGACATGTCATAAATGTCTGTTTTTTAAATTAAATATTATTATTTTTTTAATATATAAATGACTTATAATAATTAATTAGGAACAATATAATAAAGTCACGATGGAAGCAGTTGAAGTAGACAACATAAGCAGACATATCGAAATTTTCTTTTCTATATATTAGAAAAAATAAAATAAAATTAGGTGAAATTGTAGTAACAAATAAAAAAGAAAGTAAATTATATGTTTGGTGTGAAATTAAATAAAGAATAAAAATTATTTAATTGTATCAATAATTAATTTTTACAATAAATTATCATCTTACTAATCAATTTACTTAAACATAATACATTTGAAATAATTTTATACATAAAAAAAGATAAATAAAAATGAAAAATAAATGGAATATAGGGGGGCCCACATATGTGGAAATATATGCAAGGCCACATGTGATGGCATTATTGTAAATTTCTTACATGGTATTGTTGGTAAGTAAAGAGAAAAAAATTAGCTTTTATTAAAAAATTTAAGGAGGTTAAAAAAACAAAGCACAAAAGATTATCAAATTGAGCTTAGAACTTATTTTAAAGACATTAATACTCTCAATATTGAATTTAAAGACAAAAAGCTCACATGTTGAAACCATCTCTTCGAATATATAGAAAAGAAAATATTATATATATGTATATATATATATGTATGTATATATATATATATATATGTATGTATATGTGTGTGTGTGAGAGAGAGATTATAAAATAAACCATATATACTATTTATATAATTTTGATTTTTCGATTTAACTATTTTTTTTTGAAAAAAAAAAAATCAAACTGCTTAATCGAATTTCAAAAATTTGTAATCGAAATCAATCCAAAAAATTCAAAAATTGAAATTAAAATTAAATTTCGTTTTGATTTTTTTTTTTTCAATTTAAACCAAAATATGTCAATCCTTAATTAGTATCATGAATTTAAATTACAAATATCTACAACAACAACATACCCAGTGTATTCCCACCTAGTTGGGTCTGGGAAGGGTAGAGTGTACTCAGACCATACCACTACCTCAGGTGAAGTAGAGAGACTGTGTTCGATAGACCCCCGGCTTAGAACCAATAACGGTATAGCAAACACAAAACACAAATGCATATAAACTTGTATAAGCAAAATAAACTAACAACGCTAGCCACAAGATAATACTAGAGCCACAAGATACTACTAAAAACTATATATCCGAAATCATAGATAAAACTCAACCCGCGAACAAGAAATTTCAGACACAAATAAAGAATGTCCCCTACTGTTATCGACACACTCCCATCCCCCAACCCTCTACCCTAATCCGTATCCTCCACACCTTCCTTCATGTCCTCCATAAGTTGTAACTGGTCATTATCATGCTTAATCACCTCCCTCCAATATTTCTTCGGCCTACCTCTACCCCATCTAAAATCACCCATAGCCAGTGTCTCATACCTCTGCACTGGAGCATCAGAACCCTTCCTCATCACGTGTCCGAACCAACGTAACCTCACTTCTTGTATATTGTCCTCTACCGAAGTCACTCACACCTTCTCTTGAATAATCTCACTCCTCACCCTATCTTTCCTGGTATGACCACACATTCATCGCAATATCCTTATCTCCGTCACCTTTAAATTTCGAATATGAGAGTTCATAACTGATCAACACTTTACTTTATACAACATAGCTGGTCGGAGTTATTCAAATATCTAAAAGCAAAAAAATAAAAATAAAAAAATAAACAGCGTCCGTCAGTTATGATCACATTTTCTGAGGAAGACAAATGGTGTTTGCCTTTTCACATGCACAGTCTTTCTATTTGTGTGTTAAACGTTAACAATTACATTCCGTTTGATAGGCCGCACTAATTAGAATAATTTTTGAATTAAAATATAACCTTATCCAATACATTATTTGAAGTAAAAATAACTTATTGAAGATTTAATAATCCATAAATAACATCTCTAAATGACTAAATTATCCCTCAATTCCCCCATCTAAATTTCTTTTGTAATCTAATGTCTTTTTAAATTATATTGAGTTGGTTATAAATGTCCTTTTTGATTCTCCAAATCTGATTCATTGTAATCTGGTGATTTTATAAATTAATGTTTGATTTTTTTTTCTCTATTTTTATTATTATTATTATTATTATTATTATTATTATTATTATTATTATGGGGGGGGGGGGTGTAGGGGGTAGGGGGGGCTGATTTTTCATGAATTGACATCTAAGTTTTTCTCTCTTTTTTTTTTTTTTTTTAAAAAAAGCTTAAGGTATTTAAATATTTATGTAACTTTAAATTTATGATAAATTTAAGACATATTTGGCCAATAAAAATATTGAAAGTACATTGTTCTATCAAGGATTTTTGTAGTGACACATTACACCTAAAAATTAGTAATAAATTTTTATACATATTTTAGTTTTTAACTTGACTAAATTTAGTGAGATAGACAATCTCACAAAAATTAAAGGGTATAATTATAAAGGAGAATGTTGTAGAGTTTTAAATCAAACACGACACACGATATATTTAGTTTTTAATATAATGAATCAAGCACTTGATAAAAAGTAATTCAAGCTTTATCATTCGTGCATTACTAATTCCTACATTGCTAATCCTTTGCATTACTATTTCCTACCTTACTTGTCTTTGTACCAAATAATCCATTGATAAACAAATTCATTAAACAATTTATTTTCATATTTTTATTTATAACGACTAAATGAGATTTAAAACGGTGTACATGTAACAATATATTTTTAATAGATGTTTAACCATGAAGCTACAATTTTCTTAGAATTGAAGTTGGAATAGGAGTTATGTTTGAGCATGTCTTTTTAAATTATTGTTAAACTTTTGAAAAGATTTTTTTAAATATAATTTTATACTTTTAATTTTCTAAAATTATCAAAATTGTCCAACTTAACTAATTTACCTACAAGATACAACCAAATGTGAGAGGAGATAATAATGGTGTTTTTGTTTTTAGTGTTGAATAAAAAATCGTAAGAATGAACATATTAAGATTCCGTTGAAGGAAAAATTGAAATTGAACTTTAATATCTTTTATCGATGAAAATAGGAAGAAGTGAGTAATGTAATACTTAGATAGTTAACTCCAATTATTGGATGGAATTAAATAGAATGTTTTAGAAAAATAAATAAAAAAAATTATTTATAACAATAAATAAAGTTGAAACTAAAGTTAAAAAAATAAAAATAAATTTTTGAAAAATAATTTGAAATTCACTTATATTTGGGTTCGGAGCGGAGTGGTCCGAGGGTCAATTAATCGGGTCCCTTGAATAACTAATTCATCGTTATCCCGACATATTGAAGATTGAAAAGAAATCTGGAATGGCTACGCTGGCTGGGGCGCCGTGGTTAAGAGCAAGGTTAATCTCGAATGGGCAGTCACTATTATATTGTGGCAACCGGCAAAGTCTCTGCTTCCGGAGTAGAGGAAGAAGAAGTTTCTCGGTTTTTGCTTTAGCAGGGGATGAAGGGGATGTCCGAGTTCGTTTTGCGCCGTCTCCTACCGGCAATCTCCACGTCGGAGGCGCTAGAACTGCACTCTTTAACTACTTGTATGCGCGGTCCGTCCCCCTTCCTTGTTTTCTTCTCCAATTTACTTGGCGCTTTTGTTTACTTCGACTCTTTTGCTATTAACAACGTCATTATGACAGGTCGAAAGGTGGAAAATTTATACTTCGCATTGAAGACACTGACCTGGAAAGATCCACAAGGGAATCTGAGGAAGCCGTGCTTCGGGACCTTTCTTGGCTTGGTCTTGATTGGGACGAAGGTTCCACCATTTCTTTACCATACCTAAATTACAGAATGCTGACATAAATGTCTTGTTTTATGTGCAAATACAACATGCTAAAGTAGACATAATTGAACACATGCAAGGCTTGTCAAAACTGAAAACAAGCCTATAAACCTCCAAAAGCTGGACAAGTTTGGTTTGCCCCGCAGAACTAAAGGTTTGAGCTGAGCATAAATCTCACATAAGGCTTACTAGAAACCAAAACATTATTGTCAATCCTCAAATCATCAGCAATATTACATGAACAACAACTATGCAAACAAGTTTAGATCAATAAAATTACCACCAATATTATAAACAACAACTATGACTTAGTCTCAAATAAGTTTGGATCAATAAAATCATCAACAATATTACAAAAGAAAAAAAAAAGAGATGTTTTGGTTAATTGTTTTTGTCCGAGAGTAACTTTAGAGCTTCCTTCTGGAATTTTACCACTATCCAAAAGAAATCCAGTGTTTTTTCTGATGGGATTTTTTCTCTTTTTCAACTAATAGAAGCTTTACTTCATCAAAAAGTTACTCAATTGTGCTTGCACTTCCGGACCATTCCAAGTGCGGTTCTTGCATTAACTATTATATTTAGACAAAGTAGGATACATGCTAGACCAACATTTGATCAACAAAGGGGACTGAACTAGGAAGGCCAAAGAAGAGAGAGATTTATCAATAGTTAGTGTTGATGAAAGTTTCATCATTTAGCCTTGATTGTTCAGCCCTAATTTTTTATTTGATTGGTAAAGGTTGTTCAGCCCCATTGGAAGGTGAGTAAGAATGGTAAACTCTTCTTTTTGTTTAAAATTGGAGGAGATCTAACATAGGGGCAGTTATAACAAACTACAACATCAACAAGAACATACCCAGTGTAATCCCACAAAGTGGGTGCAGTTATGATAGATTCTCTCCTTTATATCTAAAATTGGAGGGGATCTAGTATGGGGACCATTTAGGATACCCCTCCTCTTTTACTTGCTCACTAACAAAGGAACCTTTACAGGAGATCACCCTCCGTACCTGCTCATAACTATCTCTCCCATTCTAGCCAAGGATCATGCTAATATTGGATAAAGGGTGTATCCCTTTGATTTCTTTTTTGAAGGGCACACTTTTCTGTATGGATTCACCCATGAAGTGATAACCCTCGGCTCTGCATTGCTTCATCGCTTTAAGCAAAGAGGCTATTGACTATGACTTTTGATTGCACTGATTACAGTGGTGAAAGTTAAAGAGCCTTAATGGGGGTTATACAAACCTATTATGATGCAGTATCATTTTAATATCGAATATATGATGCAGTATCCTTTTTTAAATTTTTTTAAAAAAGGTATAAATCATGTCATCAGCTCTTTGGATATTGTTAGTTTAGTGGGTTGAGAATTGTAGTCATTGTTAATCAGCTGAATCGATTTTGACAAAAAGCTCTAGCGAAACAGGTATGCAACTAGCTCCATTACAATGTGATTCTACTCAAACCCCATTTAGTGGTCGTTTGATAGAGTGCATTAGAAAAATTAATGCGTGCATTAGCTTTGTGTATTGCTAATACCTTGTTTGGTATATAGTAAAACTAATTAGTTATGCACTCTATTTGGTATTATGCTATGTATAACTGGTACATGGAAAACCTTGATATTAGCAATGCAAGGGATTTTAATGCATCCATTATCATGGTTAAAGACACATTTTTACCCTATAAACCTTTTCCACATCCTTTTCACCATAGTTTTGAAGGGTATTTTTGAAAATCAATAATTTTTTTAAAGATATTATGCAGTGCATGTTATTTGCAATACAACAAACCAAACACTGCATAAGAAATAATCCAACATAACTAATGCAAGTATAACTAATACCAACATTAGTAATGTCAGCATTACTAATACACAACGGCCCCTTACAGTATTTCCTCTTTATACTAGGCTACAGTATTTCCTCTTTATACTAGGCTTGTGAAGTAGTCCAGCCTAAGCTGAGTAAGCTTGAGTAGCTGCAATTTGGCTTGTCTTGTTCGCGTCCTTAGAATGGAACATTTATACAGGTCGTTAGGTCCTTTGATCGCTGATCAATAAATTCTTGATTTTGCTAGAATTCATCTACTGTCAAGGCAACTGGAATTTAATATTCTGCACATACAAAATTGTCAAAGTTCAATAGCTAAATTCAGTGTCATAAGTTGATCCAATGAAGATGAAACATTTTCTGATTTCTTAAATGCTGAAGTCAAAACGCTAAATCAGGGATCAGTTAGATTAATTGGATGTGTTTTTTCTTTCCAATAAGTAAGAGAATTTTGTTAACAAAAGTGAACTCCAATGAGGCAGTGGAAAGTACAAAAGTTGGGAATTCCTCCACATAGTGCCCATCTATGAATTCCAGCATCGACTCTATGGCATTTACATTATATCCTTTCCCTTTATATTATATAAGCATCTATATGTTACAAGAGAAACGTTCTCTATTTTCCTTTCAAAATTTTTATTATTTTTTTTGATAACCAAAATTTTTATGGTTTCTTCCAACGCAAACTGTCCGAAAAATGCCTAAGGAATAGTATGCATAGTTTTCTGATTTGTTTTCCTCATCTGGAAGGCCCAGCGAGAAGCTAATGCTCGTTTCGTGCACTCTAACTCCCGGCATCACCCAACTGATGCCATATACTACTTCTAAACATACTCCAGATCTGTCCTGTGAAACAAGTAATGTAGAAAAAGAGGTTTGCTGTTTCTATATCTTCTTCACATAAAAAGCCTGCTGCACAAATGAAAACCTCGTTTTTTTGCAGCTTGTTTTGTGTGAGACATGCCTCATGTGTAGCGATCCACCCAAAGATAGCCAACTTTTGTCTTCCAAAGCCTCTTTGTAGGCTCCTCTTCAATTCGTTAGTCCCATTATTTAGCAAAAGTTGGTAGCAGTACTTAACACCAAAGCTGCCATTATTCTTCTCTTTCAGCCATGTAGTATCCTTTATGTTATCCATCACTTAGTTAACTACATAACTCTCTCTATTTCCCAGTCGCTAATTTCTTCTAAATTCTAACTTACAACCATCATTGGTCCAGCTCTGTGCAACAGTGATTTCCTTGTCAATCGCACCAGATTGAATATGTAACTTTTGACTCAAATCAATCTTTTATTTTACTTTGTGACCTGTTAATTGCTTGTTGCGTTTATTATATTCTGTTTTTAAGTTTTCAATCAGGAGAGTTTTACTACAACTTGCTAGTAGAAAATGCTATAACGCAAGACTTGTAATGAAGGCGAGGAGTTAAATCCTTCTTGTTGTTCCTTGTCATTGTGAAGTGACAGTATTTAAATTCTGTCTTTTAAGTTTTCATCATTGTTTTCCGTAAGACGTAACTCCAAGTGATCACAATTATTGATGGCATATTCTTTTACCTATCAAAAAAACATCAAATGATGAGATCTTGCTTTTTTTATCTTGCAGGTCCTGGTGTTGGTGGGAACTATGGCCCATACAGGCAGTCTGAGAGGAATGCCCTTTACAAGCAATTTGCTGAAAAACTTTTACAATCGGGTCATGTTTATCGATGTTTTTGTTCAGCTGAGGTGATTGTACTGAATTTTGATTTTGTGTTCTCCGAATTTTGCAGTGAGAATTTTGAGAGTAAATATCTGTACATCTAGAATGTAAGTTGACCGAAGCAGATATTCGTGCTACAGAATCCTTTGTATTCCACTTGTTAGACTAATTTCAGGAGCATGATGCTAGCAAATTTGATGCCATCTTAAATTGCTCCATGGCTATTTGCTTGATGGGTCAATCTGTTTGTCCATAAAAAGTTTGATGCCATCTTAAACTGCTCCATTGCTATTTGCTTGATGGGTTGATATGTTTGTCCACTTTGTGGTCTTAGTATATCTTCTTGAATGATCATGTAATACGTAAACCATTTTCTGCTGTCTAGGAATTAGAAAAGATGAAAGAGATAGCAAAATTGAAGCAGTTGCCGCCCGTATACACTGGGAGGTGGGCCAGTGCTACAGAGGAGGAAGTGCTAGAAGAGCTGGCAAAGGGGACCCAATACACATATCGGTTTCGAGTACCGAAAGAAGGGAGCTTAAAGATTGATGACCTCATTCGTGGTGAAGTTAGTGATACTTCTCTACTATTCTTTGCCAGTAAAATCTATACTTCTCTAAGCTGGTGGTTCCTCCTCTTTTTATTGTCATAATTGCGTTCCAGACTTATAATGTTGAACTGCCACTGGTGAATAAATTGAACAAGTTTATTGCTTAAACATTGTGTTATGATGGTATCCGTGGTTCCTCTAGAAGATTAGAAACAAAAGAAAAAAATGAAGGATGAAAGGGAGTGGTTCGGACTAGTTTTTTAGCAGGGAGTAATTATCTTAATATGGATTTATTATGATTTTAAGTTGGAGGGCGACTACCTATTTCCTAAAGTAAGACCTATGATTATATGAGGTTATTGCCTTATTTAGATAGGTTGACTAACATCCCTAGGTTATCAGTTGGTGGCTCAAACTCGGTAATTGCTGTATAGTAATATGGTGATTATGATGCTTGGCTATTATATATTAGAGTTTTAAGTTAATGTTGATTGGACGTTTGAACCTCATCAACGTTATATAGCGCGTTTCCAAATCATAAAATCCTGTTTCTTATAATAAATTCAACTGATTTTCACAGTAAATAGAAAGGTGGTTGTTTTTGTCTTTTAACTCTCTTTATGTCATATTAATATCTTTTGATACTATTTATCTACTTTTAAATATCATACTCATGTTATCGTACTCCCAAATTCTCTCGATTTTATGAAATGGAACCTTTGCTGTCAACATGCTTTTGAACATTTTCAAATATCTATTATGGGAAAGTGCAGTTGACCTCTTCTATGCTAGAGATGGTTCAAACTTTTCAAAAGTTAGCTTTAGCTTCACTTTTTTGCGTACTCTCATTTGAATAATTTCAACTTCTTTCTTTCTCATGTATGCCTGGTTAAAGGGACATTTAAATTGGTAAAGGAAGTAGAACTTAGAGATTGTAGAAAAAATTGATAAAGAAGCACTATAGGATACTACTCGTTTAAATTGGGAAATAGGGAACTTAGATATATTAAAAACTAGTTAAAAAGAATGTACTGCATTTTTTTTTTCTTTTGAGAAAGTAACATTTGTATTATAAGCCAGCACTTAGGCAGTGCAAAAACCCGTTACAGTCAATCAGAAGTTAGTAAGAAAACAAAGGAACTCCTATTCCTGGTATTACTCTAGAACATCTAAGCTATCATCTGCAACTATAGTCTATAGGAGATCCCTTTGTACACCAAAAACGCCAAAGCAAAATACAGTCATTGATCCTCTGTGCTGTCCTATTTCTATCTTCAAAGCTTCTGTCATTACTTTCCCTCCAAACAGTCCACCATATACATGCTGGGATGCGCCTTTAAATGCTCATGTTTCTTTGGCTCCAATTCCAGCTTCTTCCCAACTGTGGAGAGTGTCATCTATCTTGCTAGGCTTGTCCATTGTATGCCTCTGAGATGGATAAAAATCTTCTAGTTTGTCAGTAATTCTGCAATGCAGGAACAAGTGCCCCACTGTTTCTGCTGCCTCTCCACACAGACACCAATGAGTAACTAACATGATGTTCCTTTTCCTTAAATTTTCATGTATCAGCACTGCCTCTTTAGCTAGCAGCCATGAGAAGCATGCCACTTTCAAAGGTATTATAGCTTTCCAGATTTGTTTCCATGGGCAGATGTTCTGAACTCCTGTCAAATTTAGTAGCTTGTATCCTGAGTTAACCTTGTAAGCCCCTTTACTGTGCCCACTCCACTAAGAAGGTACTACAATATACTAACACCCTAATAAATGAGTATCACTGAGCATATTTCTTTCTTGGAATTTTCCCTCCCTCTTCTCTCAATGATACTCGGTAGGCAAAAGTGGTGACGATAAGGAGTTTTTTTTTCTAAATTCAAAATTGGGTATGTTGTTGTTTGCTATCTAGATCAGATGGAACTGGCAGTGCACAAAGAAGCTGGAGAAATTATGGAGAAATATCCCTTTGTGTATTTTCTAGATAACGTGGAAAGGAACATAGATGCTTTGAAAATAGTTTTTTCCTCCTTACCTCTTGAAAAGCTTGAATACTTATAATAGAGCTGGTTGACAATGGATGCTTGAGAGACAGAGTCCTACTTCTTTATAGAAGCAAAGAAACACAATATTCACTCGTACAATAATATTTTCCATTGGCTATGATGGCACTAAATTTAGGTGAAGGGATTGCTCCTTTAGTACTTATGTGGAGAGAGAGGAGTGGGAGAGCTTCCAAAGGAGTTGGAAAATTTTTGTACAATTGATGAGTAGCCTCTTTTCTCTTATTGACAGTTGGTGCATCCACTAGGTTCCTATTTATATAAAGAGTTGAGTGTTATTCTTAGAAAATCATGTTTTGTTGTGAGGTTTTTGTTTTGGTATACTCCTTGTATGCATGCACGATTTTGCTCTTTTTAAATGAAATTTATTACTTTATTAAAAACACTTACCATAGTTATATACTTTTGGGTTAAGGACGAACTAATTAAAAGGACTACATCTTTCAATTGAAAAGTCCTATAATTGCTGCAAAACTTGTGTAACAATACCTGCTTGGTACTTGACAATGGAATAAAATCCCATTTATCATAAAAAAGAAAGAGTAAATGATTGAAATGATATGACTGTAGATTTTTAAATTTTGAGCAGAAAGTAAGAAAATGCTGAAATCTTCCATGCAATGCACGGGCAAATGCTAGTACATCTCAGTTATTAATGCAGACTAACTTTGTTACAAATTCATGAAGGTCAGTTGGAACTTCGACACGCTTGGAGACTTTGTGATCATGAGAAGTAATGGACAACCTGTTTACAATTTTTGTGTCACAGTTGATGATGCTACTATGGCGATCTCCCATGTCATAAGGTAATAGGGCAATCTAATTTCAATACTGCATGATGGAACTGATGCTATTAACTAGAGGCCAAGGACATTGTAAAATTCCCATTGAGAATTTGAGGTGACGCTTGAAAGTAAAGAGTGTAATATAATTATAGTGATCTTTAGTTGTTAAAATGAAACATCAGTCATGATGTAAATGTGTGTTTAAAATAGTTTTCAATATTATGGCGTTCACTAGATGATGATTGACAAAATTTATTCCACTTGAAAGTAGAGTCAGATTGGTCGTAGTGAGGCCCTGAAATGTCAAGGGTCGACTGTTACACATGAACTTTCTTTTCATATAGTAACTTGTGCAAGAACAATTTTTTTTCCCTTTTCAGTTGTATCTATCTTACACGCACTCATCCATTTGCCTTGATATACCATTGTCAAATGTGTATGACATGGTTACCTTGAAAATGTATTAAAAACTTGCTAAAAATCGAGCTTACCCATGCCATGATTTGTACGCGAGGCTATGATCCCTGTAACATAGGTTGTATCATTTGGTTTGCTGCACATGGATACTGCCACTTCTTACATACGTATCATGTAGTTTTGAATTGAGTATTTGGACCCAAGTACTACTGATGAAATCTTGATGCTTCAGAGCAGAGGAACATTTGCCGAATACTCTAAGGCAAGCATTAATATACAAGGTACTGCTTTCCCGGTCTCCTCCCCTTCCCCCACCCCCTCCAAAATAAAAGGAAAAAAATGGCAGAAAAGCTAAAGGAAAAGTAGAGTAGAGCAAGTGGAAAAAGAATAAATTAATCATTTGGTAGGTTTGGGTATATGATTTCCTTTCTAGAAGCTCATGGAGAAAAATCCCTGTTATCCTGCTGTAGGCACTAGGTTTCCCAATGCCTCACTTTGCGCATGTTTCTTTAATTCTTGCCCCTGACAGAAGCAAGCTCTCTAAACGGCATGGTGCAACTTCAGTTGGTCAGGTAAATGACTGACAAATTATTGCATGCTTTCCTTTTGAAACAGTTTTAGGGTTTACTTGTTAGGGAAATATGTGTTATTCCTGTTCTTTGGATGTTATCTACCTCTTCCTTCTGCACTGGTGAAGTGTCAAATCTCACTGTTTTCCTTTTCGCTGACAGTTCAGGGACATGGGCTATTTGCCTCAGGCAATGGTGAATTATCTAGCTCTCTTGGGATGGGGTGATGGTACAGAAAATGAGTTTTTCACCCTTGAGCAACTTGGTACTTGATTACCTCTACACTGATGTTCACATGGCTAATGCTTGCTCAGTAGCTTGCACTCATTTCTATTTATTTGCATTTCAACTGTGATAGCTTCTCATTTCATTTGCAGTTGGAAAGTTCACAATTGAACGTGTAAACAAAAGTGGTGCCATATTTGATTCGACCAAGTTAAGGTATTATATAGGGAAGTTTTCAAATATATATAATCGTTAAGAGAGTAACTTTTATTAATATATGCACAACCAGAAAATAATGTTGGAGGGTTACAACCTGAAACAATAACATCCCAGTTATGTACGTTGCTAGTGAAATCAATCATGGCATCAGAAACATTTACATCTGCCATGTTGCACCAAAAACTAAGCAAAAAAATAAATCCGTATCTAATTCCTAGAACAGAACACTTTTTGCCTTCAAACAGCCTGATGTTCCACCGCAGTTGGAATTGTATACAAGATATTAGCAGAAGATTTCCAAAAACCTTTCCTATACCATCCTTGCAAAAAAAGTAAGATTAGTTTGGGCATACAACAATTCAAGCTCTGAATTTTTAACATGAAGTCCCATTTGAGTGGAACTACAATCGAGGAACAGATGATTATCGTCCTTCATTTGAGCTTCACAAAGAACAGATTTGTTACAAAGTTGTGCGCCTCTCTTTTGGAGGTTGCTTCGTGTGAGACATGCTTCTTTGGACACTAACCAAGTGAAACATTTGACCTTATAAGGAGTTCCAAATGGACTTCCAACTTCCAAATCCATTCAGCATTCTGAGAGAAGAGTGTGTCAAGATGGAGAAACAAGATTTGACAGTAAAGTAACCTTTTGGGTGACCTCCAAGAGGGACAATCTGGAGAGGAGGTACCTGCTGAGGCGCCACCAAGAGATTGCAATACCAAAATAACTTTCAAGCTTAATGTGCAGCCAAGATACTGCCACGAATGGCGGTAGAATCATTCTCCAATGAAGGACTTCGTATACTTTAGCACCACTAAAAGTGTCATCTGCATAAAGAATATGTGAGATATCTAGAGCGCATTGCCCTCTAATGTCTGTAGATAAGCTCTTGATCTAGTTGTGATGTGAAGCGACGATCATCATCTTACTGAGACCTTCCATGACAAGTATGAAGAGGAAAGCAGACAAGGGGTCTCTTTGTCTAAGGCTTGTTTAGGTAGAAAAGAATCCACGAGGTGTTCCATTAGGAAGCACTGCGAATCTGACAGTGGAGATGCAACAAGAAATCCAATTTATCCACTTACTATCAAAGCACATATAAAAAGGCATCTTTAAACCAAATTCCCATGTACATATGATCGAAAGCCTTCTCAATTTGCAAAGAATCCCTGGAATACCTCGTCTCCTCCTTGAATCAGTACAACTCTTCTTGGTTACCAAGACATTATTAAATGTATTACATTTCTTGATTCTTGTTTAAACTATGGTTATGAACTTCAGGTGGATGAATGGTCAGCATTTGAGATCGCTTCCATCTGAAGAGTTGAACCAAATCATTGGTGAGAGGTGGAAGGATGCAGGCATCGTTACAGAAGCACAAGGAGTCTTTGTACAGGTAGAATTTTCCTCATCCTTTCATTTCTCAACCACATCATGTAGTTTATCTTTCGATAACGAGTCTCATTCTTCTTTAACTGTTAGTTCCTATCCCTTCTAAGTTTTACCTATCTACCTATCAAAGAAGTATCCCTTCTAAGTTTTACCTATCTACCTATCAAAGAAGAATAAACTATGTTTGTGCAATTTGATGTGATTTGACAATTCCGTTGGAGAACAACATTTATGTATTGTGAGTATGAAGCTTATTCTGAACATATAGTTAGTGCAAGTTGGTATAAAGTTAATTCAGATAACTGAATGAATCGGGGATATTTGGTGCTGGAGATACTACCAAGTCATTAAGCTCAAGATCCTACTTGGGGCAACTTAAGATTCTTTAGGTCTGGATCTTCAGATTATATAATGTTGCATTTTGCAGTACCTCCTGAGCACTCAAGAGCATTTTCGAAAAGATGGGTCCACTATTACAAAGAGTTGGATCCCGGATTTAAATATGACTTGTTCGACCTTTAGGTTTTCAATTGTGAACCCGTTACACTTTTGGAATACCAGTTAGTACCCATCGACTATACGCTACACTTCCATTGCTAGTTTGCAACTTGTTTTAATATAGACACTTGATTTAATCATATAAAATTTTATGATGGCAAAGAAAAACAGAGATTTCAATGTGTACTCGGGGAATTTGAGAGAAAAACAAAGAACGAGGAATTTGAGAGAAAAACAAGGAAAGAATAAAGTACTTAGTTGAAATGCAAGAAGGTATCCAACACTCACTTAAAGAGAGTGAGAGTAAAACCATTACTATTAAAAATTTATTTCTATTTTCTCTTTTGCTAAACTTCCTTTTTTTTTTTTTTCTTTAAAGTTTTTTACTTTTCTTTTTCCTTTTCCTTTTGTTTTTCTCTCCTTTCCTCTATGAGATGGCCGGAAAGTATTTTTTGGTGACTTTTCTCACGGATCTGAATTAGTCCGTTAATATTAGGAGATTTTGCTCCACTTCAAGGAGGAAAAAAATAGAAAAGGTTCAACTATTTAATGTTGGAAAAAAACTCAAATGACTGAATCATCTTTTTTTTTTTTTTTTGTAACTAGTAGCTTTTTCTATTTCTGTAATGATCAAAACAGTACATAGGTTGCACTGAAACCATATTTACAAGAGCACCCTATACAATATTGTCCTGCTATTACAATGAGTTTAAAACATCAACAATAGTGAGTATCATTTTAGTACATCTGATTACACCAAAAACTCAAGGTCAAAATACAATTCAGCTTGACTTGCTTCATACTATTCTCTATGCTCGCATAACATCTGAGATTCCTCTCCTTCCAAATTGTCCACCAAATGCATGCTGGGACTATTATCCATTTTTTCCCGTCCTTGGCCAGCACTCCTGTTTCCTCCCAGCTCTGCAAAGCTTCTGTAACTCTACTAGGCATGGACCCTAATATGTTCTTGAGGCTTAAGAATAGTCTCCATAGCTTGCTAGTTGCCTTGCAGTGGAGAAATAAGTGTTCAACTGTTTCTGCTATTTCACCACAAAAGAAACACCTAGAGCATAGTGTTATTCCTCTCTTCATCAAGTTTTCTTAAGGGAGTATTGCTTCCTTGGCCAACAACCAAACAAAGCATGCAACCTTGTGGGGGATTTTGACTTTCCATATATGTTTCCGGGGCCAGTTAAGAGTCTGGTTGATCACCTGGTTCAACTTCCTGGAAGCTGCACCTACTTTGAAACCCCCTTCTTTAGCTCCCTGCCACCTTAAAATATCCATTCCAGTCTCTAATCCTCCAAATTGACCAATGATATTGAAGAACTTTGTCACCCTTAGGATTTCCCAATCATTTAAGTGTCTCCTGAAAGTAAAGTTCCATCCTTATGGTGTCCATAATTCTGCTATAGTACTTTGGGGATGTGCATGGTGGTTTTGGTTTTGGGGAGAGAAATGAAGAGGGGGCGACCCTATTGGAGTTTGCGAGGGCGTTTGGGCTGGTGGTGGTGAACTCGGGCTTCCCGAAGAAGGACGAGCACCTGATCACTTTTCGGAGCGCGATAGCCAGGACCCAGATTGACTTTTTGTTGCTTAGGAAAGGGGATAGGGCGTTGTGTAAAGACTGTAAAGTCATCCCGAGTGAGAATCTTTCGACCCAACATAGGCTCTTGGTTATGGATTTGGGTATAAAGAAGAATAGAAAGAGGAGGAGTGAGGAGTGTAGACCGAGAATTAAGTGGGGCGGTTTGACGCCAGTGAATGCGTGGGAGATAGGGGAGAGGTTGGCGGGAATGGGGGTGTGGGAGTGTAGGGGGGATGTGGATAATATGTGGGACAGGGCGGCAACGTGCATCAGGGAGAATGCAAGGGAGGTGTTGGGTGTTTCTAGGGGCCGGGCCGGACATCATCGGGGAGATTGGTGGTGGAATGAAGAGGTGGGGAAGAAAGTGGAGACCAAGAAAGAGGCGTATGCTAAGTTGGTGGAAAGTAAGGACGAAGAAGAGAAGCGGGTAAACAGGAAAGAGTACAAGCTAGCGAGGAAGGAGGCGAAGTCAGCGGTCACGGCAGCTAAGACGGCCGCTTTTGAGAGCTTGTATGCAGGGTTACAGAGGAAAGGAGGGGAGAAAAAGTTGTTCCGACTCGCTAAGGCTAGGGAGAGGAAGGGTCGTGACCTCGATCAGGTGAGGTGCATTAAGGGGGAGGACGGTAGAGTGTTGGTGGAGGACGGCCACATAAAGAAGAGATGGCAGTCGTACTTTCATAGGCTCTTGAATGACGAGGGGGACAGAGCTATTGTGTTAGGGGAACTGGAGCACTCAGGGGAGTGTCGGGATTTTAGCTATTGTAGACGTTTTAAGGTAGACGAGGTTAGACAGGCAGTCCGCAGGATGCGAAGGGGTAGGGCGACGGGGCCGGATGAGATACCGGTGGAGTTTTGGAAGTTCGTTGGAGAGGCTGGTGTAAGGTGGTTGACTGCATTGTTCAATGAAATTTTCAGGACGGCAAAGATGCCCGAGGCGTGGAGGTGGAGTACCATGATCCCCCTCTATAAGAATAAGGGGGACATTCAGTGTTGCAATAACTATAGGGGGATTAAGTTACTGAGTCACTCTATGAAGATCTGGGAGAGAGTGGTCGAGGTGAGGCTGAGACGGATAGTGTCTATCTCGGAAAACCAGTTCGGATTTATGCCCGGCCGCTCGACGACGGAGGCAATCCACCTGGTACGGAGGTTGGTGGAGCAGTATAGGGAGAGGAAGAAGGATCTGCACATGGTGTTCATCGACCTGGAAAAGGCGTACGACAAAGTCCCCAGGGAAGTACTTTGGAGATGCCTGGAGGTGAGTGGAGTACCGCAGGCATATATCAGAGTAATTAAGGATATGTATGAGGGAGCGAAAACCCAGGTGAGGACGGCGGGAGGAGACTCAGAGCATTTCACTGTCCTGACAGGATTGCACCAGGGATCTACTCTTAGTCCCTTTTTGTTTGCGTTAGTAATGGATGTGTTGACGCGGCGTATCCAAGGGGAGGTGCCGTGGTGTATGCTTTTTGCAGACGATGTAGTCCTGATAGATGAGACTCGAGGGGGTGTGAATGACAAATTAGAGTTGTGGAGGCAAACTCTGGAGTCTAAAGGGTTCAGGGTGAGCAGAACCAAGACAGAGTATGTGGAATGTAAGTTTAATGACGTGAGGCGGGAGAATGAGGTAGTAGTGAGGCTAGAAGCACAGGAGGTAGGGAAGAGGGATAAGTTCAAGTATCTCGGGTCCGTGATCCAGAGTAACGGTGAGATTGACGAGGATGTCTCGCACCGTATTGGGGCGGGATGGATGAAGTGGAAACTCGCATCGGGGGTGCTGTGTGATAAGAAGGTGCCGCCCAAGCTTAAAGGCAAATTCTATAGGGTGGTAGTCCGTCCGGCCTTGCTGTATGGAGCGGAGTGTTGGCCAGTTAAGAACTCCCACATCCAAAGAATGAAGGTGGCAGAAATGCGGATGTTGCGCTGGATGTGTGGACTGACCCGAGGGGATAGAGTTCGGAATGAGACTATCCGGGAGAAGGTTGGTGTGACTTCAGTGGAGTGTAAGATGCGGGAAGCACGATTGAGATGGTTCGGACACGTGAAGAGGAGGGGCACGGATGCCCCGGTCCGTAGGTGTGAGAGGCTAGCGTTGGATGGTTTTAGACGGGGTAGGGGTAGACCGAAGAAGTACTGGGGTGAGGTGATTAGGCGGGACATGGAACAGTTACAGCTCACCGAGGACATGACCCTAGATAGGAAGGTATGGAAGATGCGAATTACGGCAGAGGATTAGGGCCAGTTCGGGTCGCTAGTGTAGGGAATAAATTGGTGGGGGTGTATTCCTGTTATGATTCCGTATTCAATGTTC
Organism: Capsicum annuum; assembly: GCF_002878395.1. Lineage (NCBI taxonomy): Eukaryota > Viridiplantae > Streptophyta > Magnoliopsida > Solanales > Solanaceae > Capsicum > Capsicum annuum. Next base: position 173,585,375 of record NC_061118.1, read on the forward strand.
CGTGTTCCGTGTTCCATGTTTATTACGAATATGTGTGCTTTCCTCTGCTGTATATTCCTGCATTCCTGCTTTACTCTGTTTTATATTCCTTATGGGTGCCGTATCTATGTTATGTCATCTGCTTCTGTGCTGTACTATGTGTTTGTGTGATATCTCGTGACTTGAGCCGGGGGTCTTTCGGAAACAGCCTTTCTACTTCATCAGAGGTAGAGGTATGGACTGCGTACATCTTACCCCCCCAGACCCCACTAAGTGGGAATACACTGGGTTTGTTGTTGTTGTTGTACTTTGATGGGTTAGAATTAGATTGTGAATATCTGGGAATTGGTTCTTCATGATTCCTGCTTCATGCCAATCATCCTTCCAGAAGTAGGTCTTCTCACCATTCGCTACTTTGATTTTGGTGTTTGGTTTGAACTCCTCCCATAAGGCTCTGATGGATCTCCACAAACTCACCCCATATGGAGTAGTGACTTCTTTGGTCATCCACTTGTCTCCCTCATACTTAGCTTTAATCACCTTACTCTACAAAGTCTCTAATTCATTAGAGTACTTCCAAAGCCATTTCCTTATTAGAGCCTTGCTTTGTTGCTTGAGATTCTTGATCCCCATACCTCCTAGTCTCTTGCCCTTTATCACTGCTTTCCACTTGACTAGGTGGTAATCTTTTCTTTCCTTGATTCCTTGCCAAAGATAATTTCTCGTGATGCTATCCAACCTATGGATGACCCCTGCTGGAATTGGAAATAGGGACATCATATATGTTGGAAGTGCATCAAGAACAGATTTTATGAGGGTCAACCTACCTCCCAGCGAAAGATACCGCGACTTCCACCTAGCCAACTTCTTTTCACTCTTCTCAATTACTCCGTTCCATATTTCTATGGATTTGGATTTGGCACCCAATGGCATACCCAAGTAATGGTTGGTAGGACACCAACTTCACCTCCTAAGATAGCGTTCAACCCTTCCATATTTGCCACCTCATTAACCGGGTATAAGAAGCTTTTCCTCAAATTGACACACAGTCCGGAGATTCCTTCAAAGAGTACCAAAATTAGTCTAAGGATTTTTAATTGATCTTCTTCAGCATCACAAAATATCAACGTGTCATCTGCATATTGGAGATGAGTAATTTTTAAACTCTCTCATCTAGCTCTAGCAACTTCAAAACCCCTTAGCCAACTATTATTACAGGCAGTTTTTATCATGTTGTTTAATCCTTCCATGGCTAAGATGAACAAAAGAAGGGAGAAAGGGTCTCCTTGTCTGAGGCCCCTTTGTGATGTAAAAAAACCTGTTGGCGATCCATTGACCAATACAGAAAACCTTATTGTTGAGATGCAGAACTTTATCCGTTGAATCCATCTTTGTCCAAACCCCATCATTTCCAGCAACAGTTACTATTTTCAACCTAGAATCGTGGAGAAAGAAGGGAGGGGAAAATTAAATAGAAAAAAAAAAGAGGGAGGAACTTTTAAGAAGTTATCACCTTTTTTCCGGTCATTTTCTCCGGTTACTCTCTCTCCAGTCATCTTCTCCTACGATAGTAGAAAGAAGGGAGCTAGATAAAAAAGAGAGAAAAGCACCAAAAAAAGGGAGGATAGAGCGAGTACTACTAATCAAAACATAAAGAAGAACAAAGCAAAATGGTAAGCAAATAAAGGAAGAAAAGAGGAGTAGCTCTAATGGGGGAAATGGTGGTCGGTTGTTTTGTGAGCGTGGAGGCGTGGCTATTAAGGGTGGGTGCTGGGGTTTATTATTTGCGGGTGGGGTCTATTATAAAAAATAGTTTTTCATTTTTTTTTTGTTTGTATTTTGACACGTGTATGCGCGTGTCTCTCACTTTCTGCTATTAAAGTGGGGTGTTATGTATAATGGAGTCAAAGGTGCACTTTGAACAAGAATAAGGGGGTAATGGACCCCTGTAAAGTTCAAGTGTCTTCTTGAAAATAAGGAACAAATTCAAGGGGTAATTATGTATTTTCTCAATACTATTTTAATATTTTGATTTGATGCAACATTTTCTCAAGTGGGTGGAGAATAACGAGGTCTCAGGTTTAGGTTCAGATCTCAGGCAAAAACTACTAAGTTATTTCTTCTCATTTGCCTAAGCTTTGGTAGAGTTACCTGATACCTATGCTGGTGGCATGGAGCAGGTACCATATGAATTGTCAAGGTGCATGCAAGCTGGCCGGAACACCAATGTTATTAAAAAATAACTTTTTTGTTTTTTCGTACTTCGAAAGATTATGTAAAGCATCCTTCATCCATGTCAATGTAATAATTCATTAATATATGTTATTCTTAGGCTTCTCGAAATTGAACCAAAGTCATTAAAATGGGATGGAGAGGGAGTATCCTTTTTGAACTAATATTACTCTAGAATCTTAAAGAGTTCAAGTGAGAAGTTGGCTTGCAACATTGGAATTGAACGTTTCCGTTTCCTTTTTGACACACATCATATTTTTTGGATCTTCCATTTATTGCAATAGGAAAGTGAGGGGAAATAAAGACACCCGAGACATGGCTATGTAGTTTATAAATGAGTTGGACTTGCACAATGCAAGCTTTGCTCTGTTGGTGGATCTACGGTAAAGGTGAAGATGCAAATGTTCCTTATAATTTAGTAGATAGGAATGGTGCAAATTATTTGTCTTATTTTTTGGGGGGTAGGGGGAGGTAGGGTGGGAAGTGAGGACCGAAGGAACCTCACTTGTGGGATTCCACCGGGTATGTTATTGTCGTGGTGGAGATCTAACCATGAGATTTTGGAGGCTTCTTTTGTTGCTGGTGTCATTATGTTTAGCTATCCATGATTTTAAGGCGGTATGATATGTGAAATATGTGATTGAGAATGCATTATTTTTATCAGTTAGTTGAACGGGCGTATTGCTGATCTAGTCGAGGTAGAACACACTGGGTGGTTTTGTTTGCTTGTATAATTCTGGAATTGAATCGGCTAAATGTCAAACGTGATCAAATTTTTTTGAAGTGCTGAAAAGATCCCCCTCTCTTTCCCGAAATGGCTGTTTGCATATATGCTAGTTGTTAAACATCAATTCAAAAAATTGTTGCTCATTGTAAATTTTAGTTGTTGCTTTCTTAGGATGAATACATTGGAGTTATGGTTTTTATACCTGTTAAATTTTCTGTATATATAGGATGCTGTTCTTCTCTTGAAAGATGGGATTGACTTGATACCAGATTCAGAGAAAGCGCTTTCAAGTTTGCTATCTTATCCTTTATATGAAACTTTGGCAAGGTGATCTTTGAAATTCCATTTTAGAATTTTACCCATGTGATTCTAAAAGATGACAAGTTGTCTCCTCAAAGAGATTGGATAGTCTTAAGTCTAAGATAGAGAATGCGAAGGTTCCAATTTGGTCCGTTCATTAAGGCGATAATGAGAATATTTTTTGTTGATTCATGAGCTCAATTTTCTTGAATAAGAAAATTTATTAATTATAGCAAAAAGGAGAGTTATCCCCATTTACTCCTTTACCAAGTGAAATACAAAAGACAAGTTCCACAAGACAACATTGATTCTTTGTAAAGGGAAACTAATTATCAACGGAAAAGGGTCACATTTGCTCCTCTACCGTCGAAAATAAGCTATATTTTCCCTCTCCATTACACCTTTTCAACAAATATACCCTTGCAGTCATTCTTTAAAGCTATATTACGCTTAACCCGTAAAACTAGCTATATTTACCCCTCACCCATTAAAACTTCATTTTCAGCTTTAAAAATCACACGTCATGCTCTTATTGAACAAAGACACCAGCCCATTTTTAACCCTAAACGGGCCAACCCACTTTTTTACGCATACTCAAATCACTGTGATTTCTCAATCTATCCGGAAGATGTTGTTGGACTCATTGAACGGGTAAGAGAAACCCAAGGGCATGGTCTGTTGCCCTTAGCAGGAATGCGGTTCATTTGGAAAGAGAGAAATAGGAGGGCGTTTGAAGGGGTGGAGTAAGATTTTGTAAAATTGCAACGTAGTGTTGTCTCTAGTTTCTTTTTGGTGAACTTAGGAGGTCCTTATTTGCATAGAGGATTGGATCTTTTTTTGTTGAAAATCATATTTTGATTTAGGTTCTCTTCTTTTGGTATATGGCTTGTGTATGAGGGTTTTCTCCATTTGTTAGTAAAATTACTTACCTTATCAGAGGAAAAGGTCATTGAGCCTTCAATATCAATTGTTGGTCCAGAACTCCCCAATCTTTCTTCTCCCCCAGTTCCTTTTTTCTTTTTCTTATGCAACAAAACCAGGTTTTATTAGATATAATTTATTAGGTATACAAAACAAGGTATACAACAACATCATACACCAGTACAACCTCACAAGTGGGGAAATAAATACTAAGGTATAAATTATTATTCTGTTCCTATTTAGTAGCTCCTTTTAAGAATTGAGCAGTATTAAAAAGAACTACTGCTACTTAAATATTAAGGGTATGGTTGAAAATAATACACAACTTGAAATTTAGAATTCCTAAAGTGACAATTATTTTGAGCTAAAACGATAGTTGAAATTAATGGATGGAGGGACTTATATTTGTTGGGATGCGGGTGGATTAAGAAGTGTGAAATTAAATTTCACATAATCTTCAGTTATATAATTACCACTTTGGCATGATTTAGAAAAAAACATTGGGAAGAGTCTTACTTTTAATTTTCTGAATGTCGAAAATAATGCTATTTTCCCGGAAATTAAATTTCTAGTGACAATTCATTTCATTTTCAACGTTTTTAGTATGTGACATGCTGTTTATGCTATGCCATTTGCAGCACGGAGGGAAAACCGATCTTAGAAGATGGGGTCTCTGAAATTGCTAAGAGCTTGTTAGCCGCCTATGATGGTGGTGAGCTCTCTGGTGCACTTGCAGAAGGCCAAGCTGGATGGAAAAACTGGGTGAAGAACTTTGGTAAATTGCTGAAGCGCAAGGTTAGATCTGAGTGTTTTCTTTTTTTCCTTTTAAGTTTCTTTTTCATTATTTAATGAGGTTGCTTTCTTAACAGGGAAAATCTCTCTTCATGCCTCTTCGGGTATTGCTAACGGGAAAACTTCATGGACCTGATATTGGGGCGACCACACTTTTGCTCTATAAAGCAGGAACATCTGGCTGTGTAGTACCCCAAGCTGAGTTCGTCACATTTGATGAAAGATTTAAAATATTGAGAGAAGTTCAATGGGAGTCGTTCAGCACAAATGTGCCTTTGTCTGCTGGTGCTGTAACTCACTGATATTGAGGCGATATGCTGTTTATGACTTCTCTCTCCGCCAGCTCCTGGAGAAACAAAATGAAGCTGCGTGGGATTTTCTTGTGTTTGCACTTCCACTCGCGTGGAGTCAAAGAGGACTGCCATCTCTAAGTGGGATTCTTTTTCCTTTGCGTCTTCCCCCTCCCCCTCCTCCTCCACAGGGCATCTCTAGTGCGACCATGAACTGTTTGATATCTTACTACTGCATGCCACTTGCTGGTCGGAGTAGTAACAGAAAAATGGTAGATTAGTCAGCAGGGCATTGGTCCAAACAAACTGGGTTTCCTTGCTTCCAGTGATTGTTCTACCATGTATAGGCTTCCTTCCAGTGATTGACTGACAATTCGTCATAATTTTGTTTTTGGATGATGTGATAAACCGTTAAGTTCACTTGTTGGTAGAGTTATATTGTTCTTTATCTGCGTTCTCATTCTCTTGTCTGGGCACTGGCCTTGACAAGAAATAAGTATGTAACAAATTAAAAAGAAGCAAGAGAGAATACTAATTAATTTGCTTCTAGCTAAATCGCGTCTGTACTCGTATGAAAATATTCTTGCAAACAACAAAACCCCCTAAAAAGAGGATTACTCAATTTTATGTTTTTTACAATATTATATGGGATAAACTAATTAAAGACCATTAAAGTTTTCTTTGGATTGAAAAAGTCTTTTTCAATATATAAATTTCATTACCTCTGTTCCCACCACGATCTCACTGGTTATTACCCCAGTTGCCCAACTCTGTGGACGACCTTACTATCCCAGCAAGAACCAATGCTTAGCATGTCTCTTAGGACACTCTCTCTACATAAAAGAGTTAATTTATGTGTGTCTATTTTATTTTTTTTATTAAATATCATTAATTTTTCTAATACCTAGATTACTTATAATAATTAATTAAAGATAATGATTTATAATAATTAATTAGGGGTGATAGACCCATATTTATATGAAACAAAATAGCATTAGCCATTTTTTCATTCCTCTCCCTTCTCTATTCATTTCATCTTTGTATTTTCATTTTTTTTCCTTGGATACGTTGCAGAATGGCAAATATCTCTCCTCTTAGTTAAAAAATGGGAACCAATACATATTATGCAATTTATATATTGAAGGGACTTTTTCAATCCAAATAAAACTTTAATAGTCTTTAATTAGTTTATCTAATTTATCCCCTAAAAAAACATAAAATTGAGTAATCCTCCTTTTAATATATATATATATATATATATATATATATATATATATATATATATATATATATATATATATATATAGATATATTTTATTTTTTGCAAGAATGTTTTCATATTTGAAGAATTGAAAAATGTTTATTTCCTTATTTCTAATTTGTTTGGGTGTAATGTTTAAGGAGAAATGAGGGAGTATTGGAAAAACCACGAAAATGTGAAAAAGAATGGTACTGAGGATCTCATAAGTAGGTTGCCCAAACAATGGTAGAAAGTACTTTGTGATTACCCATTTACCAAAAAGTATCGGAATTAATAATGAAATAAATTTACAAATGAAGGGCAAAAAGTGGCTATAAAAAGGGACCACGAATACTACTGCAGTGACTCATTTGGAATAAACTAAATACACATGCGTTTACAGTCAATTTAACATAGTTGAGTGCGTAAGAATAATATAAAAAAAATATAATGTATTAGTAATCTTTGTATTGTGCTTGCATTAGTTATATTTGTATTTTTTTATATAGTATTTGATTTGATGCATTAAAAACAATATAAATATCCTCCATAAAAAAGGATGCAGAAATTTTTTAAGGAATAATTGTGTATATAATCATGAAAGTGCATATATTAGATTCATTGCATTACTAATATCATTGATTTTAAGGTATTAATAATATATAATTTAATATACAATAGAGCATATAATTATATTAGTTATATATAAACTAAAAATATATCAAACAAGATGCTAATAATATATAAAATTAATACATATATTATTATTTTTAATTTACTCTAGCAAATGACTCCTAGAAGCACAAACGATGGGGTGTGTACTTTTGCTCAAACTCTTGTATAATAATGAGAATTTGGTTATGTGATCAGATAGATTACGTATTTAAGTCTTGAACATAGTCATCCATAAAAATACAATAAGACCTTTCCATTTTTATTTTTTTTTAAAAATAAAAGTGATCCAGAAAGAAAAGAAATGAAAGTGGTTAATTAACGGGTGAAGTCTTTTTTTTTTTTAAAAAAAAAAGAAAAAAAAGGAAAAAAAAGTAGTGATGCAGCAATATTGTAGAATAAGAAAAAGGAGGGATGTGATAGAGAGATTTATTAATGGTGGTTGAAAGAATGATGGTGGCATTGTGTACGGGTTGCAGTCCAAGTTGTTGGTTTCTGTTGAATTCCTCCACAATATCCCCTCGCCGCCCTAATATCAGTATCAGTAGTAACAATAAAGCAGGAGGATTCCCTCTTCTGTTAAACAAAAAGAGAGAGAATGAATCTTGTATAGGTATTAGGGCTCTACCTGCCGCACGCTCCGACGACAATATTAGTACTACTACAGTCGTCGATGATAGTGATAATCTGCAAGACAACACGGCGATAATATCCGCTTGCTTTGTTGGCCTCTTCACCGGTATCAGTGTCGTCCTTTTCAACTATGCGGTCCACGAAATACGCGAATTCTGTTGGGATGGACGAGACGCCTCATGGTTAAGGGAGCAGCCCCTTCCCCTCATTTGGCAACGTGTAATCTTAGTACCTGCTTCTGGTGGTCTCATTGTCAGCTTTCTCAACGCTTTCCGAACCACACTCCAGGACCAAAAAAACTGGACATCATCCGTCTTGAAACCACTTTTAAAGACAATCGCTGCTTGTGTCACTCTAGGAACTGGCAATTCCTTAGGACCAGAAGGCCCTAGTGTTGAAATTGGTGCATCCGTTGCCAAAGGAATTGGGGCTCTGCTCGATAAACCTGCTCAGAGAAAGCTATCTCTCAAGGCTGCTGGATCAGCTGCTGGAATCTCTTCTGGTTTTCTTCCTTCTCCAACTATATACTATATTCTTATATTTTTGTGTAGCCTTCCTGTACAAAGGGTGAACCCCTTAAGCACTACAATACCAATAAATAGACCTTTCTCCCCAGAGTAGCAGTAAAATTCTACAGAGGTGACCCAACAGTTAGGCAGCTTACTTCTTGATTTCGGGGGGAGCTGCAATATCAGCTATAATTAGCACATTAATTTTCAGTGCCTACGTTCTGCCTAGTACTATGATATGTTTCTGAAGGTTTGTCTAACCAGTTCCTTTTTCTTTATCTTCAAACTGTTCCCTGTCAATAAAATTGAGCCAGACAACTTCTTGGTTCTCGCAAGCTAATATTTTTTCCTGGCTTACTCTATAGGAGAAGTAAAATTTTCCAAAAATCCTTGAGCTGGAAATGAAAAATGAACTCAAAGTGTAATATTAGGTCACTGTCAGATGCAAAATACTCAAATTGAAGGTTAGGTAAGAAAAGTGAGTGTACATTGATATACTCTCCCTTAGGTGAGAATCCAATCACTTACCAGCAGCGTATGGACCTAAAATACCAGTGAACTTTCACAACGTATCAAAAGTTCAACAAACAAAAAACTGACTAGTCCTAAAATGTTATTTCATGTGTATATGCACAAGGTTTGACCTTACCATACATGCATTGTTAACGTTCTTTGTCTTTCTAATTCATCAGATATAATCAATCGTCATTGTAAGTTCTTATAATGTCTATGATTATCTTTATCTTTAGTGACAAATGACATTTACGCCAACCACATAGTTAAGTTGCTTGAAGTCTCTTCCAATTATGTAGTAGTAGGCTATTGAAACATAGATGATTTATGGGGTAGAGAGGTTGTTTCGATAGACCCTTGGCTCATGAAAAATATTTACAGAACAGGTTTGAAAAATACAAGGACGAAGACGCTATGATGAAAAAATTAAGGAAAGAAAAATATTGACATTGGAAATAGTAAATATAATCAAAGTGAAAGAAACAACAGTAGTACTACAATTGACGGATAAGATAATGATTGAATAATAATAATACTGGTAAGAAGAGGAGGGAGCAAATAAGGTGCTCTAAACCAGGACCATGCCCATACCAAAAAGAGAGAAATCCCTCGACTACCTACTAACCTTCTACCCTAATCCTCGACCTCCGTGATCTCTTAGGGTCATTTCTCAGTGAGCTTAAGGTGTGCCATATCCTGTCTAATCACCTTTCCCAAATTCTTACTCGGTCTACCTCTACCTCTTCTTAGCCTATCACTGCCAATCTCTCGCACTCCTCATTGGGGCATTTGCTCTTCTTTTCACATGCCCGAAGCATCTCAGCCTCCCTTCCGATCTTGTCCACCTCGGAGGCAATTCCCATCTGCCCTTTATATCCTTGTTCCTTATCTTGTCTCTCCTGGTATGCAGTACATCCATCTAAACATCCTCAATTTTGCTACTAGATAGAATAGACTGCCCATCAACTAGTTGCTAATGTAATGAGTCCAATCACTGCTACTCCATCTTTGTTGAGTCACTTAATGAAGTAGTACCTCTATTAATAGAACACTTTTTGGGTGTTTCTACTTTCTTCAATATGCTCTATGCCTATCTCACTTCTCCTTTGCACTGTGAGAGCTTGAACTTGGTGAGTCTGCAGGAATGATGTCTTGATGGAAGATGACCATTCTTTCCCTGTCTTAGATAATGCTTCTTGCATTGCCATTAATATATTATACATTTAATAAAATATTTGCTGTTATTCTAGAACAATACAGAGCTGTTTCTAGATGGTGATTTCACATCAATAGTCCAAAACTGAATGAAATGGTTCACAATTGTCGAGTCGATCTGTTCTAAGGAAGATCAATACCAAAGGTCTTTTCTGTTTATTAGAAGATTAGAAATCCTTTTAGAGGCAAAGATTTTATGGACTTAATTCAGAATATTTGTAGCATTGCTGAGAAAGAAAGAGAAAAAAGTATGGAAGTTGATTGAATTTAGTATCCAAAAAACAAAGGAAGGAATGTCACCTAATGCAATCTCATCTTAGGAAGCTTTGCAGGAAAGAAAAAAGCATGAGTGATAAAAGTTGTGAACTATTTCTTTTTCTGGATCAGTCATTGTGACCTATTTCTTTGTCATTATTCATAGCTAATAAGCTAATGTAGTTCCTGTTCTATGGTTGTTTTGATTTGTTGGTGGTTGTTCAATGAACATTTTCTTCTTTTATCTGTTGGAAGCATCTTCAGTCTTGCAGGAATTCATTTTCTGGAAATATTTTACTTCTTGTTCTGCTAATTATTTCCTGTAATAATTTTTCAGTCACTTTATCTCCATGATTAAACTGTTTGTATCACTTTGAGACTCTTCTTGTTTTCTACTTAAAGGATTTAATGCTGCTGTTGCGGGTTGTTTCTTTGCTGTGGAATCTGTGTTATGGCCATCACCTGCAGAGTCCTCCTCGTCCTTGATAAATACGACTTCAATGGTTATTCTCAGTGCCGTTATAGCTTCTGTAGTCTCAGAAATTGGTCTTGGCTCGGAACCTGCATTTGCAGTCCCAGCGTATGATTTTCGTACACCTACGGGTAATTTTGAACTTGTTCCCTCAAATTTGCATCTTAAATATATTTTGTACAACTTACAGCAACAACCAGTGCTGTTAAAAGCCATCTTCGTCGCTTAAAGGAATGAAGCGATCTGAAGCTAGGGATGATCGCTTCATAGGTGAAGTCATGCGCTTCAAAGAAATGTGTGCCTCAAACAATGATGTGCACACTGATCCAAACAAGAAGCGGTTGATTCTTTGAATATCAACTTTGAGGACTTGGACTAATGTCTGCATTATTGTATGTTAGATGCTGAAAATAGTTTTTTCAATTGCAATTCGATTCCTATAATACTAAATTCATATATGTTTGACATTTGTGCGTTCACTTCAAAGAAGTGTGCACTTTACTCTTGCCTTTTGCTTTATGCCTCACGGACCTTGTCACTTTTGCATTTTTTCGTTCTTAAAAACACTGCATAAGTTAGTTAGGATCGGCTACACAAATCATCACTATCCATTTCACTCCATTTAGTCATAGTCCCAATTAATTCGAATATTCAATACTTCGGTATCCCTAGCGTCAGAGGTTCTCTACATTTTCAACCCAGTGTAATCCCATAAGTGGGTCCGTATGCAGCCTTACCCCTGCCCTTTTTTGGAAATTGGTAACTGTATTAGATAACAAAACAATACATGAGTTGTACTGAAACCATATATTCAAAGGATCTCCAAAATCTACTGTTCTATCACTAGATTGAATCTAAAGCCTCAATGATAGAAACAATTTCGTTTGGGGAATAATAGATTACACCAAAAACATTGCGGTATAATTCAATTTATGCTGTACCTTCTGAATACTACTCTCTGAACTAAGTCAAACTTGGCCCATCCGCCACATCCCAAAGGAAATTTCTTTGATCTTTTCCAACTTTTTAGTGACCGAAGTTGGAGCAAGAAATAAAGACAAGTTTTAATTGAGGATGCTCGGACGAATGCTCTTATATGCACTTCTTTCTCGTCTTTGGACAAATATCTTTTCTACCACCCGGCTAATTTCTTCTCGACCCTCTGAATAACGAATTCCACACTGTATAATCCTTGTTCGAAGCTAGGTACTCCAAGATATGCAGTTGGAAGAGCCCTAACCCGACATTTCAAGACCCGAGCAAGCGATCGAATGTCATCCACCTCCCTAGCAGGAATAATCTCACATTTTCTCAAATTAATTTTAAGTCCCGAGTCCGCCTGAAACCAAGTGATGATTTGTCTTAAATAATCCATTTGGGTCTCAATTGCATTAAAAAAAAAACCATGGTATCATCCGCAAACAACAAGAGAGGCACTGGTATTGTCTCTCCACCCCCAGCTGCCCGTTGAAACCCTTCAAATAGCGCCAAAGCCATCTCTATCCATCATCTTTCTTAGAGCTTACATGACTACAATAATCACCATCAGTGATCGAGGATCCCTTGTCTCAAACCTTTCGAACTCCCCCAAAAATATCACTTGGGTCACTGTTCACCAACACAGAAATGCAAAACTTGATCGATTTCCTCCACTTCTCCCCAAAGCCCCATTTCAAGCATAATGGAATCTAGGAATTTCCAATTCACATGATTGTATGCCTTTTCAAGATCTTGTACATTGTACAAGACACCTGGCACCCCTTGCTTTCTTCTTGAATCTACCACTTTGTTTGCCACTTACCTGCATCCAAATCTGTCTGCTTCCATAAAAGCATTCTCTGAGGTAGAATCAGTCTCACCCAACACCTTCTTAAGTCTAATGAAAAGCACCTTAACAATAATCTTATAGATGCTTCCCACTAGACTAATAGGTTTATCATCCTTCATGCTCGTAGCTGCCTCCCGTTTAGGGATGATAACAATGAATGAGACATTCAAACTCTTTTCTAACTAACCAGTATCTTGGAATTCAGCATTAGTGTTGATACGCTCAAGATACACCCTATTTTAGATAAATCGCCATCGTATGCATTTATAGTTTTTTTTGATAAGGTAGGTATATTTCAGTCATAAACAAGGCCGAGTTTGCCATATACAAAGGAAAAAAACAAAAAGTAAAGAATCTACAAAATCTGGTTCTCTACAAAGTTCACCCATTCTTCTATACAACTCGGAATATTATGGGTGCACCAAAAGTAAATGAGAGACCGGAAGCTATTTCTCACCTGAGAAAAACTAGACTCTACCCCCTCAAAAGCTCTCCTATTTATCTCCAACCAAACAACCCACATCAACACAAGAGGGACCAAATTCCAAGCATTACGTCTTCTCCTAATCCCTCTTCTCCAGCAAAACATTAAATCTTTCACATTTTTTGGCATTATCCAGGAAACTCCATACCACCGAAGCATATCCCACCATAATCTCATGGTGAAGACACAATGAATGAGAAGATGATCCAATTCTTCCCCAGTCTCTTTACACATGAAACATCAGTTGACACAAACAACCTTATGCTTTCAAAGATTTTCCGCCGTTAAAATCATGTCTCTAATAGCTAGCCAAGAGAAAAAAACACCCTCACCTCAGCACCGGCACTATCCAAATTACATTGCATGAAAACACGACCTCCTCTCTAGATAGGAGTTTCTCATAGAAAGATTTAACAGAGTAAACTTCATTGTTCCCCAAACTCCATTATAAAGAATCAGGTCCATCCATCGAGTTGACTTGCCTGTGAAGGGTGACCATCAACATTTGGAGTTTGGTCACCTCCTAATCATGGAAATGCCTTCTAAATCTCAAGCAGGGGCGGCTTTTACCTAAAGCTGGTGAAGCAACAGCTTTAGGCCCCCAAATTAGGGGGGCCCATATTTTTATCATGCCCACATATTTAGACTTAATATTTTAATAAAATATTGACTTTTTCATGATTAAAAAAATAAACATAAAATCACAAGAAAAGATCTTTTAGATTTATCCGTTGGATAGGAAGGTCAAAAGTTGTTTGCTCATTTAATGACTTTGCTTTTTACCTTTTTTTAACTTGGAAAATATTTGGAAGATTGAACACTTTTTTTTCTTCTATTTCTTTAGGCTTCTTTTTCCTTATATATAGAACAAATTTTTTTAAACCTTTTTCATTAAGAATTTTATTTACGTACTCCATTGTTTCACTTACTCAAAAAGTGCAAAATTCTATTATTTCTATCAAGAGTTGGAAAATATTGTTACATATTGATTTAAAAAAATATCACTTGTTGCTCTTTTTCAAATTTCAAGTTCCGAAAGAAGTATATCAAAGCAGTCACAACATATCGTGGAATCCATTCTTCAAATTTCTAATCAGGTTTCATCATTTCATAGTCTAATTTTATTTTTAAATTTTATTTATATTTGTTATTTGTATTGTAGGTAGTTTTAATTATTTTGTTTAAAATTTAAATATGTCAACTAGAAAATATGAATCCGGTCATTCAAAACTCAAAAGGAGGAGAGAAATCGATAATCTAACAACATCTCAAAAAGGAGCTCTTGATAAATTCTTTACAAACAATAAAAAAACAACAACTTGAAAATATAGGAGAGGGTTCTCTAAATGAACAAGTCACTAACTTTGTTGAGTTAGATGATAATAAAGTTCAAGAAGAAGAAATTGTTGAGAAATCCGATTCCGACAAAGATTCTCAAGAAAATAAAGAACTTTTGAATGAGTTAAATAGTTGCACTTCCAAAAATATATATGATCCATGTCAATGGGCTAATATCAATACAATGTTGAGAGATTTATTAGTAGAAAAGGGACCAATTAGAATCACCGACCTAGATTTTCCTAAGGAGAAACTCGCTCCTTTTTGAAATGTTATTAGATTATCGATTTATCTCCTCCTTTTGAGTTTTGAATGGCCGGATTCATATTTTCTAGTTGACATATTTAAATTTTAAACAAAATAATTAAAACTACCTACAATACAAATAACAAATATAACAACAACAACAACAAACCCAGTGTATTCCCACATAGTGAGGTCTGGGGAGGGTAAGATATACGTAGTCCATACCTCTACCTCTAAAGAAGTAGAAAGGCTGTTTCCGATAGACCCCCGGCTAGAATATGAAATGATGCAATCTGATTAGAAATTTGAAGAATAGATTCCACGATATGTTGTGACTGCTTTGATATACTTCTTTCGGAACTTGAAATTTGAAAAAGAGCAACAAGTGATATTTGTTAAATCAATACGTAACAATATTTTCCAACTCTTGTTAGAAATAATAGAATTTTGCACTTTTTGAGCAAGTGAAACAATGGAGTAAATAAATAAAATTCTTAATGAAAAAGGTTTAAAAAAATCTGTTCTATATATAAGGAAAAAGAAGCCTAAAGAAAAGAAGAAGGAAAAGTGTTCAATCTTCCAAATATTTTCCAAGAAAAAGAAGGTAAAAAGCAAAGTCATTAAATGAGCAAACAACTTTTGACCTTCCTATCCAACGGATAAAAAAGATCTTTTCTTGTGATTTTATGTTTACTTTTTTATCATGAAAAAGTCAATATTTTACTAAAATATATAGGCATGATAAAAATATGAGCCCCCTAATTTGGGGGCCTAAAGCTGTTGCTTCACTAGCTTGAAATAGATAGGCGAGTCCTAGGATCAGCTATGAAAACGTTCAAGAATGATATTAACTTAAAGGATTCTAGAACTTACTCAATAATGAATAGTAATCGTGCACGCATAAGCATAACAAGGGTTGTAATCAAAAACAGGAAGACTCACTGACAAGATCCAAGTTACCAATACAAAACCAATAATGAAGATAAAAATATTCAAAACACGAGAAAGAAAGCTTATCAATCTCTATGGTTAACAAAGTGTCTCTGTCACCTCTTTCTACAAGAGGCTTTTGGTGAGAGCGGAGGGTAGTTTTCCTCATGATTCAGCCTGTATTCCCAAGGTGTCGAGGAAGATGTGCTTCTTCACTTGGTTAGTTGCTAGAGATGTGATTTTGACGACATAGAATAATAAGAAATGAAAGGTTGTCGGCATAAGTTGGTGTTTCCTTTGTAAGAAGGCAGGCGAGGACGTGGATCACATTCTACTTCATTGCAAACTAGCCCTGAGGTTATTGTGGGTAATTTTCGATGGTCTGGTATTTCTTGGACTATGCCAAGATCCATGAAGGTGTTGCTGTTCAACTGAAAGAGTGGAGTTTGGAGAAAAAATCACAAGGCATAGAGTGTTACTCCTCTTGCTTTAATGTGGGTCATTTGGAAAGAGAGAAATAGCCGAGCTTTTGAAGGGGTGGAGATGAGCTTTGCTCAACTAAAGAGTAGTCTCTGATCTCTTATTTTCTTTTGGTGCTCCCATGTAGTTTCTATTTGTATAGAGGATCGGGTGGCATTTGGAGAGAGCCATATTCAATGAAATTTTTTACTTGATCTGAAAAATGATAATTGAAATATGTCTAAAACTTAAAAGATCTGCAGAAGCATATGGTTGTAGCAGAATTTAAATCCTATAATCAATGGCGTATCTAACACTCAGTTCTAAATTTGGAGAAGGGATGGGGCTGAGATTATGGCATGATGCGTCGGTATGTCATAGCCCACTAAAAATTGAGTTCCCAGATTTATACATTTTGCCTCATTTGACGCTCCAGTTGCACAACAGATGCCAAACTAGGTGAAACATCTTCTTCCGAATGAATTTGAGGATTGAGAGATAGAGAGACCGATTCAGTTGCAATGAAGATTCAAGGGCTTAATATCATTCAGGAAGCGCCAAGTTCCATTAGATAAAACAACAGATGGATGAACACTACTCTATTAAGTTCGCTGCAAGTTGTTCTCAGCTTTCTTTTCTCAGCATACATTTTAGCTATGGGAAGTGGGAACTTGTTTAATAGAGCATAGTGGTTGTTTTTGTGTCTGCATCAGAAGAAGCTTCCGAGCTGATATGACAGAAAACTCAACAGGGAGAATAGAAGACTCTGTCTTTTGGGTTTTTTGGTGGTAAAATAATAAATGCTTCGAAGAGGAGGTAAAACGTGTTAATAGACTTGGGACCTATTTGGCACTTTATCTGAAAATTATTGTTTGGGCATGAAATTCCAACTTGAAGCTATATTTGGAATTTGGAGAATATCGGAGACCTTGTTTTCGCTTTTTTCACTTTCATTACTTTTTCCTTTTCAACTTGTCCCCCCTTTTTTTTTTTTTTTTTAATTTAAATGACGCTATTTAAATTATATTTCATGTTTCTAGGAAAAGTACATTCAAATAACCAAATATTAATTGCAAAACTTATAACCAAACACAACTCTATTTTCAACTCCAACTTCAAAAATTTCTAATAAAGTGAAAAAATATTTGTAATAGTATGTATTTAGCTCTTATATGGGGGATCTAATCAATGAATTATGTAACTATCTATTTTGCGATATTATTCTTTAAGCACAAATTTGATTGTATGCTTCAGGTAACTTAGAGGTGTTTGAATTAACTTATTTTTAAGTGTTTTTGACTTTTAAGCACCTTTTTTTTTATAGTTTTGGTGGTGTTTGAGAAAACTAAAAAGTGCTTTAAGCACTCATTTTTTTGCCAAAAAAGTGAACAAATAAGACAAAAGTCAAAAGTTGGGCATTGCCAACTTATGACTTTTAGCTTTTAGCTTATAAGTTCCTTTTTACAAGCCAATTCAAATGCCCTCTTAGTTAAGTTGGGTGATTTTGCTAGGTTTTAGAAATTGTGGGGTATAAATCATATTTACAAAAAGTGCATTTAAATTCCAAAAAATTCTTTGCAAAAAGTATGGTTAGACACAACTCCAACTCTAACTTTAAAAGTTTCAAATAAAGTGAAAAATATTTGGTTTTCATGGCCAAACGCTCACTTAGATTACATATTTGTTTTGTTGGCTTTTCGGTATGGAAATATATTCTTGAATTTGTGGACTGAAAATTAACCTAAATGAAGATCGGAATGAAAACATGTTCTTTTCGTTTTTGTTTTTT
Source organism: Capsicum annuum (assembly GCF_002878395.1). Lineage (NCBI taxonomy): Eukaryota > Viridiplantae > Streptophyta > Magnoliopsida > Solanales > Solanaceae > Capsicum > Capsicum annuum. Next base: position 173,603,199 of record NC_061118.1, read on the forward strand.
CCTTTTACGTGAAAACTTTAATAACTCTTGTGCTAGAATTTGCATATCCAACCTAAAACTTTAAGGCAATGGGTGGAGTAGCCAAGTGCATTTGAACTCCAGGTAAGACCTTACACAACAAATGAGCGACAAGTGTAGCATTCTCCAACACCCTTCGACACATGTTACCCAGTTCCAGAGTTTATAGGTGAATTTAATTGATCCTTTTGCCTTTTTTTGTTGTTGTTTTGTTTGAAGTAGAGAAAGAGCAGGCTCAACGGCATTGCGTCTGGCATAAAGGGAGATAGTGTAGGCTCATTTGGATAATGATTGGACTTACATGCTACTACAATGTTAGTGGCAGAATAGACAAGCCTAGAGTGATAAAAGATGAAGAGAGAAAGCAGTTGTGCTAATGGGCTCACTAAGTTTGGCTCTGATATCGTGTAAAAGAATTCGAGTATCCAACCCACACCCTTGAAGCAAAGGATGGAGTAGCCCAGGACCATTTAAACTACTTTGGAAACCCTTACAAACCAATGCAGTAACTTTCTCTAACAAACCTATCTTCTTATATATCAATGCTTATTTCCTGACTATGGCTTTTCCACAAGTTAGCATCAAATCAAAGTGAAGTGATCTATGATGAAGCCATAGGAAGCTTCCTCTGAAGTAAATAACTAACAAATACAAGGAATGTTATCCCCATATAGCCGGAATGTTCCCAAAACACAATAAATTAGTCCCAGGACTTATCATTAACATGTTCCTCTCTTATTTTAGGCGATTTGGAAGGTCAATCAAGGTATAAATTCTTTTTTTAAGTGGTTAAAACTTCAACCAAATATATAAATTCATTGTAATTACTCATCCAGAATTATTTATCTAAGGAATTTTCAGATCACTGGTGAACAAAAGAGTAAAATATTTTGGCTACAGCATTATCATACCTTACTAGAAGGAGATAGCATTTTTTTCCTTTTATTATTGTTCTTTTTTTCAACGGGGTTTGAGTGGTCTTCTACCATGTGATATCACCTTAGACTCACATTTCTGTCCTTGGTATTACTTAGTGTGGTTACTGTGGTAATTCCAAATGTGTTTTGAACTCTTTTTTGGCATGTAGAATTGTGTTAATTGTTCGTCTCCGTTTCAGAATTGCCACTTTATCTTCTGCTGGGCATCTTTTGTGGCTTAGTTTCAGTGGCATTATCAAGCTGTACATCATTTATGCTGCAAATAGTGGAAAATATCCAAACAACCAGCGGTGTCCCAAAATCAGCTTTTCCTGTGCTGGGTGGTCTTCTGGTTGGGCTGGTAGCTTTAGCATATCCTGAAATCCTTTACCGGGGTTTTGAGAATGTTGACGTTTTGCTAGAATCTCGCCCACTAGTGAAAGGCCTCTCTGCTGATCTGTTGCTCCAGCTTGTAGCTGTCAAAATAGTAACAACTTCATTATGCCGAGCCTCTGGATTGGTTGGAGGCTACTATGCTCCATCTCTATTTATTGGTGCTGCTACTGGAACTGCTTATGGGAAAATTGTTAGCTACATTATCTCTCATGCTGATCCAATCTTTCATCTTTCCATCCTGGAAGTTGCATCCCCACAAGCATATGGCCTGGTATGAATTTGCCTTTTGTCCGAAGTAGTGCTACATGGCTGGATAAGTGAGCATTTATTATTAAAAAAAAGTAATAAGAGGAGTGCAAGGGAATCTAGTACCCAAATCTACGTATTTCCCCTCTTCCGTCTTTTACATCTGAAATTCAAGGTCAGTTTATCTCTACCTTGCATCTCCATCTGGAATATTTTTCAGACCTCTCACAGGTTATTTGAAAACTGGCCTGAACTTCCCTTGCCGGAAGTGTCTCATCTTTCACCAATCACTCTCCACCTCACGCTCCCACACTCCTTACCATTACATCCACAATTACACCCTTTTATACCCACCTAGACGATGGCCATTTAACTCAAGTGGTTCATCCCCCTTACTTTCCATGATATATGATCTTGCTATACATTCATGATTCAAGATGATGCTTAAAAGGTATATGACCATGTGAGCGTTTTTATATGACTTCATACGAGGTTGATGTTCAAAAGACATATGACCATTTGAATCCATTTGAACATCAACGTCACATAAAATTCCAAGCAAACATCTTAAACCAGATTCAATGGGTTTATCTCCAATCAGGCAAACATCTAAAATCTGTCTCCCTTGAATGAATGTATCCAATTTTAATTAGAGCACTCCAGCATAAATATTTCTAATGTTACCGATTAGACTAATTGATTTGAACTGCCTTCTTATTGTAATAATGTATGAAGAGTTTAAGTTTACCAAAGGTGGCCGAATAAGTCACGTCACCATAATTTCTTTTTCAAATAGTGTTCTAGCATCCATGGAAGAGTGCTGTCGTAAATCCATCTGAATCCCGTGGGTTATCATTTATTTCCACAAGATTTAAGTACATAGGAACTAGTTGGTTTTAGGTTGTTGTGGGTTAAGGTTAGATTGTCTTATCTTTCTTCTCTATTAGATGGTCAAATTGGGAATTCCTTGATCCTATCACTTATAAAATAAAAACATGATGGTCCTTCTGATCACCGAAACTTCTCTTTTCCTCCTCCTTTTCTCGATCTTTTTCCAACATAGCCTACAGCAACCACCTGCGACCCCAACCCTGAAAACCCAGACCCAGAAAGTCTTCCATGTGCATGCACACCCCACCAGAACCCCTCAAATACCGACACCACGCATGTCACCCGCAGAAAGTCTTCCACGCGCGTGCACGCGCCACCAGAACCCCTCAAATACCGACACCACGCGTGTCACGCGCCGGCGCGTGACATCCTCCCCTGTCGGAATTTCAATTTTTTTATTTTATATTTTCAAACCTTGTCTTTCCGGTAGGTCGCCTGAGAACTACCATCCCTCTCAACTTTTCTCGGCTATCTCATTCTGTGATAGTTGGTTCTCTTCTCTCTTATTTTAGCTCTTCCCTCAATAGTTATGGGGGAGAACAGAATATACTTCAATGCTGGTTTCAAACTTTATGATATCACTAGATGGAACTCCAATGGAATAATCTGGTATGAATGGGTGGGGAGGAGTCGAAGAATGATGAGATCTACAGTCAACAGTAAGGTGATGGAGCAGATTTACTTCTGGTTAAGAGAAGCATCAACTGATCAGAAAAAGAACATTAGAAGATGGAAGTTGGCTGACAAAAAAGAAGAGTACTTTTGTACGAAACATAACGAACATGGGAGGTACATGAGTATCATCTCTTTAAATGCTGGGGGAAGATCTGTTATCATCATTTCAGAACCAGTACTGAATGCTGGTTGGTGTGACATAGCATTTAAGATCGAGGATTTCATTAAATCCTCCAAAAGACAGGCTCCAACAAATCTTTCAAGAATAACCCAACTCAACTATCCATACGCTAAAGCTCTACGAGATAGCAAATGGATTGCTAAGGACCATCATGAGGCTACCACTTCACATAAACAGGAGGTTGGTCTATTGAACAGATGTCTCGCTGGGTTTTTGGAAAAGGTAAGCAAAGAAAAGCCATCTTTATCTGAGATAAGAAGATGGTCGTCGGTCAAGTGGAAGAAGACCTTCGGGGTGAACATTTATGAGCTATACGGAGACATGTTCCTGTTTGAATTTCCCAACAGATTCATGGCGGAACAGACGATACAAGGTCAATGGAAGTGGAAAAATATAGCTTTCAACTTAGAATGGTGGTGCCCGGTGACAGGATGTGTTCTAAATTCCTCGAAAACCCAAGAAACTTGGATCAAAGTGGTGGGAGTCCCCCTACACCTCTGGTCGCATCAGGCTTTCGTAGAAATTGGTCGAATATGTGGCGGATGGGTTGCTACGGAAGAAGACACTGAACTGAAGAATCATATGAAGTGGGCAAGAATTTTGGTAGCTAACGACGGAAGAAATATACCAAAAGAGGTGAAAATCTCGAGAGGAGGGATCAATTATTATTTTCCGATATGGGTGGAAAGTAAAGTGAGGTTCGAAGAGTCGCCGAAAAAAATTTGCAAACCCATCAGAGAAGACAGTCCCACAATACGCAGTTCAAGCCTCAGACCAGCAGGTATTGCAGAACTTCTGCTACCACTGCGACTCATCAAAGAAGCACGTGGGGGAGGGTCTGTTGACAGCTGCTAGTTCGAACGACAAATCTCCACGTGAGTGTCACATGAATCACATAATGCAGTCCAACACTGGGCCTTTCTAGGCCCAACATAAGCGAGTTTAATGATAAAGAGGAAGATAGGCCTGATCCAGCAAGCTTTGTTATTTTTAACAAAATAACAAGCCCAGCTCAGATGATTATAAACAATAATCTTTCTGGTGGGCTTACTCCTAAAGAATTAAAATCTCACATCTCCGTTTCAGTCGTGCAAGCATCAGAACAGAGAATAGCGCAGGAAATTACAGTGCTGAATTCTATTGGGAATTTGATAGAAGAACCCTTGCAAGCCATAGAGGAGACAAATATTCAAGAAGCCACAAGAGGAGATTTGAACATGAGAACACTCGTAAAAACTGGAGTATCAGATCACAGGGGAGGGATTTCCATTGAAGACTGGGAGATTGAAGATGCAGAACCACTGCATATATAGGAACAACAACTTCTTGTACAAAAAGAGAAGGAGGTCTCTGCATGGGTAAAAAATACCTTGCTTAAATTGTGGAAATTACTGGGGGTTGATTTTCAAGGACATGAGGAAGAAGCCATGGAATTACTACTGCAAGTGGACAGCTCCAGACAAGCAAGATGCCAGGAATCTGCAATGGTATGTAAAAAGATAAAACATAAAGGCTCTAAAGAACTTAAAAATTTCGTGGCGTTTGATGTAAAGTTCAAGAGTGGTGGGAGTAGAGATAAGGGGAGAAATACCCGGACTATCTCATGATGCGATTCAAACTAGTATCATGGAATGTAAGGGGTTTGAACAGCAGGGACAAAAAAAGGATTGTAAAGAGCATAATGGGGGACTGGAAAGCTGATATCATATGTGTACAGGAGACAAAATTAGAGGGGGATTTCGCAGGTCTGATAATCAACTATGCGGGAAAGATGTATTAAAATGGCATTTTTAGAGGCTAGTGGGACTAGAGGAGGAATTTTATTATTATGGGATAGTAGAGTATGGAAGGGGGAAATGCTAGAGGTAGGGACTGACACTCTCACCTGTAAATTTGAAGCACAATTGCAGGACTTCAACTGCCATATAACAGGAGTGTATGCTCCTAACTGTTGCAAGGAAAGAAGAATGGTATGGGAGGAGATCGACTATATCAGAGGTCTATTTGAAGGACCATGGGCTGTTTGTGGGGACTTCAATGTGGATAGATATACCTCTGAGAAAAGAAGTTGTACTAGAAGAACAAAGGGCATGAGGGATTTTTCTGACCTGATTGAAGATATGAATTTAATTGATTTTCAATTAGAAAATGCTAGCTACACATGGTTCAAAGGGGATAATCAAAGAATAGCCTCAAGAATTGATAGGATTTTGGTATCCCAAGAGTGAGATGACTTTTTCAGTAATCTCAAGCAAGTTGCCCTTCAAAGATTAGTGTCAGATCATTCTCCAATTGCTATTGAAGGTGGTTCCTGGAAGAACAAGAGTTATTTCAAGTTTGAGAATTGGTGGTTAAATACCGAAGGCTTCATGGAAAAAGTAAAGGAGTGGTGGAGTTCTTTTAACTATTATGGTAGGCCCAATTTTATCTTGGCTTCCAAGTTAAAAGCCCTAATGAGAATTGGTGGTTAAATACCGAAGGCTTCATGGAAAAAGTAAAGGAGTGGTGGAGTTCTTTTAACTATTATGGTAGGCCCGATTTTATCTTGGCTTCCAAGTTAAAAGCCCTAAAATATAAATTAAAAGTGGAGCAGAAGTCAGCAGGGAAACTTGGGGCAACAAAGGAGGGGCCTACTAGAGATATTGGCATCTCTGGAAAGCATTGCTATAGGCAGAGTTCTAACAGCAGAAGAATCAGTGGAAAAGTGGACAAGGCAACTGTTCTCATGAAATTTGAGGATTTGATTAAGAATGAAGAAATATCATGAAGACAAAGATCTAGATCCTTGTGGCAGAAAGAAGGGGATAAGAACACCAAATTTTTCCAAAAGATGGCTAATGCACATAAGAGATACAATAATATTGATCAACTTCTAATTCAGGGGAGCCTAGTCCAGGATCCAGTAAGGATTCAAGAGGAAATTGTGAGTTTCTATTAGAAGTTATATTCTGAGGAAGTAAAGTGGAGACCTGCCAGTAATTTCACAAATTGTCCAAGCTGACAATGGAGGAAATGGAAGATTTAGAAAAGAATTTTGAAGAAAATGAGGTGTTGAGTTGCTTAAAGCAATGTGCAATAGACAAAATACCTGGCCCAGACGGTTTCACTATGGGGTTTTTCATCAAATGTTGGGATGTGGTGAAACATGATATTATGCAGACCTTTCAGAAGTTCCACGAGCAAGAAAGGTTTGAAAGAAGCTTTAATGCTACTTTCATAACTTTGATCCCTAAGAAGAAAGGTGCTAAAGAATTAAGGGACTTTAGACCTATCAGCCTGATAGGTAGCATATATAAACTTTTCTCTAAAGTGCTCAGAGAAAGATTAAAAAAAATGATGGCAAAGCTTGTGGATTCTCAACAACTGGCTTTCATTCAAGGAAGGCAAATTATGGATGCTGCCCTCATAGCCAATGAGGCGGTTGACTCCAGGCTGAGTTCGAAAAAACCAGAAATTCTATGCAAACTTGACATTGAAAAAGCTTATGATCATGTCAATTGAGGATTTCTTATGAGTTTGCTAGAGAAGATGGGATTTGGGTACAAATGGAGACAATGGATCTACTACTGCATCTCAACAATAAACCTTTCAGTCATTATAAATGGCTCTCCAACAAGTTTCTTTAGCGCACAAAGAGTGTTGAGACAAGGTGACCCCCTGTCACCATTTTTGTTCATACTTGTAATGGAGGGACTCAACAACATGATCAAGATCGCAAATAGAGAAGGCTGGTTAAGGGGTTTTGAAGTTGCTAGAACTGGAAGGGGAACTCTGGAGATAACACATCTGCAGTATGCAGATGACACTTATTTTTTGTGATGCGAAAGAGGAACAACTCAGAATTTTGACGTTGATATTAGTCATTTTTTAAGGGATGTCAGGTCTACATTGGAGGAAAACTTTCCCTATCTGGTCAATGCTGTGCCAACCATAGAAATGTTGAAGGCGGTTTTAGGGGGTGAAGTAGGTAATCTGCCTACCATTTACCTTGGTTTGCCTCTAGGAGCAAAGTCCAAGTCTTTGGATATTTGGAATGGGGTGATTGAGAAATGCGAGAAGAAGTTAGCAAGATGGAAATCTCAATACCTTTCTCTGGGTGGCCGACTGACTGATTATTTCTGTGGTTGATGCACTTCCAACATATATGATGTCTTTATTTCCTGTACCAACAGGAATCATCAATAGGTTGGATAGCATCAGCAGGAAATTTCTATGGCAAGGAAACAAAGAAAAGAAGGGATATCATTTAGTCAAATGGAAGGCAGTGACCACTGAGAAGAAAAATGGGGGTTTGGGAATCAAGAACTTGAAGAATCAAAGTAAAGCCCTCAGAATGAAATGGCTCTGGAAGTATGCTAATGAAAATCAGAACCTATGGAGCAATGTCATCAAGAACAAATATGAGGAAGATGATAACTGGATGACAAAGAAAGTCACTACTCCTTATGGTGTCAGCATATGAAAGTCGATCAGAAGGTTATGGGATGAATTCAAAGTCAACACCAAGATTGAAGTGGTAGATGGGGCTAAAACTAATTTTTGGAAGAATGATTGGCATGAAGCAGGCAAGATGGAAATTTTATTCCCAGACATATACAGTCTAGTTGTACATCAGCAAAGCACAATAGCTGAATTGTGGACGCCTCAAGGGTGGAATTTTGAGTTCAGGAGAAATTTCAATGATTGGGAAATTCCCAGAGTTACAGATTTTTTCAACACCATTAATCAGTTTAATGGCCTGAAGACGGGACAAGACATTCTTAAATGGCAAGGGAATAGCAAAGGGACTTTCAGAGTAAATAAAACTTACAGGAAACTTAACCAGACAAACCAGCAGTTACTCAGATGGCCCTGGAAACTTATTTGGAAAGCTTAAAATCCCACACAAAGCAGCATGCGTTGTTTGATTAATGGCAAAGGAATCTGTACTGACTCAAGATAACCTGATGAAGAAGGGAATCCCATTGTGCTCTAGGTGTTTTTTCTGTGGGGAAACTAAAGTAACAGTGGTCCATCTCTTTATACACTATAAGGTCACTAGTCAACTGTGGTGAATATTTCTCAATCTAAAAAATATAGCATGGACTATGCCTAGGAAAATTACAGAGACTCTAAACAGCTGGGAAGAAGCAGGAGTTCATGCCAAGAACAAGAACATTGGAGAATAGTTCCCGCTGCTATTTGGTGGACAATCTGGAAGGAGCGGAACCTTAGAGTTTTTGAGAATGTAGAGAACAGTATGTTGCAAGTAAAGTTGAACTGCATTCTGACTTTATGTTTTTGGTGTAATCAGATATACTCTAATGACACTGTCTCTATCATTGATGTCTTAGACTTATTATAGGGATAAGATAGTAGATTTAGAGCTTTTGTAAATATGGTTTCAGTGCAACCCATGTATTGTTTTAATGAAATAGAAACAATTACCAATTTCCAAAAAAAAAAAAACATGGTAGCAATAATAGCAAGGAATCATATGTATAGGAGAGTCGTAGAGATCGGGTTGTTTAGAAAGTTTTATGGTATGTGTTTGAGGTGAGCTCAATGTGATATGCCAGTTACATAAGCATGCTAAACACCCATCAATATTCTTTTGCCATGTTATTTTTTTTCCTGTTCTGGTTAGAAGATCATTTACATACTCAGGTCAATGTTATCCTACTATTACACCTCAGATTTATGGGTTTATGATGGAAAATGTGAGTTGAGCCTATCTTCAAGGAATGGTTTAACCATGTGGACCTTGCAAGTTACAAAAAAAAAAATTGGTTAAAGATTAGAGGCTAAAGAAAGATTAAATGGTTACCGGCAAATATAGAAGGACGCTTATGCAAATATTATACTGGGCAGCCCGATGCACTAAAGCTCCCGCTACGCACTGGGTCTGGGGAAGGGCCTGACCACAAGGATCTATTGTACGCAGTCGTAACCCACATTCTTCAAGAGGTTGTTTTCATGGCTTGAACCCATCACATGGCAGCAACTTTACCAGTTAGAGTAAGGTCTGATGATTGGATGATCAATGAAAGAAAATCTGCAAGAACATTACCCTTTTCTTTCAAGTGCTTGACTTGAAACTTGTAGGGAGAGAACCATAGCCCAAAAATGAAACTAACACAACTCTTATTGTCAAACCTTTGTTGAATAACTTGTCTTTGCGCATCTCAATATTATTCTTTTTGTGTCTTTATTTCTTGCACGGATTCAGAGCCAAGCCCATGTCTATTTTGGTTTTTCCAATGTTGAGCCTACAGGTTATGTTAGCCCATGCTCTAGTTAACTAGACCTGGGGTGTCACGACCCGAGCCGAGGCCCTAGCCATGACGAGCATTCCGAACCATGAAGGCCCGGACGCCCTCCTCTATCTGGTAGTCATGCACAAAATTCATATAATGAAGGAAGATGCGGAAATACAGTTTAATACAAGATCATGGTCATACTATGAATTCAATTAAACAATGAAAAATGAAATTCAATATCAACTAAACAACATCTGAACGAGTCTGCGAAATCTCTACTACATGATCAAATGACAACTGTCTGAAAACTGGGACAAGGCCCCCAGTAGACCCGAAACAAAATGAATGACATAGTTTGAAATAAACAGGCCTTCTGGAACATAGAAGGCTCACCACTGCACAGTCTGTTCCTCTGAAAACTCTACTGCTTAGCCGGACCTCTAGATTGAGCCTCAGACCCTGGAAGGTAGGGGGTCAATACAATTGTACTGGTACGCAGAGCAAATCCAAAATAATAATTTTTATTCAACATATATGAGAGCAATTTTTAAAATAGTTCATAAATAAATCATATGGTAAAATTCGCATGGGCACATTTAAAAGACTCTACAAGAAATCATCTGGACTTTGTAACACATTTCTATTTTACTTCTGGACTAGGTGGTATACCCTACAACTCCGTAATTCCACGGGCTATGTGGAATCTGCCATTATCTCGGCAGCCAAGCCCCCCAGCCCAAGTTTGAAGAAAGGGTCGGAGTCTCTGTCTCTACTACGCCACAGGGCCGTCGCTAGCATACAATAATAATATACCCGTATCGGCAAATACGGTTTTAGGTTAAGAGTTACTTGAACTCAAGCCTTCTTCAGGTAACCACCTAACCCTCTTTAAGTCCATTTTTAACTCTTTTAAAAACATGTATTCTCTGAAAACATACTCTGAAAACTCTTAACTCTGTTATGGCATACATACGTATGGTATCGTCATACCATTGACTTGCAAATCACATCTCTGAGCCATTATTAGCGTTGTATAATCTCTGTTTTCAAAACATAATTTTGGAACCACCATATCAATAAATCATTTCAAAGGACTCTTTCTTTAAACTCATGTAACCATATGCAAGATATTCTCTTCTTTCAACATTTCAAAATACACAAGGTGGTCATGTCAAAGTTCTCAATTCGCATGCAATTCTTTCTCTTTAAAACAAGAACATAATTATATCAAGAAACTCCCTCTCGTCATCTCTAAATCATGATCAAACACTATGATATTGAGAAAACTATTTTCAAACCATAATTCATGCATTTCAAATCATTCACAATAAGATCATAAACTCAAATTCATCACAAGAGAGGGATTTCATAATTTGTGCTCTCAAACAATCTTCAATTTCAATTTTCATACATATACATATATGTGTAAATCAATTTAAGGGGGAAAAGGCCTAAAGGCCAAAACAACAATATCTCAAAACGTTCATGATGCATAATAAAATCATGGATTCCAAAACCCCTTTATAAATTCATGCTTGATAAACTTTAAATCATATTTGAGTGTTTCAACAAGCCCATGTAGTTTTAGGATGAACCCCACGTACCTTGGATTATAAGATTCGAAAGATGGAACCCGGATCTTGATCCTTTTCTTGGAATCTTGAACTTAAGGTTTTGATTCTTGATCTTGAGGGAAGGGATTAGGGTTTGGATTTTTTTGAGAGAAAATTTGGAGAATGGGGGCAAATAATGCCCCATTTGAGGCCTTTGATCATGTTTTTACGATCTGGGTTGAGGTGGGAAAAGACCCCACTGCCCCTCCATAATTTAAACAAAAATTCGTGACCCGCATTGCCGTTTGAAGGGCCACCGCGACGCTGTGTAATCGCGGTGGCATACTGCCTCCTACAAAAAATGTTATAACTTGTGACTTAGTTATTAGATTTTGGCGAAATTGGTATCGTTGGAAAGCTAACTCAATTATCTACAATTTGGTAGGTCTTAAGCTGAAAAATTCTACAAACATCAAAGGTTATACACTTTCAAAGTTGACCTTGTAGAATCGGACATCCAATTTTTGGATGAAGGCTTCTTAGCTCAACTTGTTTTAGGCCATTTCTATGAACGTTTTCACCTCATAATTACTTCACACACTAGGAGAAAGATCATGACACATGAATTTAAATATAAACCATGGAATTAGAGCTTACGTACATAAGAACGACGGTTCGATTTCTAGCTCGAAAAATGAGGGGTGTTACATGGGGTGTGGCTGGGGATGGCGGGTTAAATTGTCCCATATCTCCCGGAACTGTGAGAACCCAGAGAGATGAGTCTCACCATCCTACAATGGCACAGACTATAAGCAGCAACGGAAACATACTCATAAATATTTCATTGCTAATTGTCCCATATCTCCCGGAATTATGAGAACCATATTTTGTAGGTTTCTCCTTCTTGGTATACCGCTTGTATATGGCCTACATGGCATTGTTATTAGCAATGAAATATTTATTTGATAAAAGAGAGAGAGAGAGAGAGAGAATCTGTGCTCAGACCCAGAGAGATGAGTCTAACCATCCTGCAATGGCACAGACTATAAGCAGCAACAGAAACCTACTCATAATGGTTAAACCATTAAAAACTATTAATATGTTTACACATTAAAAAAAATGTTTGCAGGACTATCTTGAGAATGCACATATAGATAGATGCTTGAATTGATTCCCAAGCCTAAAAGCAATCTCTTAGTTGTAGGCAAGAAAGAAAAGCAGCTTTACTAGAGGTAATAGCAGTTAATGGGCCCATTGTCAGACCAAGGACCTCCAGGCTTGATTTATAGGGGAAAACTGTATAATGATTAAAAAATAAAAGATAGTATGCAGAAGATCGCATCCATTACAGGTGCAAAATATGGAATACACATACTCTCAGATAATGCACGTTTCTCTAATCTTGTACCTTTTGCATGACTCACAAGCTGAACAGAAGCATCTGGTCAATTGGACTAGGTGTGTTGGTGGTTTCTGCTGCTTCCTTCCGCTTTCCAAACTCAGTGGCAAATCTAGAGTACAAGCTCTGTAAATGTAGCAAGAAATTTACTAAATATCTATGAATATTTGACTGAGAACCCAATTATTATTGTATATTAACTTGAGGTCACTATAGGAACCCATAAACTTCAAATCTGAGATCCGCCTCTATTTGTACTGTGTACAATCTCAAATGTAGGGGCAACCGAAGCCCTGTCAATCTGACTAGGTGATGTTAGTGGTATCTTCTTCTTCCTCCCACCTCTGAACGTGTACTTTATCAAATTTAGGAGCATAAAAACTTAAGCAGCTACCTACCTAAAGAAGTGCATGGGAACATAAGATATAATAGACTTTATTTGTCATATTTGCGATGCCTTAGGTATGTATAGTTGTATCCCGATAACGATCTGTTTTGTGGATATAGGTTGAATCGAGATTCAGTCGCTTTTTGTTGAAAGATGCAACTACAGTTCCTTAGTTTACATCATCGTGGTTCTTATTCAATAAGTTCTTCCACCTCTCAACCACTTTAGTCTTTCTTCTTAGGTAATTTGCCTCTTGCACTCATATAAATTTCTCAGAATATCACTTACCTTGAGTCGGTCAAAGCATAACCAAACCAGGCACATCAGTGTTGTTCGGATTTCATGGATGTTCTCTTGTGCTTATGAGCATCTGTGTTGGTTAATCTTTTCTGACGTCTTTAGTGTATTTCTTTATTTCAACATGAGTTGTACTGTTAAACTTACTGTTTGACCTCAATTTTGGGTTCTTTTTAATTTCGGAAGACATTGTTAACAGGTTGGCATGGCTGCTACTCTTGCTGGTGTCTGTCAGGTGCCTCTCACTGCGGTTTTGCTTCTCTTTGAACTGACCCAGGATTATCGCATAGTTCTGCCCCTTCTGGGAGCTGTGGGGTTGTCATCGTGGGTTACATCTGGACAAACAAGGAAAGGGGTAGTAAAGGATAGGAAGAAATTAGGAGATGCAACAACCCAGATGGCGCAGTGGCACAGAACTTCTTCCTCCAACATTGAACGTCCTAGCTTAACCTATTCTTCAGGTGCGGAACCTTCACTAGAAGAGAGTGACCTCTGCAAACTTGAGAGTTCACTCTGTCTTTATGAATCTGATGATGAAGAAAATGATTTCGCAAGGAAAATTCTAGTTGCACAGGCCATGAGAACGCGATATGTGACAGTCCGAATGAACACCTTGCTAATGGAAACCATATCTCTCATGCTAGCTGAGAAGCAATCTTGTGCTATAATAGTTGATGAATATAATTTTCTCATTGGTCTGCTGACACTCAGTGATATCCAGAATTACAGCAAGTTTCCAAGAGCAGAGGGAAAATGCCAGGAGGTAGCTTCTTAGCACATTTCAATATTTTAACTAATAAAATGAGGAAAAGAGGTTGGATGGATATATCTTATGTTGGAATTTTAAGATTATATATACTCCCTCCGTTTCAAAAAGAATGACCTAGTTTGACTTGGCACGGAGTTTAAGAAAATAAAGAAGACTTTTGAATCTTGTGGTCCTAAATTAAAGTTATGTCAAATGTACCAAAATGCCTTTTAATCTTAAAGTATTGCCAAAAAATGTAAAGGGCATTCTTTTTGAAATGGATTAAAAAGGAAAGTAGGTTATCTTTTGGTTTTTTCCTTTGCATATGGCCAACTCGGTCTTGTTTATGAATGACTTACCATTCCCCCCCTCCAAAAAAAAAAAAAAGAAGAAGACATTTGTATTGTCAAATGTTAAATAAAGGAATATGTGAATTTCAAAATTAATTTAGGAGTATTTTTGGAGTCAATAGTTACTTGCAGAATCTTTTAGAATGGAGGAGAGAGTTTTCACAGGAAGGAGAAATGGGATCTGATTTCAATTACGTGTGTGTGTGTGTATATATATATTTGTTTAAATTCGCATTACTTTCACGCAATCAACCGAAGGAAAGTGGACATTCAACTTGAGTCAGAGGGAGAATATCTAATGATTTTCTCTCTATATTTCATTGAAGGTCCATAGATCAAGAAACTTGAACTTTTTATTGCCAGTTTCATTCAATTGATGCATTTCTAGTTTTGTTTTTTTTTTAATCTATTGAGAATATAATTTGGCTAAAAAGCCGGTAGGTTGTACTGTAGGGATCTTGTTGAAGAGTTCCACATCAAGCTCTTATGGGATGGGTGGTCTCTTCCTATGGCTTGCACAATCCTCACCTCTTTAGCTAGCTTTTGGGGTTGAGGTATGTCCAATGCTACCGTGAGAAACATCTGGAACAGGAAAGTCAGTTTCCGTGGACTTTCAGATCTGATTTGTGTCACCCTGGTCCAATAACTCCGGGCGACCAAACCAAAGTCAGTGTCACCGTTAGCAGGCGCCTTATGCGCCGCAAAATCTAAGGTTCCTGCGAGCACGTCTGTCACACACACCACTGAGCAGTCTCGCCCGAAGCTGCTGCACTCACATTCTTTGTTTGCGTTGCTGCTGCGTACTCAATTCAACTCATCTTTTGCCCTTTTTGGCAGTCCTCTGTTTTATATTTTGTGATTATTTTCTAAGAACTCTCTTCAATCCAACTATGTCTCTCGGATTTGATTTGGAAATTCAAGTCCTATAATTACTTCAAAACCTTTAATAGGAAGTTCAAATTATTTAGCTTGGGCTTCCTCAGTTGAGTTATGGTGCGAGGGTCAAGGTGTTGAAGATCACATAACCAAAAGGGCTAGCGAGTTCAGATGAAAAAGTAGCACTTTGGGAGAAGGTTGACGCTCAATTGTAGTCTCTGGTGGCGATCTATTGATTTCAAGTTGATGCCTTTGTTTTATCCATTTCAGCTATGTAAATTCAGTTTGAGGTTCGTGCTTTATGCACTAATGACATATCTCATTTTTATGATGTGATATCTCGGATGGAAAACTCAAAAGAAATCGGAATTAGATATGTCTATTTAATTGGGACTGGTATGAGAGCAAGACCCATCCCAATTCTTGTTACCTGATATTGGGCCCCCATATTAAAAATCTGTCCCCGAGCGTGAGTGGGGTGTTGAGGAGTCCCACATGGAGCTCTTACAGGATGGGTGTTCTCTTTATATACCTTTGCCGATCCTCAATTTTTGAGCAAGCTCTTGGAGTTGAGTTAAGCCCAGTGTCCATTTCTTTAGCATATCTAAACATTAATAAACTGGTTGCAAGTAGTAGGAAGATGTGAAGGATGGTGTAGATAAAAATTATAAGAAAATGCAAAGACGGATCATTTTATGATTTTACTGAGCCATATTAGAATAATGAGCATCAAACTAAATTCCAAAATTGGTCTGCTAGACAACAGGATAGATTTGAATCAAACCATTTATTCACACGGATTTTGTATTGTATCTTCAATTAATAAGATTGGTTTTTCTATTTTATCCGCATGTATAACAAATACATTTCTTATAAATATATGGATACAGGAGCTTGTAGTAGCTGAAGTTTGCTCTTCAAATGGCAATAAGTGCCGGGTATCATGCACAGTGACTCCAAATACAGATCTCTTTTCTGCTCTAACTCTTATGGAGAAACATGGCTTAAGTCAGCTACCTGTTATACAAAGGCATGTGAAGGATGAAGGAATACATCCTGTGGGCATTTTGGACAGAGAATGCATCAATATAGCTTGCAGGTATTTGAAATTCAACTTCACTTCAAAATATAATGTTTTCTGGAACCATTGATGATAAAATATGCAAGAAGTTTGTGCAGCAGTCACACTTTACCATTATTACCGGATAAGTTATTATTAAGATATCAAAAGTATTTGACAAAGTGCATCTTTCATACACAAGCCCAACAAGTGAACATACTCTTAAAACACTTTGATTTGACTGGACACTGAGAAGAAAATTACTGAAGTAGGGTTAAGAAATTGGTTTGATAGGGAAATCACTCTTTATACTTGAAAGAGTTATGTGAAAGTTGAATTCTTAAAGCTTGTGAAAGTTATAAAAAGTTATTTTCTAAGCATGTGAAGCATTTTCTCCGTACAAAAGTACAAAATAACTTCACTTGTACAACGGATTCCCTACACAAATGCTCACGGTATTCTTTATGCAGGGGTATCACCACGTGTAAGAGTTTTATACAATAAACCTATGTCACAAAAAAGTCCTTTTTTTGGTTTTCCGTCCTTTTACTATTCCATACAGTGACTGTTTTGGAAGGCACCACATCACTGTTATATACTGTGACTAGTAATTGGTTCAAAATTTTGCTAACTTGTAAGTGGTTTACGGTTCGAACCTGGATAAGTATCCTTTTGTATATGAGGTGATTTTTTTAAAAAACAACAAATGAAGGTGCTGACCTTGAAATCACAATCTTTGGTTAAAAACTGAGGCACCTAACCAAATGAGTTGCGCGATTGCTCATGTCAAGTGGGGTCATTATTTTCAATTTATCCTTTATTTTTGTTTCTAACTTTTAGTTATATATTCATATTTAAGAAAATTTTCCAATGAAGCGGTGTCAGGTAAATTCGCCCTGGCTGATGCCCCATGGAATTAGTCAAGGTGTGCAAAAGCTGGCACGGAAACCAGGGTTATCTAAAAACAGGTAGTGGAAATAGAGACATCATATAGGTAGGCAGAGAAATCCAAAATGTTGTTTAGCAGCATCAATATACCTCCCTAAGGATAAATATTGGCTTTTCCATCTTGCCAATCTTTTTTCACGTCTTTCAGTAATACGTTGCATACTTCCTGAGCTTTATTTTCTCAGCTAAGGGGAAGTCCCAGATAGATGGGAGTGAGCCACTTCACAACCTAGAACTCCTTCTAGCACTTGTTCTGCGACTTCTTTGACTAGGAATACTAAACTCCCTCCAACTCATATTTAAATCAGAAACAACTACAAAAAAATTGGAATCAGTCTGAGGTGCCTTAAACTGCTCAATAGTTGCAAAAGAAACATGTGTGTAATCAACATAAAGAAGATGTGAGATCTCCATGCCATTGCCTTCATTTTTTGATACCTTGGAGCCCCTAAGACATCCATCATAGTTTGCAATCTTTACCTGTTAAGAGCTTCCGTTGAAATAAGGAAGAGCAAAGGAGAAAGAGGATCCCTTGTTGCAAACCCCTTTGGTAAGGAGAAAAACCTTTAGGAGAGCCATTAATGAGAATGGAAAACCTGTCGGTGTTAATACAAAAAAAGATTCATTTAATCCATTTACTTCCAAATGTCATATCCCTTGGAACTTCAATGAGAAAATCCCAAATAGCGTGGCCTTGTGCTTTTTCAATGTCCAGTTTACTTAAAATTCTTGGTGCTCGTCCCTCTCTCTAGTGTCCACACATTCTCTGGCAATCAAAGTTGCCTTCATCAGCGATCTCCCTTTAATAAATTTCATTTTGGTGCTTGTCAACTAGCTTGTCCACCACTTTTTTGAGTCTCTCGGTCAATAGCTTGGAGATAAATCTTGTATACGGACCCTTTCAGACTAATAGGTCTAAAGTCTCAGCTCCTTGGCACCATCATTTTAGGAATCAGCACCACATGTGCTGCATTTAGACTTTTTTTCAAAGTATTCCTGGTATGAAATCTAAAGTCTCTCAACTCCATGGCACCATTCTTTTTAGGAATCAAAGCCACATATATTGGCTTTTAGATTTTTTTCAAAGTAATCCTGGGTTTGAAAGTTTTCTACTGTCTTCATAATATGCTCTTTCAAAACATCCAAACATGAATGAAAGAAACCTGTTGAATATCTGGTGTTCTGTTAGTTGCACATAGTTTGCTAGTTTCCAGTGGATCGTGCTCCTTAAAGCTCCTTCGTTACCATGCCGCCACCGCTTCTGTAATTCTAGGACAGTTCATGCAATTAAACAACTGGTCCAAGCTTCTGATTCGGCATAAAAGTTCTGATAAAAAGAAATGATTTCTCTCTCTCAACATTCATAGGATCAGTTTCTAGTTCTCCATCGATCTCCAGTTCTCTAGCTTGTCAATAATATTGGACCTCTTATGAGCATTAGCCATTCTCCGGAAGAACTGTGTTTTTGTCTCCTTGCTTTAGCCAAAACACTCTGGATCTCTGCCTCCAAGTTGTGTCCTCATATTTTCAATTTTCTCTTACCCCACCAAATTAACCTTAACAAGTAGCTCATCATCACTAAGCCGTCTTTGTTCCAGTATGTTATCCAACATTCAAACTGAGTGAGTTGGTTTAATAAGTCTGTCTTTTTTCTTTTCAAGGCTTCTATAATCCCTGTATATTCTAAGTAATGATTTTCTCTTCCATTGATGATCAACACATAAATTATTCCCCCTGCTTCCAGAGACAGTATTTGACACTAAATACCAATCTTTGGACTTAATTCCTTTCTGCTTCAGAGTAGAGCATCTGGAGCTTCATTAATCTCGTCTTTTCTTCTTTTACCGATCTTGAAAAGGGAAAGCGTCCAACTGGATAAAACCAAGAATTACAATAGGTCATGCTTTGATTCCGTGCAGAAAAAAAGAATAGACTTCGATCCTAACTCAAAGTTAAAAGTTAGCTAATGAGGTGAGGATTGCCTAAGACTATGGAAGGAGACGACCATCCAATTCCTCAACCACTATGGGACGCTTTACTTTTTCTACCAGTTCTAAATTGAGTGATTTCTTGATGTCATTGAAATGCCTCTAGAAATTTTCCTTCTCTACTGAAAAAACATTTGTGTTCCATCTGAATCCACCTCTAACATTTTCTAAGTTTTCTTTCTTCTTTGGTGGAACAGAGCATTAGCAACTAGAGAACAGCTTAGCTACGGAGTAAAGGCTAACTGAAGATTGAATGACCCGTTTGCAATATTGTTCCTTATTAAAGCATGTTGAGGGTTATTGTCTCCGAGTAATCCATCCTCACCCTGTTGTACAACAGGGTTGAACAAGTAAGGTGAACAATTGAATTAATACTGATTTGTCTTTTCTCCATCAGCATATCCAAACAACTGTTTTGGTCTTCCTGAGATTTTTGACTGCCATCTTCATTTCAATTGTAAATGATGAGAATGTTGCTATAGCATAGGCAGAGGAGACCATACAACCAGGAAGGTGGATTCATAGCTGAAGCTGAAGGTTGTTTAAGCTGCTTCTCAAATCAGGCACTGCAGCCTAACTAACTACACGGACTCATCAACTAATTCCAAAGATTCACTTCCCTGCCACATAACTTGGAGCGGGATTGTGTTACAGTACCTTGTGTCAAAAATAAGTTAACACTCTTTTGTCGTTGCCTGAGTAATAATATTTCTCCTTGCTGCTTTAATCAACTGTTAAATGACTTTCCGAACAACCCTACCCTCCCACCCTCACCCCGCCGCCACCGCCGTTGTTTCCCGAACTGCCCTTTCCTGATGCTGTCTTTGTTGCAATGTGCTTGTTCTTTACTAAGGTGTTATTCTCTTTTCTCTGGCCCATTTTACTAAGGTATGACAAATTATTTTGATAAAATTGTTCTTCAAGTGAGAATTGAAGATACTATTGTATATAAGTGCCAACTATTGTGACTAGCCAAAATGAAACTGCTATAAAAATTGACACCTATCATAAAACTTCGAGATTACAGTTCTGTTGTCTGAAACTTGCCAAATCTGGTACGGAATAATTATTTTCCATAAAACAGTAAAGGTACCCAGGAAGACACTTGTGTACAATAAAAATTGAAGGACCAAACTATGTACAGCAGCATTACAGAACATATACCACAACAGGAGAAAATTCAGATACCATCCTTCAAGCTAAGCTTAATATTTTGGACTTTAATGGATAGTTGTTGCTTATGGTCATCTATATCCTTCAAAACTGAATAAAGGTTTGCACGATAAACTTCGCATTTCCGATTAGCACAATCCAGTTGATACGAAAGCTCCTGGATCTTTGTATCCATGTCATCCTACAGTAATAAGCATGTAATTTTCAGTCAAATAACCAAAGATAATAGGAAATTAACCAAACCTCCCAGCAACTATATCAATTCTGTAAGAGACATGCAAAAGTTTCCTTGCAGCTCGAAATGTAAAATTATTACTATTGTGTATGGGGGAAAAGGGAGGTAGAAGTTCAAATAGCCAACTAGAGAGTGCAAGGAATTATTTCAGCATTCTCCAATCAAATTAGAGCAACCAATAGATGTTGATGCTGAGGTGTGAAGAAAGATGCCTCAATGCACCAAATAGAACATACGAAACCACGTTTCTATCCAACAACTTCATGACTTCAATTGCTGTGGAACCCAATGATCAAACTTCACCTCATTTACAGTTCCCTTTAGACAACTTTGAGCTGCCAATTTGTTTCCCAAATAAGTTTAGACCCAGCAGTTGCATGTTTAGAATTTTCCCGATATGAAATGTGATATGAAAGAAGATGCAAACACAAATTGTGATTAATGCTGACCCACACACCTATATCAAGCAAGAATGTCGTTCTTTGAATACAACAACAACATACCCAGAGTATTCCCACCTAATGGGGTCTGGGGAAGGTAAAATGTCGTTCTTTGAATAATCACAGGTTATTGATAACAGGTCAAGTTGTGATGTGCAAATGCAGAGATCTGGTATTGAAAGATTAAATACGAAGGTTTTTGTGCAGCTTCATTTAATATTAGATTGAATCATACTTCCTCCGTAAAAATACTTTTGTCCACTTTCTCTTTTCTAAATATTAAAAACTCAGCCTCTAGAAATTAGAACCTCTGTCCTAGTTTATACCACATTTATGTAAAAAAACTGGAGAACCATGTTTATGTAAGAAAAAGGATCTGGCGACGTACTATCAAAACGATGTGAAAACACCTTTTACTTTAATGTAAGTAATTGATTTCAAGGTTGGCATCACAAAGATGCAAAACAGTTACAAAAGTAGTACAACAAAAAAGGATGATGGCTAGCTCCATTACAAATGCTTTTTTTGGAAACTGGTAATGCTAAGATCCATCACAAATGTACAGATTAGAACTAGATTTAACAAAATTCAAAAACAAATAAGGGCTAAATAAGCCCAACTAAACAGATACATAAGACATCTAGATTTGAGGGATTGGTGAGTAGTTGATATTCCATCAGAACATCTGTTGACCCTTTCTTTCAAGATAATCCAAAATATAGCAGCAGGAATCATTTTCCAAGTTTTTCTGATGCTTCTATCAACTTCCCAACAATTCCAACTCTCAAAAGCATCCTAAATATTTTGTGGTATGACCCATTTAAGTCCAAAGAGAGAAACATACTCCATAGATCTGATGCAACCGAAGACTGTAGGAATAGATGGATATGTAATTCTGACTCCCTCTAGCACATGTAGCATCTATTAACAATCTGAAAGTTCCTCTTGACAGTTATCCCGTGTTAGACAAGTTTTATAGAGTGTGGGTCCAGCTGAAGCTGACGACTTTAGGAGGTAACTTAATTTTTCAGATTAGCTTCCGAGGCTAGTGGGCAGTGATTGCACTATGAATTCCTGATAGCTTGTAAGTTGCTTTCACTGAGTACTTCCCTGCATCAGCAGTTTCCCCATTTGAATGGATCTGGTGCTAGAGTATTGCTTGAGAAACTATTAAGTGTAGCCAGTAGGCTGACCAGTTCCCCACAAATCCAGTCTTGCATGTTCCTTCAGATACCCAGAGTAATCCCACAAATGGGGTCTTGAGAGGGTAGAGGGTAGACCCTACCCCTACCATCTCTGTTCTGGTATATTGTTGAATCAGTGTCACTAATCACCTGAAATAGCGCAGGACAATCAGCCCAGCCACTTATCCTTTCAAAATTTAATATGGTGACCATTCCCTACTACAAAGTGCTTGTTCTACGAGAACTCTTCCCCAAGTTTGCAAATACTCTTCCAGAATCCCAACTCCAATGGGCGCTCTTTATATTTTTTTGATCAAATACTCTTCCAGACCCCGAGTTTGCAAAGAACCATGGTTCTCTACATACTCCATTCAATCTCCTATATAACAAGAAACTTTGTGGGTGCACCACAAGAAATTACGAAAATTCTTCTATTAGTATTAGTGAAAGCTCAATCCCACTATCTCACAGGGGTAAAACTCAACTCTAACTCTACCCCCTCGGAAGCTCTCTTATCTCTCTCCAAACAACCCACATCATCGCAGGAGGACCATATTCCAAGCCCTACAACTTCTCCCACCGCCTCCAAAGGGATATAAAGTCTTTCACAATTTTTGACATTGCTTTAGAAGTTCAAAACCACCGAACATGTCCAACCATAAACTGATGGTAAAATCGCAATGTAGAAGATGATTCACGTCCTCGCCCATCTCCTTAAACATGCAACTTTTTGTTTTCTAAGATTTTCCGCAGCCAAAGTTACCCCTTTCGAAACTACCCAAGGGAAAAACCACACCTTCATAGGCACTTGTGGTATCCACAAGTGCCTAACCAAAAGTTTCTCATAGAAACATTTAATAGAGAAAACTATATTATTCCCCAAACCCAAAACAAAACATCGGGGATATCCACCAAAATGACGTGCCTATGTAGTAGGGCCAAAAACCTTTGGAACTCAGTCACCTCCCAATCATGGAAATTCCTTCTAAATCTCAAATCCCAAAAATTCTCTCCACCTTTTGTCCCCTTAATTTGCTGGACTGTCAAATCTCCTTGGCATGATATTCTGAACAGACTCTGAAAATCATCTTTCAATGATTTGTCCCCACACCTGTTATATCCCCAAAAATTCTCTTCTTCCATCTCCTGTCTTGAATGAGATATTCATCCCTCAATTATATTCCTCCACAAGCCGCACCTAAAAGGCATAGTGCAGTTTCCAGTTCTCCATCCTCTTCCATTACCTCATTTATCAACTATGATCCCTTTCCAAAAAACTTGTACCTCCACCCAAAATCTCCAAAGTCATTCGCCAAGCAAAGTTTTGTAAAAACCAACAAATCTTTTTGCAAAACCTCCCCGTCTTTTAGGAGATGTCATTGTATCCAATCGCACACCAAGTGAAGCTTTTTTGTCCCCATCCACCGCATCTCGAAGAAAATTTCTTTGAATCTTATCCAACTCTCTGTGACTGAAGTTGAAGCATGAAACAAAGATATGGAATAAGTGGGAATACTTGATAAGCACTTCTTTCACGCCTTTGGACAAATATCATTTTACCACCCTTTGAAGAACCATATTTTACACCGTAATATCTTTGTTCGAAGCACCAAGTTTCACTAGTATAGTTATTTCGGACGACATAATTAATTGGCATATGTTCTCCAAGGAAATAGAAATAAGGGGGTCGAATGAAAGTACGTGTGTAGTATCTTCTACTTTGTTTATTGTTACACGTTTTTTTGGTTTTGTCCATCTTGGTTGCGTAGTCTTTCTTGATTACCCGTTTAGTTGTTTTGCATCTTGCAATGTAATCAAAAGCGCGCTTGAGCCCTAAAGTGAGGCTCAAAACGTGTTGAGCACTTTGTCTCGCTTAATGTGCGCTTCCGTGTCGTCATCAATTTTCTAATGCATACTTTTCCTTGTCAATGAGCCTCTTTTGAAGAGGCGACACCAAACAATTTTGAAACTAAACAATTGATATTTCACTTTATCATAATTCTTTTCAATTTTTTTGTCCATATTTTTTGTCATTCATGCTTATTATTATTATTATTATTCATGCTTATAATTATTATCAATCTTGGACGAAACATACATATTTGTAATTTTTTCTCCCTTTGCACTTTTTCCATTAATGCTCACGCTTTATTCGTGTTCTGCGCTTAAAGACCTTGCGGACCTTAGAGATTTTTTATGCTTTTTGCTTTTGATAACATTGGTATACTATCATATTTTCTTCCTAACATGTTTCATATTTTCTTCTTTTGAGCCAAGGGCCTATCAAAAACAACCTCTCTACCCCACTAGGGTAGAGTCAAAGTTTGCATACATCTTAGTGGGATTATACGGGGTATGGTGTTGTTGTAAATATCAGTTGAGATGACCTACAGCAAAAGATGAGGTGCTCTTATATTTATGATGTTGTGTGGCCACGATGCATGTCAAAGAAGTCTAAAAAATGTTAAAAAATTGGTAATCTAAGATAAATAATCAAGAGAGCCCTCACGCTGCAATTCAAAACTTGAGCATGCGACTCGATGTTTATCACCTCCTCGACTAGTATAATCTCACACTTTCTTAAATGATTTGAAGGCCTGACACCACCTAAAATCAAAGTAAGCACTTGGCCTAAATGATCCAGTTGGTATCTGCACCACAAAAAACTAAGGTATTATTCACAGACAAAGAGTGAGAAACCGATATTGTCCCAGCACCCGAACTGCTGCATTAAAATCCTTGAAGTAACCTTCCATGACAACTTGCCCATCTATTCAAAACTTCCATAACTAAAATGAACAATATCGGAGATAATGGATCCCTTAGTCCCCATCAGAAACAACCTCACTACCCCACTAGGATAGAGTCAACGTTTGCGTACATCTTACCCTCCCTAACCCCACTTGTGGGATTATACGGGGGATGGTGTTGTTGTAAACGTCAGTTGAGATGACCTACGACAGAAGATGAGGTGCTCTTATATTTATGATGTTGTGTGGCCACGATGCATGTCTAAGAAGTCCAAAAAATGTTTAGATATTGGTAATCCAAGATAAATAATCAAGAGAGCCCTCACCCTGCAATTCAAAACTTAAGCATGCAACTCGATGTTTATCACCTCCTCGACTAGTATAATCTCACACTTTCTTAAATGATTTGAGGGCCTGACACCACCTAAAATCAAAGTAAGCACTTGGCCTAAATGATCCAGTTGGTATCTGCACCACAAAAAACTAAGGTGTTATTCATAGACATAAAGTAAGAAACCGATATTGTCCCAACACCCGAACTGCTGCATTAAAATCCTTGAAGTAACCTTCCATGACAACTTGCCCATCTGTTCAAAACTTCCATAACTAAAATGAATAATATCAGAGATAATGGATCCCTTTGTCCCCATCAAAAACAACCTCGCTACCCCACTAGGATAGAATCAACGTTTGCGTACATCTTACCCTCCCTAACCCCACTTGTGGGATTATACGGGGATGGTGTTGTTGTAAACGTCAGTTGAGATGACCTACGGCAGAAGATGAGGTGCTCTTATATTTATGGAGTTGTGTGGCCCCGATGCATGTCAAAGAAGTCCAAAAAATGTTTAGATATTGGTAATCCAAGATAAATAATCAAGAGAGCCCTCACCCTACAATTCAAAACTTGAGCATGCAACTCGATGTTTACCACCTCCTCGACTAGTATAACCTCACACTTTCTTAAATGATTTGAAGGCTTGACACCACCAAAAACCAAAGTAAGCACTTGGCCTAAATGATCCAGTTGGTATCTGCACCACAAAAAACTAAGGTATCATTCGCAGACAAAAAGTAAGAAACCGATATTGTCCCAGCACCCGAACTGCTGCATTAAAGTCCTTGAAGTAACCTTCCATGACAACTTGCCCATCTGTTCAAAACTTCCATAACTAAAATGAACAATATCGGAGATAGTGGATTCCTTTGTCCCTATCAGAAACAACCTCGCTACCCCACTAGCATAGAGTCAAAGTTTGCGTACATCTTACCCTCCCTAACCCCACTTGTGGGATTATACGGGATATGGTGTTGTTGTAAACGTCAATTGAGATGACCTATGGCAGAAGATGAGGTGCTCTTACATTTATGGAGTTGTGTGGCCTCGATGCATGTCAAAGAAGTCCAAAAAATGTTTAGATATTGGTAATCCAAGATAAATAATTAAGAGAGCCCTCACCCTGCAATTCAAAACTTGAGCATGCAACTCGATGTTTATCACCTCCTCGACTAGTATAACCTCACACTTTCTTAAATGATTTGAAGGCCTGACACCACCTAAAATCAAAGTAAGCACTTGGCCTAAATGATCCAAAACTAAGGTATTATTCACAGACAAAAAGTGAGAAACCGATATTGTCCCAACACCCCATCTGTTGCATTAAAGTCCTTAAAGTAACCTTCCATGGCAACTTTGCCAATCAACTCAAAACTTCCATAACTAAAATGAACAATATCGGAGATAGTGGATCCCTCTGTCCCCTCAAACTCAAAAAAATGGTGACCTTAGAGTTTTTTGCATTTTGATTTTAATGACAATGGCCTTAAGAACAAGTGAACAATTGGTGATCATATTATGTCAAAAGAAAAATCACACAACAATAGGCCTCAGTGTCAACAAGCTATGTCATACCATTTGGAGAAATTACATAGGAAGTAAGATATTTCATTTTGATCAAGTAATAACGTTCATATAACTAGGGCCTAAAAAGTGCCCGTATACAAGTAGTACACTAAAAAAACATGGCTTTCTACAAAGCCACATAATCCTCTATACATACGAGAACCTCATGAGTGCACCAAAAAGAAATGAGAGCAAAGAGACTATTTCTCAAATAAACAAAATCTTTCTCTATGCCCTCAAAAGCACTCCTATCTCTCTCTCTCTATATATATATACATACGGTCCACATGAGTGCCAAAGGAGCAACGTCCCGTTCCTGCTTCTTGTATCCTTCTAAGGGCCCAACTAGCCAATACGTCCTTCACATTGTGTGGCATCACCCACTCAACTCCAAACCATCTCATAATCCTCCCAACAAAAGGATGCTAACCGACAATGTAATAGGAGGTGATTTACGTCTTCACAAGATTCTTTGAGGAAGTAAAAGAACTTTTATCTTTCGGTTTATTTTTCCTTTTCTTTTGTGAAGGTAAGGTAATTTTATAATTAAAATAGCAATAAGGATGTGTCATTTAACTGTACAAGTGCAGCAAAACAATACATTCAGCAAAGGGATATCTCATCTAATGATGCGGGGACTCTTAACACCTCTAGAAAACAAAGTTATACAATTAGATTTATCTTCTGAATAGAATTGGGATTGTCTCAAAGCTATCTTGTATTTCTTTGAGTCCAGACAACTTTATCATATTACCTCATTAAAAAATTAAAAGTTAATAAAAAATCAAATAGACACAAGAAATGCAGCCAAAAGAGAGAATCATGTGACTGGTAGTTAGACAAAAAACAGAAAATGGCTAACCTCGGCAAGTGGACATGCGAGACTTCTCTGTTCATCCTCAATGTTGTAATTTCCACGAACCCCATTCCTAATCAAGTTTTCTCTACAATGTCCATTTACTAAAGATATCCTCCCATCATGTTTTACTACTAGGGAAACCTTCTTTGAAGCCTCTTCCAGAGCAGTCATTGCCACAGCATAAGAATCAGCAGTCTCTGCCCCTTTCTCGACAAACTTAAATGCTTCATGTCTCAGCATATTATATCGAACAGTATGTGATTCCAAATAACAATTGATTATGTCAGCAACACGGTCTTCCAATGCAACATTACTCTTTGCGCTTCGGCTCCATCGTTTGAGGATGTAATGAGAAGGAAGAGTCAGAACATTTGTCACTCTGAACACTGCTAAAACGTGTCGGCAAAGAAGACCTGAGAACTCAAACATCTGACAGCTACAAGTAGCTTTCATTTCTAAGACATTAAATCTTACATAGTAAGCTCTATGGTCATCCCCAAATTTTGCAACTTGATAAGTGGTAACTAGTCCATCATCCTCAACTTTGTTGGCCATGAAAGTTAGAGTAGCAACCAACTCCTCCTGAAATCTCATAAATAACTTTTTAGTGTAGACCTCGGATGCTTGTTTCTCCATTGGAGAAGGGGTCTTCAAGACTGGGAATGCATTCATCGTATCATAATCAGCTTTGACTTCTTTCTCGGTACGGCTCTCCACAGCTTTCTCATACAATTTGAAGAACTGATTTAGATTAGTTGACGCATTCACATAACCATCAAAATATGAGTTCATGCTATCACTACGCTGAGTTATGGACATTTCTGCGAAAAATGTATCACGGAGATATACTTGCACCCATTGCCTGCGATCTAAGTATATCAGTTGAAGCCAGTCATGATCCCTAAGCCCATACTTGTCAACAAGAGAAAGCCAACAGGTTTCGAATTCCTCAGTAGACTCTGTTAAATTTACACACTTGTGGAAGTCTGCTTCAAAATTTGGGTGCTCAAGGAAGACATGTGACAACTTTTCCTGGCATTTCTTGAAGATGTGCCATTTGCAGAAACGGTGACGGGTCTCAGGGAAAACCTGCATGATGGCAGAACTAATAACAGCATCGTGATCTGTTGTCATGGACAAGGGGGGTTGACCAGACATAGCTGCAAGCCATGTCTTAAAAAGCCATATGAATGAGGCTTCTGATTCATTTATTAGGAAAGCACATCCAAAGAGAACAGGTTGTCCGTGATGATTTACTCCAGTAAAGGGTGCAAAGGGTAACCGGTACCTGTTTGACCTATAAGTTGTATCAAATGTAACCGTATCACCAAAATAGATATAATTTGTTCTTGCCTTAGAGTCAGCCCAAAAGACATTCCCTGTGCATTGATCCTCATCACCCTGAACTGCATAGAAGAATCCAGGGTTCTGGATATTCATGTGTTTCAGGTAATCTAAGAGGAGCTGTATGTCTCCTTCCAAGCTCCTTTGGCGGTTGTTCCGCATGTAGTTACGACAATCAACCTCCGTGAAACCAACTTTGCTAATACCACCATACTCTTTAATGAGGGCAGACATAATCCTGCGGGGACCCATGCCAGCAGCCTGCAAGGTATCTATTAGGGTCTTGGCAGGACCAGAAATTTGACGATGGGAGCGGAGACAGTGGACCTGATCAGGGGGTACAAGCTCGTGATTGTGCTCCTTGACAAAGTTAGAGACCACCCACTTACCAGAGTCTTGTATCTTGACAGAGAGGGCGGCCTTGCAGCCAACCCGGGTGATGGTACGTGGTCGCTTAATTTCTCTATCTTTGGTCCGTTTCTCATTCAAATTGCGGAATCCTTCTTTGGCACAGACAAACGACCTCTGAATAATGGCTCCATCCTTCCTAGACCGACGGGAGGAGCTGACACGGGTGCTAAAGCCAACACGGCGTGCATAGGAGTTGTAAAAAGCCTTGGCAGCCTCCTCAGACTCAAATAGCATGCCCTCATAAGGTTCAAGATCGAGGAGGTCCCCTTGAGGAGGAGAGTAGGAGTAACTTGGAACTGCTGCAAAATTTCCATGAGAAACATTCTCCTCGTCGAGAACATCATCTCCATCAACATCCCCATCCTCGCTCCCACCTCCACCAAAGTTCATGACAAGCTCGCTTTCCAGTTCCACCTTTTAATCCTAAGTTTAATATCCTTACATTGTATTATTTGCATAGAATCGAAAGAAAGAAAGAGAAATTGATAATATAGGGTTTGGGCAAAAAGTTAGGGTTCAACTGTAAGCAAACCGCTTGCTCGCTCACACTTTGACTCCGAGCGAAGTGAAGAAAAAACGGTGAGCTTTGCGGGTGGGTAGGGACTCTGCTGCATCCAAATTGAATATTTTCACAAATAGCCATTTTTTGAGTCGCATCCAAAGCGACTATATTACTCGGGACTCATTTATTTGCATTCGATTCAAATTATTCAGATCACAACCCGTGTTGGGCTGGACCGAACATGTTAAGGTTAAACTTTTCAAATTATTAGGAAAACAGTAAATTAAATTATCAAAAAAATAGTATTGACATATTTATATATAATATAGAGTATATTTAGAAATTTAATCAGAGTTTATATTCTCCTGATAATTTTACTATCTAAAGTTTATATCTTTCACTGAGTGTTAAGAAAATATATTTATAATTTATGCTTTAGTGGCATAAAAAATAAGTAATTATAAATAATTTAAATTTTAATTATTCTGATTTATAATATTTTTTCTTCTATTCCAATTTGAGTGACACTGATATAATTTCGAGAGTCAAGCAAATATCACGATCGAAGGGGAGCCTTGGAGTAACTGATAAAGTTGTTGTCATGTGACAAGGAAGTCACGATACACCCTTGTGGTGGATTCCTTCCCCGGACACCGCACATAGCAATAGCTTTAGTGGATTGGGTTGCCCTTTTTTTAAAGCAAATATCACAGTTGAAGTAGCGAAGCAAACATATCTTAAATGACTCATAGTAACTAATTAGAAGTCATATAAAAAAATTGTTATAAAAAATACTTGTGAAAATAATTTAAGTTGGTCTCATATAAGATGTAGGTTAATTTAAAATATTAAGAATTAGTTTATCATTTTATGTATATTTTACCTTGTTATTAAATATTATTAATTTTTAATAGCTAGATGACTTATAATAATTAATTAGAGGTGAGATAGTAAAATTATGATTGAAGCAGCTGCAGCATACATGTAATAAATATCTATTTTTACTTTTTTTATTAAATATTATTACTTTTTAATACGAAAATGATATATAATAATTAATTAGGAGTGATGTCATAAAATCACAGAGCAAACTGTGGTCAGCAAGCATGTCGATCACTGAAATAAAAAAATAGTTAAAAAATTAAAGCGATTGTACAAGTTCGTGAAGAGAGTTGGAGGAGTGGAATGAGGGAAAGCAGCTCGATCGACAAAAAATAAAAATTTTTACACAGCTTGCTCATAATGCATGTCCTATTTGTACATCGTATTTGGCCGAATAAGCATCAGACGGGTTGAAGTTCTTACCTTTTTGGGACTCCATGGACCAAGATCTGCTTTTATTATATAATCAATACTGATCTACTTTAGTAGAGCATATGGATATAAAAAAAAATAACTAATTTGGATGAAATAGGAACATCTTTTTTCCATTTTCATTTACCCAGTTCATATCTTTGTTTTGTGTATTCCTGTGAGGAATTCAATCTCAAAATACCATCTAAATAACTATGGTCAAAGAGTTAAATGGGTCGGGAAGAAAAAGTCTGAGATGACGTATTTTATTCTTTATTTAGTTGTACCAAATAAAAATTGATATTTCAAGTATTCAGATCTTATCTCGTAACTATGTATTTAATTTTTGTTTGAATCTAATCATTTAGATCTCAGTAGGTATACTATTTTCATACTTTTTTTAATACAAATATTACTATTGCAAAGTACTTCATTCAACCATTTTTTATTTATAATTTTTATCTATTTTATCCTTGTTATTAAATATTATTTATAATCTAACATTTAAATGACTTATAATAACTATTTAGAAGTGATATAATAAAATTACTATAAAAAATACTTGTGAAAAAAATTAAGTGGACTTTATATAAGTCGTTAATTTAAAATATCAATGGTTAACTAATTAGATGCGATATAGTAAAATTACTATAAAAAATATTTGTAAAAAAAATTAAATGAATCACATATAAGTCGTCAAGATAGTTTAAAACACCAAGAGTTAACATCTAAATTTGGTATGCAATTCTATATCATTTAAATTTTATAATTAGTGGATAAATTTTCGAAGCAAACGCGTGATAAAAATTATATAGATCCAAATTGTATATTATTACTATGTAGAAATGTCAGCGAGCAACAACCAGTTAGCGATTGTCATATCTGCTTTTGATTGAAGATATTTTTTAAATTTTATTTTTTTTACGTTAATTTTTATAGTCTGTTATATATTTAAAAAATACGTAAAAAATATTATAAATTACAACAATTAACAATTTAAATTATCTCAAGGCATAAATTTTTTTTTGATTGACTTGATATTCTATCTGTGCAACATAAATTGGGTTAGAGAAAGTTATATATCATTTGAAAATGTCATAGAAATGTAATAAAAATCACAATAATTAAAACTATACGATTTGAAGATTGTATAAAAAGAATTGGTTTGACTTTTAAAGTCTATCAATGTCTTAAATTGAAAAATTACACAGAAAGTCATATAATTATTATAATTAGCAATTTAAAAAATCTAAAAATTATATAACATTTGATTGACTTTTCTAAATATTTCACCAGTATCACATAAATTGAAACAAAAAAAATGATATATAGTATCTGAAAAATATGTAAAAGTACTATAAATCAATACTTAATATCTTAAAATATTTAAAAGTCATACGAAAAATTCGATTATTTTTCTAAATTTTATATGTGTTACATAAATAAAAAAAAATTAATATTTATTGAACCTGTGCTAGTATGGCTAATATTTATTTAGCAAACATAAGAAAGATACATAAAATCCAATCACTCAATTATGTAGAGAAATATTCAGTGAAGTTAATATGTTAGATGTGATCCTAAGTGTCCTGTATTGATGTAAATTCATGAAATGAGACAGAGAAAAGAAATCTGCGAATATAATTTTTCCGAAATAAAAAGGAAAAATCAAATTCATATTGCAAACTGGAGCCTGCGTGGCAGACGACGTTAAATGCATATATCCTTTGCTCGAAAACCCTCTTAAAATCAGAATGACTTTGGCGAAGGATTATTGGGAGGAGCGAAAAGCTTCTACTGCCTGCGGATTCAGCCGTTAGTAGGAGGACTCTCTGCTGTCCGCGTCAAAGGTCCATTGATTTGCTCTTTTAACTTCTCATGGCTTTGTTCTGCGTTTTCTGTATTGGAAGACCCTGCTGTTTCTCCCCCCCCCCTCCCCCTTTCAGATTCACATTCTCCGTTTTTGCAGTTGTTTTTGCAGAATCAAGCGAGTATGGTTGATTGTAACATAGACGATAGCAACGAAACCCTGCCCCAAATGGGGGATGCCATTTCTGGTAAGGACGAAACAAATGGAACCGAGTCGAAAAAGGACTTACTTGCAGAAAAAGACAACTTGTTCACTGCTGGAGTCGTTAATTGCACTAAGAGTGAGTCCCTAGGGTCCAGCCTACTCGATGCTAAGAGTCTTCAGGTGCAGAATGAACAAGACTGCTCAGCAGACGAAAAGGTTCTCTCCAAATCTCCCACCATTGCCACCAAAACTGAACGCTATGTAAATGCTAGTGAACTTCAAGGCCCTGGTGGCTGTAGGGATAGTACAAATCTTGATTCTAGTGAACAAATGGCCTCCAGAGTCCAGAATGAGAGTCCTGTGGAAGTAAGACCTGATGATGAAGAACCTAAACAACGGAAAGATGGGGTGGTGATTGGTGGGGAGTTGTGTGGAGTCCATCCGGCATCTCAAATGGAACCATCTATGGTGCATGTTACTGGTACAGAGGAACTAAAAATGGGAGTGAAGAGGTGTGCCTCATTATTAAGCAATAAAGAAATGGAGGAGAACCTCAAGGGTGGAGTGATTTTGAAGCAGGTGTTAATGGAAAATGAAATGAAGGAGGGGTTGGATGATGTGCTGAAAGAGACAGAGATGCTATCAGCCAACAAGACTAAGGATGAATTGCTAAAGCCTGAGTTGGACGTGGAACATGATATTGATGTGAAAACACCAGCCAAGACCTTTCTACTGGAAACAAATCCCATGGGGGAAGATGAGTCTGGAACAGAAGCAGAGCAAGCTGCATTTATGAAAGAGCTAGAAGCTTTCCACAAAGAAAGGTGCTTGGAGTTCAAGGCCCCACGGTTCTACGGAGAGCCATTAAATTGTCTCAAGTTAGTCATGCATGCTTTTCTTAATCTCACCTATTTACTTTGCTTGATTTTGTTGAACTCGGTCTAATTAGTTTTGTTCATGTTTTGTCAGATTGTGGAGAGCAGTGATCAGACTTGGTGGTTATGAGCAGGTAGGTATAGAGTTTAAATGTGCTGATGTGATGCTACCACTTTATCAACAAACTTGTATAACTGTAAGAGTCAAAGTAGTGCAAGTTTGGGGTGAAAAAGAAGTGCTTTGGATTAAAAAAAGGTCTGCTATGGCTAATGGCTAATGGCTAAGGTTAAGGTAGGGGCTAGAAAAGATTAACTGCACAAATCTTTCTTAGAAATAGGGAAACAGCTACGAGAAACTGAAGGAAGAGGAAAAGAAAAAGAATAAGTTCTTGTGGTCTCTTGTCCCAGGCCTTCGATCTAGTGGTAAGAGAGCAGCTTTTGATGTGTGTGTTAGGTGAACATTACAGGTTCGAACCCTGCCACCACCAAAAGCTTGGTATTTTTTTATTTTTTTTAACATTGGTAAATTGGTATTCTCCAGCATTAGGATAAGCTGTCCACCTTCAGAAATTACAGCACCCTAATAAGAATCATAGATTTCCTGTTAAATCAAAAGCTTGGTATTTTAAATGGAGAAGGGTTGGTCCGGCTCATTATCCACCGAGTTTAGGACCGGGCATCCTTGATCCTCGGGGACTTCTTCATTATAAAAAGAAGTTCAAGTAATATTTTCCGGTCCTCCCTCCCTTTCTCCTAGGCGAAGGGATTTGAAAAGAAAACCCAGGTTTTCATCACCTCTGTGAAGAATTTATACAGTGACCTAAAGAGCATGCTAAACATATTCTTACTCTTACTTAAGAACAATCCCACAGCAAAGTAGGAAAGTAGGCAAATTAGTTTCAGTTCGTGCTGGAATAAAAGGTGGTGGAATTGGTCGTCTTGATAGGAAAACCAATTGGTGCAGTTTTGATGAATATAATACGTAAGCCAGGGGAATAAAAACTCTAGCAATCAGAGCTACACTTCCTCAAGAATAAACATTCAAAATACGGCTGGATAAGCGCCAAAGAAGTGAGAAAAGCTTCTTAAACTAATCATTTAGAAATTCACCTTATTAAATTGGAATTAGTTTTCCTACCGGGATCCTTATTGAGCAATGAGGGAGTTGCCTACATTAATCCAAGCCACCTGCTTTGAATAAAAGTAGCAACAATATTCATTCTTGCTTCTCTACATTTTACTTAGGGACTTGAGCCAGTTATTATTTGGATTATTTTAAGAATCTTTTATGAACAAAAATCTTTTGTTGCTCCGTGATCAATTAGTTTCCTTTCCACCTTTTCCTCCTGTGGTGATAAATGACAGAGTTATGTTGATCTTGTTGATGGATAGTTGTGTTAACGTGAGCATTGAGAGGTGTGAAACCCATTATTATGGAAAAAGGGTCAAAAATGCTCCTCACTTATGTGAAATAGTGCAAAATTTCTCTATTTTAACTTCGGCCCCAAACATACCCTTATCACTGGTGGATTGGTTCAGATTTGCCCCTCGGCTATGGGAAATAGAACAAACTTTCCTTCCATTTGAATTTGGTCCCAAGTTGCACGTATTACCCTGCTGAAGCAAGCAAAAGGAACAATGGTATATATGTTCAGAATAGATTCCAATGAATGGACTAGCTCATATTTGCGCTGGTAAACTAGTAGAATTCACTTTTTTTGATCCACCCTTTTTTTTTAGGGTAAAAGATATGACTTCTATTTCTAAAATAACGAGAGGAAGAATAAAAAGATGAAAAAAAGAATACGTAGATTTTTCCCCCAGAATTACACATTAATAGTAGAGATTCGCAAAACATTTCGTGTTGCTCAAAGGACAATTAATACCTCTTCTCTCTTTCAATTTCTGTGTATATGAAGATCAATACTCTTTTGTTTGGTGAATTACAATTACATGCATAAATAATTTAGCTCAAATGAAATAAAATTGTTATTTTATGAATTTTGTTCTTTCTGGCATGCCATCAATCACAATTTCATTAGCAAGATTAGAACTTCCTGTTAAGTGTACATAATAACTTCCGCTATTTATTTGTTTACGTTTTTATTATTTTTCACTGATTTAAGAATATATTTGTGTTTGTGTTCTTGAAAATTATTTATTTTCCCATGAAAAATAATTGATTTAATTTCTAGAATTGATATTCCATTTAATACTAATTGTTAAAGTTCAGGAGAATATTTTTTTTAAAAAGGGGAAAGGGATATTGGATATGATGAGCAATTAACAATAAAATATGTTTTAAATGGATAAAATAAAAAAGTTGGAAGTGTGTTAGTTTTGAGGGGCGAATATGAGCTAGTCCACTCATGATAAGCGCAATTTGAAACCAAATCCAAATGGAGGGCAACTTTGTTTTATTTCCCACAATTGAGGGGCAAATCTGAACCAATCCACCAATGATAGGGGTATGTTTGGGACCAAAGTTAAAATAAGGACAATTTTGTTCTATTTTCCCATAGTTGAGGGGCATTTTTGAACCCTTTCCCGTAGAATAAATTAGGAGATTCTATGGAAACCTTGACTCTTATAGAGGTTGGCATATGGTAAAGAAACATTATAATTTTAACTTGGTTTGTTTGTTGTGATTTTATATAGGTATTTTGGTTGTAGAAAGAATATCAAGATTCTACCGAGAGCTCCTTGCTAGTTGTGATGTGGTCTAATTGGTTGGAGTATGCTTTTTTAACATTTTGGGAGTGGTTTCTTTTACTAAATCATGTATGATAGAGAGTGGCTTTCTTTACCTCTCTTCAATAAGGATTTAATCCTCTTTCAGGATATCCGGTTGACTTTTGTAAAGTGGATTAGTGACTGGTGGAAACATCTGTTTCTTGATGTATTTATACTTCCTACTTGGCTTTTAATACAATTTTTTTTTTAAATTTTTTTTATAAAAGAGCCTTACTTTCTTGCTCAAGGTGTACCATATAAGTTTACTTACTATAATTCTAGAAACGTGTTAAGAGTTTTTTTTTTTTTTTTTGGATCAAGTCAAAGCTAGAAAAGTGTTATGAGTTAGAAGGAGAGACTACAAGAACTTTATCTTTGTTCTCCGTTGAGCTTACTATCACTAGAACTCTTTAGAGTGGTTATAATTAGGTTGTCTATTTTGTCTTATCTCATCTGTTTCTTTCACAGTTTAACAAAATTCATGGTTGCCTTGTAATGGAGTGTACAATCCTATACTCATCGGGTATTTCCTATTCGTGGTCTTGCAGGTAACTTCATGCAAGTTGTGGCGACAAGTAGGAGAATCATTCAAGCCCCCCAAGTAAGGCTAAACTCATATATGTGGTTTGCCTCATACTTCATTTGATGTGGATTTGATTTGCTGAGCAACATTGTTTTTGAGTGTCTGCTTATTGTAAAGAAAGAGAGGTTTTGTGAGTACAATTACTTTATTATTCCTCAAACATGCTAGAATATAAATAATGCTTACAAGTAAAATGGAAAAAGGATTATTAATTCCTATTCCTAATTACACAAAAAAAGAGTCTAAACTTTTCTATATTTTCAAGGTCTGGATGCTTGCTATTTTTTTTTTGAAACTGCTAAAGTTGTATTCTTCAGCGTGGGCACAAGAATTAAAGAGTTTGGTAGCTTTTGATGTGAAAATCAAGCGTGGGGTGATAGGAACAAGGGGAGAAACTGCTTGAAAATTGCGTAATGCAGCTCAAACTGTTTTCATGGAATGTGAGGGGTTTAAATTGTAGGGATTAAAGGAGATTACTTAAAAGTATGGTTATGTGTTGGAATGCTCATATTATATGCATCCAAGAAACAAAGCTAGAAGGGGAGTTGACAGAAATAGTTAAACAATTATGTGGGTGGGTGGGGGGAGGTGGATAAAATTTGCTTGTCCAGAGGCTAGTTGGACATAGGGGGAATTCTAATGCTTTTGGATAGTAGAGTTTGGTAGGGGAGGTCCGAGAAACAAGGGTGTATACTTTAACATGTAAATTTGAAGCACTGATGCAGAATTTCTCTTGCCATATTTCAGGGGTCTATGCCCCCAATTGCTCCGTTGAAAGGAGATTAGCATGGGAGGAAGTTGGTTCTGTTAGGGGTCTGATGGAAGGTCCATGGGCAGTATGTGGGGATTTTAATGTATTTAGGTTCATCTCAGGGAAAAGGAACTGCACAAGAAGAACAAAAGGGAGGAGGGAATTCTTAGATTTTATTGAGGACATGTGTCTGATTGATTTGCAACTGGAGGAAGCCAAATATACCTGGTTTAAAGGGAAAAATCATGAAGCTGCATCAAGAATTGATAGGATTCTAATAACTGAAGAATGGGATGAATGTTTTAGTAACTTGAAGCAGATGCCATTACAGAAGATAACTTCGATCACACTCTCATTACCATGCAAGGCAAGGTGAATCTTGGGATAGGAAAAAAAGCTTTGAAGACTGATGGCTTCGAATCAGGGGATGGTGAAACAACTTTAATTTTTTTGGTAGATCGGATTACATTCTAGCTTGCAAGGTGAAAGCTTTGAAGTGCAAACTCAAAGAGTGGAACAAAGATGAGCAGGGGAATTTGGCTTTCCAAAAAAAGGTCCTGTTACGTAAGTTGTAAGAAACAAAATTAGTATTAAGAGATAGAATTCTTACTGAAGAAGTGATACAAAGGAAAGCATGCTTAATGCTAGAATACGAGGAATTGATTAAAATGAGGGCATTGCATGGAGACAAAGGTCCAAAGCTTTCCGGCTAAAGGAGGGGACCAAAAATACAAAGTTCTTCCACAAAGTTGCCAATGCTCACAAAAGGTATAATAGCATAGACCAGCTGCTAGTACAACTTCTAGTACAAGGAGAACTCACTCAGGATTCTATTGAAAGGATACCAAAATCTATACACTAAAACAGTGCAATGGAGACCAGCGAATCACTTCCACAATTGCTCAGTTATAACAACGGAAGGAGCCTTCAAGCAATAGTTGAGGAGGAAGTGTTAAGAAGTACAAAGTTGTGTGCAATAGATAAGGCTCCAAGACCTGATGACTTCACTATGGGTTTTCCAGCAAGTGTTGGGAAGTGGTAAGATTAGATAGTATGAACACATTCCACAACTTTTATGAGCAGGAAATATTTGAGAGGAGCTATAATGCCACTTTTATACCTCTAATCTCAAAGAAGAAAGGTGCTAAAAAATTGAGAGATTTC
This sequence comes from Capsicum annuum, assembly GCF_002878395.1. Taxonomy (NCBI): domain Eukaryota; kingdom Viridiplantae; phylum Streptophyta; class Magnoliopsida; order Solanales; family Solanaceae; genus Capsicum; species Capsicum annuum. Next base: position 173,642,583 of record NC_061118.1, read on the forward strand.
AGGTCAATTAGCTTGATTGGTAGCATATATAAAATATTTTCCAAACTTCTCACTGGAAGGTTGAAAAAGGGTGATGGAAAAACTTATCGACTCTCAACAAATAGCCTTCGTCAAAGGTAGACAAATTGTGGATGCAGTATTGGTGGATGACAGAAGCAAGAAAAACCAGGAATACTTTGCAATTTAGACATAGAAAAAGCCTATGACAATGTTAGCCGGGTTTATCTACTAGCAGTATTGAGAAGGATGGGATTTGGGCAAAAATGCATTCACCGGATATGGTATCGCATTTCTATAGTGAGTTTTTCAGTTCTTATCGATGGTACCCCAACAAGGTTCTTTAGATCACAGAAGGGTCTCAGACAAGGAGATCCTTTGTCTCCTTTTTTGTTCTTACTAGCAATTTAGAGCCTCAATAGTATGGTTAAATCTGCAAATATTTATGGGTGGCCAAGAGGTTTTAATGTGGCTAGAGAAGGAAGGAACAACTTGGAAGACTGCAGATGATACATTCATCTTTTGTGATGCTGATGAAGACAACTGATAGTACTAAGTGTAATCCTTGTCCTATTTGAGGGCATGTATGGACTACACATTAGCCGGAGGAAGAGTTTCTTGTACCCTATCAATGAGGTCTCAAATATGGATTCCTTGAATGCTATTCTGGGTGGTGAAATTGGTAGTCTGCCAACCACATACCTAGGTATGCCATTAGGAGCAAAATCAATGTCAAAAGAGATATGGAACAATGTGTTTGAAAAGTGTGAAAAGAAATTAGCTAGATGGAAAAGGCAATATTTGTCATTAGGTAGAAGATTAACTCTCATCAATTCATTCTTAAGAATCCTTGCCTACTTATATGATCTCCTTGTTCCCTATTCCAGCAGGGGTCATTAGCAGATTAAACAAAATCAAAAAGAATTTCCTGTGCAAGGTAATAAAGACAGAAAAGGTTATTACCTAGTCAAGTAAAAGTCTCTGATCCGTGACAAAAGGCTAGGGGTTTGGGGATCAGGAATCTGGAGAATCACAACAAAACACTCAGAATGAAATGGTTGCGGAATTATGCTAATGGCAAACAAACTTTATGGGGAAAGTTATAGAAGCCAAGTATGAAGAGGAAGATAAATGGATGACTAAAGAAGTGACAGCTCCATAAGAATCCTATGGAATGAGCTGAAAAGTTTCTCCAAGATTTAAGTGAACAATGAGAGAAAAACCTGTTTTTGGAAAGATGAGTGGCATAAGGTTGGTAATATGGAAAGAATGTTCCCAGAAATACACTGCACAGTGAATCACCGACATAGTACAATAGATGAACTTTGGACACAAGAGGGGTGGAATTTCAATTTTAGAAGGCAACTCAATGATTGGGAAGCGCAGAGTGTGGCAGAATTCATAAGTCAAATTGAACACTTTAGTGGGTTGAATGAATGAAGTGATGAACTATGGTGGCTAGGCAGTGAAAAGGGCTCTTTCAAGGTGAGAAAAGCTTACAGAAGGTTGAACAACTCCAACATGCAGCTTAACTGGTGGCATGATTTGTATGGCTTTTGGCAAGGGAGGCAGTTCTTACTCATGAGAATCTCATGAAAAGGGGAATAACCATATGCCCCAAATGCTTCCTATGTGGCGAGAAAGAAGAAACAGTCAACCATTTGTTCTTGCATTGCAAGATAACAAGACAGCTGCGGAGATTGTTTTTGAATCAGGGTGTATGCCAGGGAAGATTATAGAAACCCTATCATGATAGGATCTAGTTGGAATGTTGCAAAGAGTAGAAGCAGATTGAGAATAGTTCCGGCTAGCATTTGGTGGTCAATATGGAAAGAAAGAAATTCCAGATTTTTTGAAAATGTAGAAAATAGTGTGTAACAAATCAAGTTAAAGTGTATCTTGAATTTGTGTTTTTGGTGTAATCAGATATGGTCAAATGATCCTGCCTCTATTATTGATGTTTTAGACTCATTATAGATATAGGATCATAGATTTTGGTAGTGCGCTTGTAAATATGGTTGTGTACAACCTTGTTCTGAATATGCAAGAAGTTACTAGTTTCAAGAAGAAAAAGGGTATGATGGCCACCTCCATAAAGTGTCAATTACAAATTTCCTATCAAGTCTACAATTTGATCTACGTCTTCTATACAAAGTTGTTTACACCAAAAAAGTAAAGATACTATACAATTTCATTTAACCTTATGAATGGAATTGGATCTATCTTCAAAACATCTCCCATTTCTGTCCATCCAAACCGACCCCCATATACATGACAATATTAGCCTCCACCATTTCTTTTGACTCTTGCTACCTCTTCTCCTGATCCAGCAACACAATACGTTGCTATACATCTGAAGTATGTTCTGGCTTTGTCCAGTTCAAGCTTGTGATGTTGAAAAACAAATTCCAGAGTTGAGCAGTGAACTTACTGTGAAGAAATAGATGGTTGTTTGTTTCTCCTTTCAAATTGCACAAAAACCACCTGGAACCAATTGTCTACCTTTTTTCTGAAGCACTTCCCGAGTTAAGCAAGCCCTTTTTATTTCTAGCCAAGTGAAACATTTCACTTTTGTAGGTATATTCCCCTTCCAGAAATAGTTTCAGTAATGTTTAGGGCCTGCACCCGTAATCTACAGTCCTCTTTTGTATGCATTGTTGACTGTAAAAGATCATCTTTGTTATGGTTCCATTGAATTTTGTCTCTAGTATTTGTATTTATGTTAAAAAACCCTAGTTTTCCTAGTAACTCTGCCACCTTCTCTATCTCCCAATCATTGATAAATCTTCTAAAAGAGATGTCCTAGCCCTGTTCCGACCATCAACCACGTATAGACAAGTCTGGAAAGAGTTCACTATGAGGAGATTCGTCTATCCTCACATCTTTTTAGAATTTGGTTTTGTTTCCATTTCCCACCTTGATGAACAAATTTTCTTTCATCCTAGGTCACAAATTTCTAATTGTTTTCCTCACCCCACACCATATGGTTTTCTAGTGCTCTTTGTTCACCAAGGACTCATCTCTCCATATTTAGCTATAATCACCTCTCTCTAAAGAGCTTCACCCTCCTTAGTGTGTCTCCAAAGCTACTTTATTAATACTTGTTTTGAAGTCTTAAATTTTTAATACCCAACCCCCCTCTTTCTTTGCTAAGAAGTACAGTTTTCCAGTTTAGACTATAGTCTTTTCCTTCCTTGCTGCCTTGCCATACAAACTTCCTCGTCTAACTTTTCTAATTTTTCCACCACATTGATTGGGATTGGGAATAAAGACATCACATAGGTAGGCAATGAGTCAAGAACAGAGTTGATGAGAATTAGTCTTCCTCCTAGAGAAAGATATTTAAGCCTTCCATCTAGATAATTTCTTTTCAATCTTCACCAAGATATCATCCCAAGTTTCCAGTGCCTTATGATTGCTGCCCAGAGGCATGCCCAGGTAAGTGGTGGGCAATAATTTTACACTGCAATAGCTGAATATGAGGAACCTCATTCACCGGGAAAAGACTGCTTTTTCCCCAATTGACTCTCAAGCCAGAAACTGCCTCAAAACAAACCATAATTACCCTGATTTAACTAATTTGTTCTTCTGCAGGCCCACAAAAGATGATTGTAATGTCTGCATAGAGCATATGACAGACGTCACAAGGCTTGCCATTCTTATATATTATTAACTTTTTTAACAAGCTATTTCTCTTAAAAAACATTTTAACGCTTCCATCGAGTTAGAGTGCGTAAGATATACACATTGTAAGTTTTCATATCTAAGAATTACTCCCCCTGTTTCAGTTTGTTTGACCTACTTTTTTAGTCTGTTTCTAAAAGAATGACCTTTCTTGGACTACTTTTTAGTCTGTTTAAAAAAGAATGTCCTTTTTCTCTTTTAGCAACTTTTTAATTTCAACTTTCTATATGCCATGTTTAAGACCACCAGAGTAAATGGACATTTTGGTACATTTGACATATCTTTAATTTGAGACCACAAGATTCAAAAGTCTTGTTCACTTTCTAAAACTCCGTGCAAGTCAAAATAGGCCAACAAATTGAAATGGAGCGAGTATTAGGTATGCATTTTTGCCATATTTTTCAAACTTCTGACATTTTTAACATTTTCCCACGAGTTGGAGAATATGTGCATGCTCTTAACTTGCCCCAAATATACCCAATTTTGGAGCAATGGAGTGATTTTGTGAGCATATCGGTAATTGATCACTCTAGTTGACAAAACCTATAGCAATACACTTTGTTTTTTTCTCTGAAGCAATGTAGTGCTGTCTAATTGTCACAGATCAATTTGAGTAGTTCTCTCTCCACACCGTGACTCTTGGAGAAGGCGCTTTAGTCATATAAGATCAAATGTAGCCAAAGCCATATCTCAATAGTTTGCCTCTCCTCTTTACTTCATTACCGTGGCAGTGCAGCTTACTTTTTGTTTTTCTGGAGCAGCTCCTTCAGTTGGAACACAATACTCTGAGATGGTGGTCTATTTGCAGGACACCTTGTGCAATCTGCATCATAATACCGAATAATGCTTGCATGTACCCTATTCGTATGCAAAACCTTGTCCTAGAGAGCAGTTGATATACCTTAAGATGTGAATCTTCGTATTCCAGTGACCGTTACGAGGAGTTTCAAGATCTATTTGTGACGGTAATAAGAAATGAGATGTTGGATTGTGTCATCCTAAGAAAAATGAGCTGCCAACAAATTACTAGTAACGATCTTTGTTTTTCAAAAACTCTGTGTTCTTAAACAAGTTTAACATTTGGGTTTAAACATGTTTGCACTTTGCAGTCCAACACTCCAGATTCTTCCAGTATATCCAAAGTAGGCGTGCTTTCTGTAATGGGAATTTCACTACTAGTGCGTCACCTTAAGGCCTAGGAAGTACCTTTAGTTTACCCAAATCTTTAGTTTGGAAGTGGCTGATAAGATGTTGCCTAAGTTGGGCAATGCGTTCATTATCATCACATGTTATAACAATGTAATAAACAACAGAATATATGTTTGCTGTAATGAATTTATTTTGATCAAGCTTGACTTTCAAAAGGTTTACGGTCATGCCCATTAGGGCCTTTTGACTTTGAAATGGGAGAATAAGATTTGGAGAAAGATGAAGACTGTTTTGGATACCCACTAGCTTAGTTTTGGTCCAAAAAAGTTGCACCAGAATTATTCGAAAGCTCAAGGGAACAATGACAAGGGGATATGAAGTGTCGTATGGAAGAGTGTTTATTGAAAAATACGGAGTTCAATTTGGGATTGGGGAGCCGATGACATCTTTTCATGTATGATGTAGCTCTTGGATGAGTATTATGAAAGAGTAGAAATTTTGTTGAAACATCATGTAAAGTAGGTAGTGGAGGGTGGAAAAGATGTGAATCACCCACTAGGCTTTGGTGAAACATGTTAGGAGTAGCTTGGATGATGCCAAAGCTATTGAAGAATGAGAAATGAAAGACAACGTAGGAAGCAGTTTGTGTGGCTCTCATATAGACAACATAGGAGGGAGGAACAAGTGAGAGTATGAATTTCTCTAATTCCGTAAGAAAAGGCTAGGAAATTTATGGTTTTCTTGTGTATTTGGAACAACTTTACATACTACTCATTGGTCTCTTTGTAGAACTTTTTTGGTACTTTTTTTAATCAAGTAAATGTTTCGTATAAACCTTGTATGCGGGATTTTCCCATTAAATCAAATAAAATATTTACTTAAAACATTGTATTTGAGCCTAATGAGTTCTTATAATGTTCCTAACTTGTTTCAAGCCGGGCTAGTATACCAACGAGTTGTCCACCAGCTTACTCTATTGAAGATTATTTCTAAGGGTGAGCTTATAACATTATATTTTATATTTGTTGTTACATTAGTACTCATTGTAGCTTATTTATGAATTACAACTTCAAAATACATTGGTGATGAAACGATTCATGTTCACTCCATTAGCATTTGTTTCTATCTGATTCTAATATTTTATCTAATTCTCTCCTGCATGATATTAGAAGTTTCTTTAGTAGTTGGTGTTTCCTAAAAATGGAATTGACTTGATCATTTGTTGTGTTCAAATCTGTGCAGGACTTGTACTACTGTCTCTTGGACGTTCCGATGTTTTTACGAGAAGGTCTACCTGAAATTGTTTCCTTACAAATTTTGTTTCTCTTGAAATTTAGTTGATGGATTTTTTTTTTTTTTAATAATATGCTTTGTTTAAACGTGACTTAAAGGGAGTGAGCATGAATACTTCGAGTCGCTCTTTTTTTTCTTTTTTCAAAAGAGTGGCTGAATTTCAGTTAGGTTGTTTGGCTAATATTTAGTTGTACTATAATTATAGTATCTGTGGAATCTAGTTCAAATGGTAACAGATTATTGCTATGGAAGGCGTAATTGTCTTTCTCATAAAGGTTCAAAGGGAAGAACCATGTATACAGTCCTTAAATTCTGATTGATATATTTGTAGTCTTTAAGCGTTGCATTGCAGATCTTCAGTATTCAGGTGTGTACTATTGTTATTTTGTGGTTGTTGAGCGCATCTATAGCATGTTAGGATGGTAAAACCAATAAGGTGTTCGTTCTTAAAAGAACAAGTTCACTTGGGAGAATCGATAATATTCTTAAGCCAAGAACGGGGAAAGGAAGGAGAGTAAGAAAACGAAGACTCATTCTTTGTATTTGTGGTTTAAGCTATGTTGCACCTTTATCGCTTCTTATAACTACAATGATAGCCCTTCTTCTAGTCTCTTCTTTCTCTCTCCATATTTTTTGATAAAGTATTTGTTAAAGCAACATAAAGAAGTCACTGGAAGCAACATTATGAGGGGGTTATTCACTGGGATTTAAACTTTTCAGAAGGAACCTTCATGATTGGGAGATGGAAGAATTCCACAATTTGTTAGAACTTTTGTATGGGCTAGACACATCAAACAACTTGTTGGATGCATGGAGGTGGCAGGAGAGTGGTGACGACTTATTCACTGTGAGCTCTTTTTATAAGAGTTTTCTAGTGAGGGAGGAAAGTGTAAATCGTCTTCTTCTGCATTATAAGGTGGCTAGCTAGTTATGAAGGGAGACCTTAAATTTGTTTAGGCTGCAATAGGTCATGCCGGGTAGAATGAAGGAGGCTTCGCAAAGTTGGACTCATAAAAGGGGGAAGGAAAGCCTGTGAGCATGGAGTGTTTGCCCCCTTAGCAATCATGTGGTTTATTTGGAAAGAGAAATAGAAGCGCTTTTGAAGGGGTGGAACTTGATTTCGTAAAATTAAAGAATAGTGTTTTTGTACCTAGTTACTTCTGATGGACTTGGCAGATCCCTATTTATATAGACGATTAGAGCTCTTTTGTTGAAAACTTTATTTTGGTGTAGGTTCTTTTCTTTTGGTATATGTATTCGGGATTCCCATTTACCTCGTAAGAATGGGTCTTGGGTCTAATTTATCCCCAAAAGCTAGCTCATGTGGGAAGGATTGTCCAAAAGTTCTATCTCCCAGCCATTTGTCCTTCCCAAAAATTAACGTGTAAGCCATTTCCCATACCATTTGTCCATTATTTTTTTTTCTTTTCAATTTCTTTGTTCATATATATTTGCCGTTTATGCTTATAATTATTAGTCTCTTAGACTTAAAATCTGGAGTATTCTTTCTTCCACTTGTGCCTCTATCTCTATTAGGTCTAACAGTTTGTGATGGATACACGAGGAACCTGATAAAAAATTCTATATTTAATCATGTTCTCAATTGTAATGGTCTTGTTAATTGGTCGCATTCTATTGATATCGAAAGTGTTTGAAGAGTTAGTCAAAAACTTCTTTGTAGCTATATACTCACTCTGTTAATAAAAGAATGACCTATTTTGATTTGACACAGAGTTTAAGAAAATAAAGAAGAGTTTCGAATCTTGTGGTCCTAGATAACAATTATGTCACATTCATCAAAATCTCCTTTAATCTTGTGGTCTTAAACATGCCACGTGGAAAGTTGAAATTAAAATATTGCCAAAAAAGGAAAGGGATCAATCTTTTTGAAACGGATAAAAAAGAAAAGTCGGTAATTCTTTTTGAAACAGAGGGAGTATTTTGTTTTACCTTACTGCATTTAGACTAATGAGCTGTCACCTTTTTACAGGCCTTACTAGAATATGAAAAGCACAAAATGCGTAGTGGTGAGCTTCCTTTCACTGATGCTGCTTTTGCAGAAACTACTAGTGCTGGAATCCAGGTAATTCCCGTGTATCCATCTTTGCAACTTCTCAGAGTTTGTGTGTGTGTGTGGGGGGGGGGGGGGGTTGAAGGGGGTAGGGATAGTGGTTTCATGCTCGTTGGTTGGCTCTCCTATGCATCCCGACTAAGGTCTCACGAACGTGCACTTCCCTTATGCATCCAACCACTTCACTGTCCTTGCGGATCAGATATCCATATAATATACAAAAAGGAACCCCAGATATTTGAGATCTTAGGATGCACTAAAGCGCGACGACTTTCGCGCAGCAGCTGCGCTCTTGCTGTAGTGAAGTTGTTCGTGAAGGTTAAACAAGATTTGTGTTAAGTAGCCAGAGGAGTCAAGCCAAAAAAGCAAGACATGGTTTTCATTTGATTGACGGAATCAATCGTAGTTTTTCTGCTATGGACCGCCTTTGGGCAACAACTACTCTTGGGATCCAATTTCGAGATCAATTTGACAGTGAAACTCTTTAAGCAATGATCTTTCCCGTGTCATTTCTCTTGATGCGATACAAAAGACGACGTTCTCGAGTCACTTAGCCACTTGACCTCTTTTCTCAAAAAAGACATTGTACGGGCTAGTCGATCAAAGTTAGAGCGGGTAGGGAATGTTTATTTACAGTTGTTGTAGTACGACTTTTCAGGTCTTTCAATAAGTAGTCAGCTGTTGGCGACGTTGATTGAAGCATCTATTAGAGAGAAGGCACCATTCAGATTCAGACTTGCAAGCATTGGTTAGTATGCAACACCAATTTTCGATCATTTTTTCTTTTATAAAGTAATAAATTTCATTAGACACGGGTAAAACTTGTTTGTATACAAGACGTATACCAAAAGTAGAAAACCTTACAAGAGGACACGGTTTTCTACAACTGACGCCCACTCATCAATACATGTAGACTTTTATTAAATAAGGGAAAATAGACTATTCCTTAAGGGTGTGTTCGGTAGGGAGGAAAATGTTTCTAAGAAAACATTTTTTTAGGAAAACAACTTGTTTCTTACTTATTCTTTTGTGTTTGTTACGCAGCTAGGAAAATATTTTCTAAAGGGTTTTGTATATATTTAACACAAAACAATGAGAACGAATAGGATAAGAAATGTGGGATAAGAAAAATTTTGAATTTTTTTTTAAAAACAAATTCTACATTTTTTTTTATGAGGGGGATGGGGTAGGGATAGAGGGTGGGGTAAAGATGAAGTTTTGATTTTTTCTTTTAAAAATTACTCCCTCTGTTTCACAAAGAATGAATTAATTTGACTTGGCACAGAGTTTAAGAAAATAAGAAACTTTTGAATCTTGTGATCCTAAATTAAAGTTATTTCAAATGTGCCAAAGTGTCCTTTAATCTTGTGGTTTTAAACATGCCATGTGCAAAAATTGAAATTAAAGTATTACCAAAAAAGGAAAGGGGTCATTCTTTTTGAAATGGATTAAAAAGGAAAGTAGGTTATTCTTTTTTAAATGGAGTAATATTTTTGGGGCGGGGCTGGCAAAGAAAAATATTTTAAATTTTTTCAAAAAACAAAATAAAAAATTTTTAATTTTTTGTTTTGTTTTTGGGTAAGAATTTTTTTGGAGGTGGGGTGGGTGATTTTGAGAATGGTATGAACGTTGCAACTTGTTTTCGCTGCTTTGATTAAGGAAGTCGTTTTTCTTATGTTGAAGGAACTTGTTTTCCTAGGAAAAATATTTTCAAAACTTTTTAGCCAAACAAACATGAGAAAATAGGAAATTCTTTTCTTTTTTCCAGAAAATGTTTTCCTCCATACTAAACACACGCTAAGTGTACAAACTATTTCCCAGAAGCCAAATACTGTTAGGAAGTGCACCAGTGAATAGGAAATGGAGTTATGAGCAATCTCACTTATGGAAGGGTCTTGGACAGCAAGAAGACTTGTGAATCTATTATCCTATGGAAAATTGGGAAAAGAAACAAGTTTCCTTGTAGGGTGGGACAACTGGTAGGGAGATGGTGCTTTGGCTCTGTGAGAAATATAAGAGAAGGATATTATTTGAATTGTTGTAATTGCATTATTACATTGAGACCCTATTTATAGACACTATATTTCAATCCTTTTCCAAGTAGTACACTACATTACAATCCTTTTTCAAGTAGGATTCTGTATGTTATTCCTTCTCCTACTCATATTCTCACGCTCCCCATCAAGCTGGTGCATACAAATCATATGTATCAACTACTAAGCTTGTCATGGACGTCAGTCAGGGACTTGGTGAAGATATCTGTAAGAAAATTGGTAAGGATTGTTGGGACGTCTGGGCGATCACAGTTGAAAAGGAAACTGAAGAAGTGGTAGGAAAAGTAGTAGACATCGTCAAAAAGTCGATTTGTTACTGGAGAATTGACGGAAACTGGTATGAAATATGTAGGTCATCATGAAATCAAGATAAGAGTAGATCTTCAACAAGAAAGTCGCTGAAAAACTTGCTATAACATACTAGCATGCCGGATTATTAGATTTGACGATTGAAAAGTGGTCAAAATCTGGGTAAAATTATATTGGATAAGGTTGGAATGATGACACGACTCTATTGGCAAAGAAATATTATATGGGTAGGGTCGGAATGACGACATGACCCTATTGGAAAAGAGAAACTATATAGGTAGGGTCGGATTGACGACACGACCCTACTGGAAAAGAGAAACTATATGGGTAGAGTCGAAATGATGGCACGACCTTACCGAGAAAGAGAAATTATATGGGTAGGGTCGGAATGATGGCACAATCCTACGCAAATTAGATTTGAGGAGGTCTTCGAAAAGGCGCACGAAACTACGCAAATCAGATTTTGAGTCACCGGAAAGATGCACGGTGCTATGTGACTCAGATATGAGAAAGTAATCCAAAAAGATGCATGGTATTATTAAATATGAGTAGTTCAAAGAGATGCATAGTGCTATGCAAATCAGATATGAGAAAGTAGTCATCGAAAAAATGCACGGTGCTATGCAAATGAAATATGAGAAAATAGTCACCAGAATTATATACGGTGACCCAACTTTTGCTAACATAATCATTGGCCAAACGGGTGGAATATATGATTTATAGTCGCCCACTGGCAGCAGAAACTCTTTGATTATTTACTAAGATCGTGGAAGTTTAAATTTGATTGTTGTAACTACATTATTACACCGAAACCCTATTTATAGACACTACATGCTAATCTTTTTCTAAGTAGGACGCTATATTACAATCTTTTTTAAAGTAGGATTTTGTATGTTATTCCTTCTCCTACTAATATTCTAACAGGCTCATAAAACCCACCAGGGACTAAGGCTGCATTTGTTTTTATTAAGATTCAGACGTTTTAATCTAAATACATATCTGAATGATTAAGATGTTGTCTTCTGACCTAAAAACTGAATGGTTAAGACTGTTTGTTTTTCAATATCTGAATATGCAAAATTTATTTATTTGCATATATAATAAAAAATATAATTCAAATAAAAAATAATTATATATTAGAAAAATATTTAATTGAATATAATAAAATTATTATTTTATTAAAAAAATATTTATATTTATTAGTGATAATGGAGATGGTTTGTAATGGTGGTGGTGGCTGTAATGATTGAAATTAGTGATTAGTAATGTTGGTGGTGATAGTTGTGATTGAATAGATGTTTGATATTGTAGTGACTGTTTTGATGGTGACGATTAGTAGTGGTAGTGATGTGAAGTTGGTTGATGTTAGTAGTTGGAGGTGTTGATTGTGATAGCTGAAAAATGAATGCACATGATGGTTGACGATGTGTTGGTGGTAGTTGGAGATGTTGTTAGCTGTGATGGAGGAGATGATTATTAGTAGAGATATATTGTAGCGATGATGGTGGTTGAAGCGGTGATAGAGGTGGCGACACCGATGACAATGGCGGTAGTGGCCGAAGCATGTGTGGATGCTGAGGATATGTTAGTGGCAGTAGTTGTGATAGATGAATTGGTTAGTAGTTGAGATTGGCCAATAGTGCATGGTGGTGGTGCTGGCATTGGCGTTGACTGTTGTGATAGCGGCTGGTGTAATTAAAATAATGGAGGTAGCAGATGTGGTAAGAGGTTGAAAATGGTGGTTAGTAGCAATTATGATTGTGAATGGTGGTTGTGATGGTGGAGGTGGTTGGTGGCTAGGTGGTGGTTGACAATGGTGGTGGCGGCAGAGGTGGTTAGTGGTGGTAACTGATGTTTATGGATAGAGTGATGGTGAATAGTATCCAACACAAGAATGCCTTATAATGATTCTTAGTTCCAGATTTGAATGATTAAGACCAATTCAGACCTATTAAGAGGCAAAATCTTAATGAAAAACAAATGCACTTAGTGGTCTGAAGTCTGAATCATTTAGATTCAGACATCCATTAAGTGCAAACAAATAAGGCCCAAGTCTAATAAAATCAAAGTGGCTGACTTTATTAAGGATGGTAGATTACCTACTGATGATGCCCTTTACAAATTAGTGTTCATGGCCCCTCTAAAACTATATTCCTACTCCTTTATCTGGATCACGTACTACCCTACAGAGGAATGCGGTGAAAAGGAAATAGCATGTAGAATCACCACAATACAAACTTTTGGAAATGATCTCTTCATGCATCATGTACTATTAGAACTTGTTCTTGCAGGGGAATCAAGCCTCTGGATCAGGTAGAGCAAGAAGAGATGCTGCAGCTCGAGCCATGCAAGGTTGGCATTCTCAACGTCTTCTTGGTAATGGTGAAGTTGGAGATCCGATCATTAAGGTTTGTGAAGATGTTTACTAGTTTATTCCCCAAGACAATAGCAAATGGATAGTTTCCAAATGGTTCTTTAATTTCTTGCTTGTTCTTTCCTTTTGGCAGGAGAAGAACTCAGTGTCTTTGCCAAAGCGTGAAAAGCAACTTAAAAGCATTGGTATCATTTGTTAACTAATCCTTTTACAGGAACAATTTTAGTTGGGACCTTTAGATTCTTCCACTGAGCTCGCTTTTTCAATGAAGGTTTGAAGCGGAAAAAGCCATCTGCAATGGAGCATGCTGCCAAAGTTACTGGCATGAAAGTATCAAAACCGCAGTTAAGATTCTGTTTTTTTTCTATTTTTAATGGACTCGTTGCTTACACATAAAATCCAGGCCTCCTTCTTTAAGGAAATGCAGATCACTAGTTCACATGCACATTTTAATATTCTCGTGAACAATGCTTTCTGTGAAAGGCACGGATAATCACATTCAACAACAACAAACCCAGTGTATTCCCACCTAATGGGGTCTGGGGGGTAAGATGTACGCAGTCCATACCTCTACCTCTGATGAAGTAGAAAGGCTGTTTCCGATAGACCCCCGGCTCAAGACACGAGATACCACACAAACACATAGTAAAGCACAAAAGCAGATTACATAACATAAATACGGCACCCATAAGTAATATAAAACAGAGGAAAGCAGAGGAAAGCACACAGATTCGTAATAAAACATGGAACACGGAAGACGGAATCATAACAGGAATAAAACCCCCACCAAGTAATTTCCTACACTAGCGACCCAAACTGGCCCTAATGTGAAATTTTCCTTGTTTTCTTTATTTACTGTACGGGGGTCTATCGGAAACAGCCTTTCTACTTCATCAGAGGTAGAGGTATGGACTGCGTACATCTTACCCCCCCAGACCCCACTAGGTGGGAATACACTGGGTTTGTTGTTGTTGGTTGTTGTTTCTTTATTTACTGATATTTGCTGAGTACACCCTTGTTTCTAATTGGCATGCGCCTTATGCTACTGTCCTGAAATTTATTGAATTACCATTATAAATAATTTCATCCTGTTACTGCTGCTTGTTATGGAAGGATATCTAAGTTCCAGAAGTCTAATAAACCCCTTTACATCCCCAAATTTGCAGTTTGGAGACAATGGTAGTGGATATTGGCCCTCCTGCTGACTGGGTGAAGATCAATGTGCAGAAAACTGTACGTTTCTCTTTTTCCACTGGCATGAATCAATGTTAAATGCAGTGTGTTATATTTTCTCCAAGGGGATCAACTTGCAATGTTAAATTATCTGTGCAGAAGGATTGCTATGAAGTCTATGCTTTAGTTCCTGGTCTTTTGCGTGAAGAGGTAAATCCTGACATTGTTGTTTTTCCTGCACTATGAGCTGGAAGCTGTACGTGATAAGTGTTGATATGATTTGAGCATAATATACGTTTAGGCCATAACTTTTGATTATATTTTATCTACATAGAACCATATAAGAATGGAGTGTATCTTTTAAATGCTTAACACTGCTTACTATTTTCAGTGCTACCCAATTAGGATTCTTATGCATCTTGTGTTCTTTGTGTCAACACTGAACTGGACTATCTCCAAAATATTTTTGGGCTGGTCAGTTGATTGATTGACTAAATCCTATTTTGTAATGGTTACTTCTTATCATTGCTGATGCAAAAGTATGACAATTGCAATTCTACCATCTGCCATAACAGGAAAAATATTTTTCTGATTGTGTTCTGATTATTTTCAGCCGTCATTCACAGTATAATACCAAATATTCTTTTATTTCCTTGTTATAACACCTCTGGGTGTATTTATAAAAAATTTCAGGTTCGTGTGCAGTCTGATCCTGCTGGTCGTTTGGTTATTTCTGGCCAACCTGAACAGCTGGACAATCCTTGGGGTGTTGGTCCATTCAAAAAGGTTTATTCCTTACACTTTTGAGCCATTGATGTTATCCCATGAACCATAAGAAATAATATCATCTGTAAATTACCTAACAAATTTACCTCTGCTGTTTAGTGTTACTTTGTGGCGATAAAGTGTGCGCCTTTTTAACTGGCTGCAGCACTTCTAGTCTAGTAAACGTATTCCTTGTGTTGAGGGAAGAGATAAACTTTGATTTCACGATCAAAAAGACTTTAATGCCATTCTTCTCATCCATTTATCCAATAAAGTTGTTAGAATTGGAGTAGGAATATGAATAGTTCTTAAAATCCTAGTTGTAAAAGAATTTTAATGTAGTGTCCTACTTGGAAAAGGATTGAGATGTAGTGTCTGGAAATAGGGTCTCAGTGTAATCATGTAGAGACAATAATTCAGTATTCTTCTTCTTTTATATTTTTCACATGGAATCAGAACCTCTACAATCTTGTTAGCGAATCAAAAAACTTTTGTTGCCAGTGGGCGGCTATTACCCATATATGCCGTCCGTCCAACCAATGATCATGTTAGCAAAAGATTGAGCCACCGTGCTTCTTTCCGATGAATGTTTTCTCATATATTATTTGCGCAGCACCGTGCATTTTTTTGGTGACTATTCTCTCATGTCTGATTTGTGTAGCACCGTGCATCTCTTCGGACTACAAATTTAATTTGCGTAGTTTCGTGCATCTTTTCAGGCTACTTTCTCATATTTGAGTTGCATAGCATTGTGCTCTTTTAGTACTCCTTAGATTTGATTTTCGTAGCTCTGTGCGTCTTTCCGGTGACTCCAGAGATCTGATTTGTGTAGGGTCGTGTCATCATTCCAGCTCTACCCATATAATTTCTCTTTTCTAGTAGGGTTATGCTATCATTCCAACCCTACCCATATAATTTCTCTTGGTCGTGTCATCATTCCTACCCTACCCATATAATTTTATGGTCTAAAATAATCTCCTCGAGCCTGGTTTGGGAAGTTCTACAATTTTTCTTTTCTAATAGGGTCGTGCCATCATTCCGACCCTATCCATATAATTTTTCTCAGATTTTGACTACTTTTCAGCTGTCAAATCTAATAATCCGGCATGTGACCTGTTTTTGATTACTTGTTCAAGATCTACTTATCTCTTGATTTCGAGATGACCTATATATTTTTTATACTAATTTCCGGCAATTTTTCAGTGATAGACTTTCTGGTGACGTTTACAACTTTTTCAACCATGACGTCCAGAGCAGTTCCATACCAATTTTCTTGCAGATACCTTCACCAAGTCTCATACAGGTCCTCGTATTAATTACATTAGTAACTAGCTCAGTACGTATGACCTGTATGCACCAGTTTGGGGCGAGTGTTAGAATTGGAGTAGGATTGAAATAGTATATAGAATCCTAGTTGTTAAAGGATTTTAATGTAGTGTACTGCTTGGAAAAGAATTGGAATGTAGCGTCTATAAATACGGTCTAAGCGTAATAATATAGGTACAACTATTCGAGGTGAGGCTGAGACGGATAGTGTCTATCTCGGAAAACCAGTTCGGATTTATGCCCGGCCGCTCGACGACGGAGGCAATCCACCTGGTACGGAGGTTGGTGGAGCAATATAGGGAGAGGAAGAAGGATTTGCACATGGTGTTCATCGACCTAGAAAAGGCGTACGACAAAGTCCCCAGGGAGGTGCTTTGGAGATGCTTGGAGGTGAGTGGAGTACCACAGGCATATAGCAGAGTAATTAAGGATATGTATGAGGGAGCGAAAACCCAGGTGAGGACGGCGGGAGGAGACTCAGAGCATTTCACTGTCCTGACAGGATTGCATCAGGGATCTACTCTTAGTCCCTTTTTGTTTGCGTTAGTAATGGATGTGTTGACGTGGCGTATCCAAGGGGAGGTGCCGTGGTGTATGCTTTTTGCAGACGATGTAGTCCTGATAGATGAGACGCGAGGGGGTGTGAACGACAAATTAGAGTTGTGGAGGCAAACTCTGGAGTCTAAAGGGTTCAGGGTGAGCAGAACCAAGACAGAGTATGTGGAATGTAAGTTTAGTGACGTAAGGCGAGAGAATGAGGTAGTGGTGAGGCTAGAAGCACAGGAGGTAGAGAAAAGGGATAAGTTCAAGTACCTCGGGTCCGTGATCCAGAGTAACGGTGAGATTGACGAGGATGTCTCGCACCGTATTGGGGCGGGATGGATGAAGTGGAAACTTGCATCGGGGGTGCTGTGTGATAAGAAGGTGCCGCCCAAGCTTAAAGGTAAATTCTATAGGGTGGTAGTCCGTCCGGCCTTGCTGTATGGAGCGGAGTGTTGGCCAGTTAAGAACTCCCACACCCAAAGAATGAAGGTGGCAGAAATGCGGATGTTGCGCTGGATGTGTGGACTGACCCGAAGGGATAGAGCTCGGAATGAGACTATCCGGGAGAAGGTTGGTGTGACTTCAGTGGAGTGGAAGATGCGGGAAGCACGATTGAGATGGTTCGGACACGTGAAGAGGAGGGGCATGGATGCCCCGGTCCGTAGGTGTGAGAGGCTAGCGTTGGATGGTTTTAGACGGGGTAGGGGTAGACCGAAGAAGTACTGGGGTGAGGTGATTAGGCGGGACATGGAACAGTTACAGCTTACCGAGGACATGACCCTAGATAGGAAGGTCTGGAAGACGCGAATTACGGCAGAGGATTAGGGTCAGTTCGGGTCGCTAATGTAGGGAAGTAATTGGTGGGGGTGTATTCCTGGTATGATTCCGTATTCAATGTTCCGTGTTCCGTGTTCCATGTTTGTGACGAATCTGTGTGCTTTCCTCTGCTTTATATTCCTGCATTCCTGCTTTACTCTGTTTTATATTCCTTATGGCTGCAGTATCTATGTTATGTCATCTTGCTTCTGTGCTGTACTATGTGTTTGTGTGATATCTCGTAACTTGAGCCGGGGGTCTTTCGGAAACAGCCTTTCTACTTCATCAGAGGTAGAGGTATGGACTGCGTACATCTTACCCCCCCCAGACCCCACTAAGTGGGAATACACTGGGTTTGTTGTTGTTGTTGTTGTTGTTGTATTCGATATTATTCTTTCTTTTATGTTTCTCATGAAAGTAAGTGAAACAAAAGAAACTGCTCGAGTATTTTGGTACCAAATTTTCTTTAATTATGATGCCAACTTTTTTTCAGAACTTATTTTATTCTGATCTCTATCCAATGAATTGAAGAGAATATAGGGCATAGACACTAGAAGTTTGAGAGTGCGTGTGGACTGTGTCTCAACCCTTGTGTAATTATACTGTATAATATAGCCTTGTCTGCAATAATTTTTAATTCCTTTGACTTTGGATCTTCTAATACCAGTGATAATGGGACCATTCTGAATTGTGTAATATTATACAGTTATGTACTAATTTAAATGTTGTTAAGAGGGATTATTACAACAAATAAATTACATTATAACATAGTTGGAATCAAGGATTTCCTGTTGCATAGCACTTATATAGTGGCAAATTTGCTTGCCACATCAATAAAACATCTATTTTAAAGGGTCTATTTGGTGTCATCCGTTCACATTTCTAGTGAGCTTCTGTTTAGAACTGCCATTCTATTAAAAGAGAAAGGAGAAATGGCAAAAACAGTTAAAATCTTCTTTAAGTTATTTGTCTCAACATTACTGGATTTATCTGCTTTCAGTTGCAATTCGAATGGTTTAAAACTAGGAGTTTGTTTCCCAGGTAGTCAGCTTACCTTCAAGAATTGATCCTCATCAGACCTCTGCTGTGGTTACCCTTCATGGGCAGCTCTTTGTGCGTGTACCATTTGAACAATCAAATATGTAGGCTGAGGCGAGTGGCCTCCTACATTATCAGATGGCACCCTAGGGTGTGTTGTTTTTGGAAATGGAGGTGAATTTTGGCTTGATGGTAGTGCAAGTTGTGCTTTTTAGTGCCTGGTAAATGGTAGGTTTTGTAGTTTGCCCAAGACTCTGATGTATGTATTTTAGATAGCAGAAGCTGTCATGCCATTTCCTCTAATCCATCTCCTATGCCGACTCAATCCCATAGTCTGTTAAATTTTGTACAAAATCATGCCCACATCGCAGCACCTTGAGTGTGAGACATCTTTCTGAACCTGGAACCATTTGACGATAGCTGCTGTTCCAACTCCGAGATTGCACAGTTTCTAAAATAAAAAATGCTATGGGCCATTCATTGCTCAGAGAATTAATTATCGAGAAATCTACATCTTATTGCAATGGTGTGATGCAACAGCATTGGTGTTCCCAATTTTGTTTTATTCGTAGGAAGGCAGTAGCAGAATTTCTCGAAATTCCAAATCCTGATCCACCAAACGATAAATCATACCCGGAATATCCAATGAATGAAGAGAAAAGGATTCAATCGAAAACAAAAATGAACAAATTAGGAAATGAAAGAATGTGTGAGACTAATAAAAGAACAAACTAAAAACTTGTAAGGTTCGAGTAGAAAAGCTAAACAATCAGCAGCTTGGAATCATCACCTCTCTTTACTTTGGATCAAAATGATATAGTAATAAAATACAATACATTATGAAATAATGTGTGCAATTGTTAGAATTGATTTTGAAACGTTCAGGTGTAAAAAGCATTCTAATATGTAATAGCTCGCACTACATGATTTTTATATTTTGGGTTCTGAGCCATTTTTAGTTCCGTATCATTCAACTATTTTAATTTAATCTTACAAAGATGTTGGCTATAATGTCATTGAGTAAAACGATTGAATTCCCAAACGAGGAAAACTAAAGCTAATACAAGCTTCAATGGTAGGTACAAAGCAATTCTTTATTACTTCATGATAAAATATACAAGTGAAAAACTTACAAACATTTGATGATATATCCAAATCAAAGCCTCTGACATGCTACTCTACATTTGAGGGGTTGTAATACAAAATATCAAACTAACAAGGAAGTGGAGGTAATTTCTAAAAGTAGAGAGGTCTACTTTACTTCTTGGATCTACGAACTACGTGAAAGGCTTATAGCGATTAGGCGAAGTGATTACTAGGGACAGTACCAAAAAGCACCTTGTAGGCATTGGTGAAGAAAGTATCCTCCGAACCTACTAACCGTGAGTACTTGGGAGGTGAATTCATCCAGGTGAAAAATGAGGTGTATCTAGTTACGTTCAGTATGAAGGGGGTTCATGCAAGTAACCTGAAAAATAAAGCCTCCAAATAGAAAGATTTATGCCTACCAGATTTTAAATTCTGACCGAAGAATAGTTCAGTAAATGGTATAGGTCACTATTTCATAATAATGGGGCCGATACAGGACTGGAAAAAATGGCTTAGTTCACGCTGAACCTCTGCTGAGCTATGTTCACTCCGAACAAGATCTATCATTAATGGGAACAACTGAGAAATGTACTTCCTAAAAGAATCTGTTTGCCAACTGCAGAGAATTCGTAGTACTGACAGAACCAAAGGAGTCCTTGCTACCAGTTCTTCCTTCTTAGATGAACCCAAGGGAAGATTCCACTGGTATATTGCCTTGTCATCTGGTTTCCTCTTGATGGAGTTCAACCCAGCACAGTCCAAGTATATGCGTAGAATTTCTTCACATACACCCACAAATTCTGGTTCTATACTCTTATCTTCGACAAATGACGAATTGTTCACAAGCAGCCCATGCAAGAAATTGAGGTAATTCTGATAGGACTCATTTTCAAAAAATACCAGCGGAGGTTCTGGCACCTCAAGGATAGAACACGCTTTTTGCAGCTTCACTTGTACAACTTTCTCAGATTTCAATTGCTGCGCATGAGATGTGACAGCTGAATAGATTCCAAGGAGGACATTGACAGTATCAGCTGATACTAATTGCCGACACATCTTGTAGAGATCAGACGACACCTGTACATTGAAAAAGAGCAGCATAATGAATGTAAAGCAAGGTGAGTCGTGTTGTGCTCTAATTTGATGCCAACAGTGCATTTAACATAACTCTTCTGTAAACAGTTCATCCTCTTTAATTTGTAGACTACTCTATTATTCATGAATTTAAAGGAAGTACCAGAACACTGGAAACTCTTAAAATAACTGTCCAGACAGTTCATAGATAAAGAAAGGAAGCTAAGAAATAGCCAAAGCTAATGCATGAACTATGTTTATTCCAATTTTATAACTTTCAATCATTTCACGCCTACTGGCCGGTGATGTAGAGGGAAAGGATTGTGGTGTTCTGTTGGTACAGATGTCATATGAGATGTGAAAGCGATTTCCGACTTAAAGACTACTAGTTGAAGTAGCGCCGACTGGCCTTGCTCCCTCCTAACATCTATTGGGAGGGAACCTCCTTTCAGAGTGTGATTCATCATTTCCAATGCGGTTAACTGCTAAGGGTCAATGTCCATTTATTTACTTGGTATTTAAGCCAGACCCGTCGATTGTGACTTAACCCAGAACTAGACTGTCTTTTAGACGTGATCTTTTCATCTTTCATATTTAATAAGCATTAAGACCGAGTTTCCATTCTGCCTGCTTTTGCTACATTAGCCGAGAGTTTCCAAAGAGACAAGGACACAGTGTCCGACACACTACTTAGAAAATGCAGTGAGCAGCAGATAAGATATATCACCGCACAAAGAAACACATCCGAAACACGTCTGCGTGCATCCATTCTGTTTTTATTCCCTTCAAAGGATCAACATATATCTTTTCTATAAATAATATTCTATCCATCATAATTAACCAGGGAAACAACACAAAATAGGGTGACAAACACTATACACAATGGTAGGGATGAAGAACCTGTATGATGCGCAACTGAGCTGCTATATGATCCTTCATCCTTGAAACAACATATCCCGCAGTATGCAGGTTGTCATCCTCCGATTCATCATTTACCAATCCAGCCCCAGAAGATGTTTCCATATCATTTTCAGACTGACTTGTAGATATCTCAATGTTGTCCATTGTTCTCAAAAGCTTCAGAAAATTGGGTAGAGTGGAAGATGAAGCTTCTTTCAGAGCTAGAAAGATAACCTTCCAATCCTCTTCAAAGAATTTGCCTCTCAAATCACCTGCCAACCGCATTACAGAAGCTACCCCAGTGGCTGCAGGATCCTTGCCAGAACCTTTTATAAATCCAACCATTATAGAGACGACACTAGGAAATTCTGACCTCACAATATCAAAGAAATTAACAAATAAATCCACCAAACATTGAGCTGCCACCACAGAAGTTTCAGAGTCCCATAAGCATCCATCTGGTGGTATATATCCAGATGTGAATGAAGACTGGTCATACTTCACTTGAGCGTCTGTGCTATCATTTACTGGACTGAATATTGGGTAGATTACAGACTTGAAGACATTAATCCAGAAAAGGCGTGGGAAGAGATGACCGTGGTCCTTCAAGATGTTGAACAGAACTTCCAACGCGCTCTTCCTAATAGCTGATCGAGGATCTGAAGTCAGTCTTGATAACCCTGTAACAGAATTAACAATGAGTCAAAAAGATTAAGTTTTGAACCCTCCAGTAGTTATACGCTGGGATAATTACTATAACAGAAAGCTGCCGCTTCTGAAATTACCATTGGAAGGTTATTATAACTAGACGTTCATATAACTTAAAGTTTGCATGTGCGCACAATTTAGATTCGGAAATTCATTTCAAATTCAGAAAATCCTCACAATCAAATTTTCTCGGGTCCTCCCGTCTTATAGATGTGGATTACGCAAAAAGGAGGGGGAATAATTTGATGTAGAAAATTGGTCATTCCACAATAGTGTAAGGACACCCTGCTGCATTAGCCAATTGTTACTGCATGATACAACTAGGCGGGTTCACTGATAAGACCATGTTTCCAGAAAGGTGGAAGTATGGAAAAAGAAGAGCAACAACATACCCATAAGCAGAGGCTCCCAGAAAGACATATAGTCATCCTTATCTGTGAAGATTAGCCCATCTGAAGCTTCTTTATCGGCCACTGGAATAGATGAATCATTATTTTTGTTTTTCTCGTTGCTGACAAGGCCCCCTTCTGCAAGTTTGACAGCGCAGAAACGAAGAAAAGCAATGGCGTTGAGACTAACATCACTGTTGAATCTGCTGTTTGTGAAGGTGATCAGGCATCTAACACAATCCGTAAAAGTTAATGTTTCAGTCTCAGTGATGTAACGAAAATATTCCCGTACGATCTTTTCCATGGTTTCAAAGGCCAGCAACACAATATTCTTCCTTTCATCTGCAGCAGCAGCTGTAAAAACCTGCAAAGGTGCGTATAAAGGCCTATCACATCCCAGGTTCCGTTTCAGCACCACTTTTTGAAGAGTACTAAGCAAAAGACAACAACTATTGTACAGAAAATCTTACTCCCTTTGTCCCATTTTATGTGGCACGCTTTCCTTTTTAGTCTATCCCAAAAAGAATGTCACCTTCCATAATTGGAAATAATTTAACTTTAAAATTCCTGCTGTTACCCTTAATGAAATGATTTATAGCGCCACAAATGGTCACGGAGTGTTCTACACACAAACTTCAAAAGTACGCCTTTCTTATACTTTGGACCAAGTCAAACAGTTCCACAGTAATAACTAAGCGCATTAAAAAGGATATATCAGTTAGAAAGACAAATTGATTCCTGGAAAGGAAAGCTCACAACATAAAAGGGACAGAATACAAAATCCTAATATGCAAGAGAACAAACTTTATGTAGATACTGAAAGACACTAACAAACATTTATGTACTATAAAAAGAAAAAAAAAAGTATAAGAGTTGAAGTAAAGATGTAATGATTACCATAAAAACACTCTTCCACCCGGATTTTACATTATTGACACGACTCAGAACCATTTGAGAAATACATCGAACTATCAACTCCCTGATTTCAGCAGAATTACTTTTCTGCATAACAATAACAAATGGTCTCAAAAACTCATTCTGAAAGTTGTAGTTTGCCAGTTCCTCTCGTTCTAAAAACTTCATAGCAAGTTGTCGCAACGAGTCCATAACAAAAATTGCAACTGAAAGATTTTCTGACAAACCAACAGCCACAAAGAACTCTGAAAGAACACTCCATATGTGAGACCACACTAATCTGATACGGTTCATGTTATAGTGCCTGCAAAATCAAGATCATACTTTCATCATGTTCACTTCTAAAAATATCAGTCTGACGAGGTATAATTTGATGAGTTCAAGGACAGAATCTTACGCAACTTCAACAATTTTTGTAAGGCTGAATACACGGGGATCTGTTGGAGACTGTAGTTCTGACATCGAAACTTTGCAAAGGGCCTTGACAAAAGCTACTATTGCTTCACTGTTCAGTCTTTGGCTATGAGCAAATATGTGATTTAGTTCAAAGTTACCAATCTGATCAAGTAAGTTCAAGTTTGAAATGAAATTATTTATCTGTTCTGGAGTCACCAATCCTGGAGAGTTAGCTCCAACGGTTGCGCTATCATATGAACCCCCTCTAACAACAGCAGCAACGGTTGGATTCTGGAGCGTCCCTTTTTTCTTCAGTGATGGAAATCCAGCTGACTTCAATGTCTTCTCCTCAGATTCAGAGCTCAAGGTAGTAAAAAAGGAGGAATCAGAAGGAGCGCCCTCTCCCAGCAACTGCAGATGCTCAAATCGAGATAGACACGTCAATATATGCTCCCATGCTTCATGAAGATGATTCCCATCTTCAATGGCAATCGACATTATTGTCTGCATGCAAATTAAAAGGATGTTATTCTGCATGGGTTTCAGATTAGTAGAAGAGCTTTTGATTGAGTTGACAATGACTTGTATAATCGAGGAAGAGTCTCTTGTTTTGAGTTTCTTTCTAGTGCATCAAAGAGGTTCTTGTTTGTAAAGAAAATGGTTGGTAATTTGTATGCTCTATACCTTTTGTGTATGTTTGTTTACATACGGAAGTTTTTCCCACATCAATAAAATTATTTTACTTTATTAACAAAAGGTAACTGGCGTGCATGTATTTTCATGAAGATTCTTCATCTGCCGCAAGTTATCACTGTCTGGGCATAAGATGGTAAACTGATGTGACAGAAATCAAGGAATGGAAATTACTTTCATTGTATCAACATTTTTTTGTTTCATATCAGCAACACAGTGAAGATTAGTGAACTTTGCCATAGAGGTGACAAAAGCATCTCTCTGTGTCTGCATACCCATCACAGCTGTAATGTGCACAGCATGCCTGAACCCTAGCAAGCACTGGGAAGTGGAATTCTTATCATCACTCTGGTCTAGCGTGACACTGAAAGCAGCAAGCATGGGACCCCAGCAGACTTCTACCATAAATCTCAATATAGCTGGATCTGCAATGACATAATAGATAGACCTGCAACAGGACAAGATATAAGTTATCTGTATTTATTCTCCTAAACAAGAAAATCCGTGATACCAAGACACATGAAGCGAGCTTGAGATCATGTATAACTACACCCTATCTATGGAGACCAGAAGGCACACAATCCTTTCAATAGTCCTTATATGAGAACTTTTCACAGGTTTACACAGTGCAGCAACTCATCGAAAGAAAAAACTAATTTGTCCGCAGATGACAAAGAAAGAATCAGAATCCTATATCTGACAATCAGAACATATGAAAATTAGATTCATAATGTGGAATTGAATCATACTCAGATTTTCCAGATTTTGCTTTAAACTGCTCTTGAATATGCCTCACGAGAACTCCATTTGCACCAAGTGGTTTTTCCTCTCTCTGCTTCCATACTAGATTCAGTATACCATCCAAGCCCAGCAGCTTATTAAGACTGTTCCCCTGCTTGTTTTGCGGCACGGAAGAATCTGCTTTCATCTTTATCTCATTTTTGACAATTTGGTCATAAAGTGCTCCCAAATAATCTTCAGGTAAATCCTTTCCGTCATCAATCCCTCGATTGTTCCGGATAAAATCAGCTTTTGTCATCTAAACAAAGAAATACAATAGTTAAAAGTCAATTTAAAACCAAATACCAACCCTACAATTTTATAAGTATCATCTACATGCGTAACAAAGTTAAGATGACCAAGTGCATAGACTAAATATACTAAGACGGCCAAAAAATTGCACTCCCCAGTCAGTAACTGCTCTACTTTATGCTTTTGAAGTATCAAATACTGGAAAATGAAGATAACATCCATCCCATAAATAGTTGGCAGCAATATCGGTAACTCATATCAGTGACTTGTCCCCTATTATTTCATGCAAACCTCAAGAGTGCAGGTGAATTTCCTCATACTGATTATTAGGTAACAAAATGATGTTTACATTCAATGAAAAGCTCTATCTCGTTTGACATGCCTTTAATTTTATTTTTTTTGGCTAAATCACAAAATTCCTATATTCATATTCACAAAAGGACTCCTGTTACATGTAAAATTCCTACTTATAGGGGGTGTTTGGATTGGCTTTTTAAAGTAGCTTATAAACTATAAGCTAAAAGCCATAAGTTAGGAATACCCAACTTTTGGCTTTTTAGCTTATTTTTTCACCTCTTTAGCCTAAAAGTGCTTAAAAGCACTTTTTGTCTTTCCTTTAACACCTCCAAAAATGAGGGTGTCGCCTAGTGGTTCAATGAAGTTGGGTTGAGCACCCTGAGGTCTCAGGTTCAATTCCCAACAGAGACAAACATCAAGTGATTTCTTCCCATTTATTCTAGCCTTGGTGGACAGAGTTACCTCGCACATGTTGTTGGTGGGAGATACAAGTCTGCAGTGGAAATAGTCGAGGTGTGCGCAAGCTGGCTTGGACACCACGGTTATGAAAAAAAACACCTCCAAAAATGTAGCAAATTCATCAAAATATAGATTTAAATGATTTCAAATTCTTATACTAATTCACATTGACCCAATTTAACTCTTTAAACTTATTTTAGCTAAGCATAAGTATCATCGAAAGTCCTATGTCATCTTTCATTCTTCCTTATACTACGAATTTTTTTTATAATATGGGGCGGAATGTTGGCCACTAACTCCCACATTTAAAAGATGAAGATGATGAAGATGAGGATGTTGCAATGGATGTGTGGATTTACTTGGATGGATAGGATAAAAAAAAAGGTTATACGTGACACAATGGGAGTGACTTCGGTAGAAGACCAGATGCATGAATCAAGATTGAGATGGTTCGGACATGCGATGAGGAAGGGTACAAATACCCCAGTGCAGAGGTGCAAGAGGTTGGCTATGAATAGATTCAATCGAGGTAGAGGTATACAAAAGAAATATTGGAGTGAGGTGCTTCGACATGATATGGAGCAGTTACAGCTTACGAAAAACATAACTCTAGATAGGGATAGGAAGGTGTGGAGGACACATATTAGGGTAAGAGGTTGGTAGGATGGGAGCTAGTAGTTGTAGCGTTTCACCGGTAGTATCTTTGTTCTTGGAGTTTTTGGGTGTTGTTTGTGGTTTTGAGTAGATTTCGGTTGTAATATTTGGTGATTATCTTGCTTCTGCTACTGTCGGTTATTTTGTTACTACCTTGTGTTTCTTGTTCTTATATTATGTCTTTTCCTACGTTGTTTGGTCTTAAGCCGGGCCCTGTCGAAAACAACCTCTCTACCATGAATTGTGTACGTTCTACCCTCCTCAAACCCCACTATGTGGGAATATACCGGGTATGTTGTTGTTGTTGTAATTACTTCTATTTAATAATGTGAAAATCTCCCATATACCAGCAGTATTCCAAAAAAGTAAAGAATTTGTACATGATGCCCTACAAACGACACCCAATTCTCTATATACAGTGAAACCTCATAGGTGCACCAAAAAGAAAGTAGGAATGAGAGGCCATTACTCAAATGTACAGTCATTTTCTATCTCATCCAAGGCTCTCGTACTTCTTTCAGTACAGAACATTGTGCTAGTAGGGAAACATCCCCAACTCTTCAGCTTCTCTTCCTTCTTTTGAATTTCCAACAAGAGAGTGCCTCCTTCACTGTGTCCAACATTGCTCATTGCATCCCAACCATCATAAAATCGCACGCAAAGGAGTTGTCAACGGAGAATGTCGGAGTGATAGTACACATATTCATCTGAACATTTGCACATGAAGCACAAGTTGACATATGCAATTCGTCTTTTCTCAAAATCTCAGCTGTCAATATAGCTCCCCTAGTTGCCAACCAATCTTTTACTATGATTTTTTTTTTAAATCAGTAACTTTATATCAGGGGTCAAAACAGTACTTAGGTAGTACAGAGACCATATTTACAAGAGCACTCTACTATCTACTATCTCTATCTATAATGAATCTAATACATCAATTATAATCACGTGTCATTAGCGTAAATCTGGTTACAACAAAACAAAGCAGTAAGATGAAATTCAATGGGGGTGTGCCCTGTAGGGAAATAGGAAATAGAGAGGGCAGTTATAGGTTCTTATGAAGACTTATTTAAAGAGAAATCAGTGTGAAGCCTACCATGGGGGTTTTAGGGTTTAGTCATATCAGAAGGGAGGAGGGTGAGTGGCTGGAGAGGGCAATCGAGGAGAAGGAAGTGAAAAGAACGGCGAAGTGTTGTGCAGGTGACAAAGCTCCAGGTCCAAATGGTTTCCTATTTGTTCCTTTTTTTCAGCATTGCTGGAATATCGTCAAAACTGATGGATAGATGTTATTGTCAAGTTCCGAGATAGTGGTGAATTTGAAAGAAGTTTGAATGCCTTGTTCGTTGTCATTATTCTTAACGGGAGGGAGCTACGAGCATGACAGATTATAAACCTATTATTCTAGTGGGGAGCATTTACAAAATTCTTTCTAAGGTGCTTGGTGCTTTCTATCAGACTAAAAAAGGTGTTATATGAGACTTTCCACTTCACAGAATGCATTTGTGGAGGGTAGAAAGATTCTAGATACAGCATCAGTGGCAAACTTAACCTTGAGAAGGCATACAATCATGTGAATTGAAAATTTTTAGATTTCATTATACTTCAAATGGCATTTGGTAGAAGTGGAAGAAATAGGTGTACTTTTGCATTTCTTCGGTGAGATTTTCAGTGTTGTTGAATGGTAATCCATGCGGATTTTTTGGAAGCTCGAGGGATTTGAGACGAGGGATCATGAATCATCGACGTTGTTCATTTTGGTTATGGAAGCTTTGAGCAGGATGATGGATAAAACTGTTTCGGGGGGCTATTGAAGGGTTTCAATGGGAGTTAAAGATTTGAAAATCTTTAATACAGCTTTATTGGACAAATAGATGTGGAGGTACAAGCTTTATGGAGGGGGTGATAGGCGATAAATATGGGATTAGAATACGGGATGGAGAACTAGAGATGTTGTTTTGCCTTTCGAGTGCGGCCTTCGGAGAAATATCATGAAGGGATAGGATTCTTTCATGAAGAATATCTCTTTCAAGGTTGGTAATGGGAGCAGAGTATTTTATGGGGGCCATAACTGGTGTGGGGATATACTTTTGAAACATGAATTCCAGAGTTTGTACAGAATATCTTGCCAAAGAGACTTGACTATTCAACAAATTAAGAGGTCACAAGGTAGAGAGACTTTTTGGGATTTGAGATTTAGAAGAAATTTTCAAGACTGGGAAGTGAGTAAGTTTCAAAGATTGATAAACCTTCTTCACAAGCAAAGCAAGTCATTTTGACGAATAATTCCGATGGGTGGCGGTGGGCTCTTTATTAGTAATGGAGTGTTCTCAGTGAAGTGAAGTCTTTTTATGAGAAACTTTTGGTTAGGAAGGAGGTTGAGTTTCCATGTAATGCAATATGGGTTCAAAAAGTGCCCAAGAAGGTGTGTTTTTTCACTTGGCTAGCCACTAGAGGGGTGATTTTGACAGCCGAAAATCTTAGAAAGTGGAAGGTTGTCTGCATTAGTTGGTGCAACATGTCCAAGGAGACAGGCGAGGATGTGGATCACCTCCTTCTACATCGCAGGCTTACCATCTGATTATGATAGGACATGTTTAGATGGTTTCACACTCCTAGGATAATGCCAAAAACTGTGAAAGATCTAATGCCGAGTTGGAAGAGCAGGAGAAGGCGAAGAAGGCGAAGAAGACGAAAGGCTTGGAACATGGCTCCGATAGCGATAATATGCAGTTTGGAGAGAGAAATTAAATAGCTTATGAAGGTGTAGAGTCGAGTTTCTTGCGATTGAAGAGTCGTCTCTGCTTTCTTATTTTCTTTTGGTGTAAACAGAAAGTTCCTTGCTTTAGAGGATTGGGCGGATTTTTTTTTAACTTCATATTTTGTAGAGTTTTGATCTTTTGGTATTCTATGTGGACAACCAATTTGGTCGTGTTTATGAATGAAAATACTTTTACTTGATCAAAAAAATATGAAATTCAACTTGATCTTCTGCACGTCATTGTCTATACCCTCAAAGCATCTTGAATTTCTCTCCTTCCATATCATCCACCATATGCATGTTGGGACAATTCTCCATCTACTCCAATCATTTGCATGTGATCCTGTTTCCTCCCAGCTGCTTAGAGCTTCTGAAACCTTACCAAGCAGTGTCCAAGCTAAGCCTTTAAGATTTAAGATAATTTTCCACAGATGAGCTGTGTATTTACTATTTACAATGCAGAAATAGATGGTGACTGTCTCAGCTGTTTCTTTACATAGAAAACATCACACAATATCATGCCTCTACTCATCAAATTATCCACTGTTAAAGCTGCCTCCTTTGCTAGTAGTCATACAAAGCATGAGACTTTATGTGGGATTTTGATTCTCCATATCTGTTTCCATGGCCAGTTGGCTACCTGCTGATCGAACTGATTCATAAGCATGTATGCTTCATTGACCTTAAAGATGCCTTTGGTGTTGCCCTGCCACCATAAGATATCTTCACCAGTTTGTATTGCAGAGAATTGCTCGAGTTTGCTGAAGAAATTTGCCATTCTTTGAACCTCCCAATCATTGAAGTGCCTTCTAAAATTTAAGCTCCAGGCTTGAGATGTCCACATTTCAGCTATAGTCTTGAGTTGATGATGGACTAAGTTGAAAATATCCGGGGAAGCAATTTCGAGAGCTCCAACATCATGCCAATTATCCTTCCAGAAGCTGGTTTTGTTCCTATCAAGCACTTTGATCTCTGATCGACTTTTCAGCTCACTCCACAAGGCTCTAATAGACCTCCATAGGCTCACCCATATGGTGGTGTGATCTCCTTAGTCATCCATCTGTCCTCTTGATCATATTTGGTTTTAATGACCTTCCACCACAGTTGGTGGTGCTCTCTGGTAAACTTCCATAGCCACTTCATTCTAAGTAGCCTTTCCTCTCTCTATCCCCATGCCACAAAAAGTTTCTCCTAATGTTATCCAATCTTTTGATAAACCCTGCTGGAATAGGGAATAAGGACATCATGTATGTTAGAAGTGCATCAAGGACTGAATTGATCAGAGTTAGTTTACCTCCCAATGACAAGTATTGAGTTTTCCATCTTGCCAATTTCTTTTCACATTTTTCAATTACAGTATCCCAAATTTCCGCTGACTTTGATTTGGCCCCCAATGGCAATCCCAAACAGATAGTTGGCAGATTACCAACCTCACCTCCCAAAATAGCAGCCAACAGATTCATTAATGGGGTACAGGAAACTTTTCTCCAGATTATGTGTAATCATGAAATCCCTTCAAAGATCACTAGATTACACTAATATCTCGGTTTATATCAGCATCACAGAATATGAGAGAGTCGTCAACATATTGTGGATGAGTAACCTCTAGACTGTCATTCCCATCCCTAGCTACTTCAAAGCCTTTCTTTTGTCCATTCATTCAAGTTGGCTGTTTTAATCATATTATTGAGTCCTTCCATGGCAATAATAAATAGAAAGGGAGACCGTGGGTCTCCTTGCCTGAGACCCCTCTGAGCCTTGAAGAAGCCTCTTTATACCTAAGTTGCTCGGACTTGGGTGCAGGTATCCGAGACGGATGCAGATCCGAGAGTCGGATTCGTCAAAATATAAATTTTAAGATCCGGAGGTGCGAATCCGAGCATGGATACGGGTGCGGGGATTTGGCTAAAAAAAAATCAAATATTATAAATGTAGAGTTATAAAGATATTCTAAAAATACTTTTCTTTTAGTTACTTTGTCTTTAATTTTACATTTCAATTAGGTACATAACTGCTTATATATATATATTTAATTATTTTTATTTAAAAAAATAACTAGGGTCAAATAAATCAGTATATCACTGAACCGACCTATATAATTAGGTATATTTGATATTTTTTATTAAAAAATAAAAATAAATCACAATTAAATAAAATCGGATTGACCCAATGAACCGACATTTATTTTTAATTAAATATGCCTCGTCGCCGTTGGTCAACTTCTACTTTTTTCGTCGCCGTTGCCGTCGCACATCGACATCGTCTACTATTTTTCATCGTCATCTACTGGTTTTCATCGCTCGTCGTCGTCACATATCGACAACACCGTCTCTGTTTGTCAACTTTACGGTCGCTGATGAAGTCGTCGATCGGAATTTTTTCAGGTAAGTCGCCGGTCTATTATCAATGTTTTCCCTCTTCTTGAATTTGGTCAACGTATCCAAAATTGTTTGACCAAATCGGAGACGGCGGAAGCACCGGCACCCGCGTCCGTCTCATGTCGAGACGGTTTCGGCGGCAAAACTGCCGAGTCCGAGCAACATAGGTTTATACTATGAATTTATAAGTACAAAATAACTAACCAGATTATTTTGAGTTTTTATTTCATTTTCTCTATTATCTTTTACAACAACAACATACCCAGTGTATTCCCACAAAGTGGGGTTCTCCACTATCGTTTATTCATTAGTATTCTTATTATATACTTTGATGATCCTGAGAAATACTAGAGCCCTCAGAACACAGGCGACACTCGGATTTGAACAGGGAAAAAGGATTTGCAGTCCTCCCTTTCTTCTGTATGAATCGATATTATTCCATTCCAAATCCTTCCCGATATGGAAGGGCAGAGGCCTTTGGTGTCCCCTCCACCCCACTCCATGTACGAATAAAGTGCGAAAGGGTGAGTAGTAGAAAGTCATATAGAATCAATGGATTCA
This sequence comes from Capsicum annuum, assembly GCF_002878395.1. Classification (NCBI taxonomy): domain Eukaryota; kingdom Viridiplantae; phylum Streptophyta; class Magnoliopsida; order Solanales; family Solanaceae; genus Capsicum; species Capsicum annuum. Next base: position 173,675,478 of record NC_061118.1, read on the forward strand.
TGATAAAGTAAAATCCCCGGAAGCTGTCGAATTCTACTTTAAGTGAATCTTCCTTAATTTCCTACATATTAAAAGCAAAAATAGTAGAAAAGGAATGAGTTCTGGAATTAGAACTGGGCAAGACTCTTTCTCACTTAAGATCTTCCAGTTTTGTGCCCTCATTTTATTACCTTCTTCACTTCCTATTTTCTCTAACTCATTTCTTTCCTATTGAAAATTCATATCACTCCTCAAACACTTGCTCTCCTTTTTCCTCTCTTGAATTGTTGAGCCACTCTCCTTTATTTTGTTATATGTGTTAGTGTCTCTTAATCCTTTATTCCTTTCTTTCTGCTATGTAAATCGAACTTTGTTTTGGTTATAAGGGATTTGCAAATGTGTAAGTCCATTTTTCTCGATAAGATAAATAGTATTATTAAAGATAGGGCCAAGGTGTTCATCCATTATTTTGCTCCATAGGCAAGACTTTCCAAGGATTTCCTTTGTGTTCCGGGGAGGATTTCTAGCATCAACCCTCAGTCTAAGCCTTCACAACCATTTTTTTTAAAACAATATTGGTGTTTGGGTCATCTTGAGTGCACCTCGACTAATTCACGGATACCTGCTACTTGCCACCAACAATAGATACTAGGTAAAACTATCCATCAAGGCTATGATAAATGGTAAGAAATCACCAAGGGTTTTTGTCTTTGTTGGAATTTGAACCTGAGACCTCATGATTTTCACCCAAATCATTGACCACAAAGGCCTTCACAACCCCTTTGTTTTTCATATTTTTAATTCTGTTAGTACATTATTTTATGTAATTTTCATGAATTTTTGTAACTATACATACATGCAAACTTCGATGTACAAATGATTTTGACATAGATTAATACTTGTACATATGGTAATTCATGCTTTCTAGTTTTTTGTACAACAGACTCATGCAAATCGTGATGTGTGGTTAATTTTCCTGGAAGCAACTAAGTACTAAATAAAACAGTTCGACATGGAAACAAGTCTATAAACGTAGCGGGGCTAACAAAGGTTGGAAATGTTTTTTGCCAGGATCAGTTCTGCCACACGAACGACTATTTTGCTCTCATTTTCACCATCTTCTAAATTCTTTTTCTAGTTTTGAGTTACTTCATTTATCATTCAATTAATTCCCATGGCATACTTGAATGTCATTTAGAAATGTCGTGGAAGTTAGTACATTGTATATGAGGTACGAAAACTGGAAGGAGCACAACCTCTAGAACTATGTTTTTTCTTCAAACAGGTTCTTGGTCTTAGTAGTCATCTTGCAAAGGTTGGAGTCTACCATCTCAGCTCGTCGTTGTTGAATAGATCTATAGAAATTGAAAATATTATGTCTGCCCCTAGATAGGAAGATATGGAGGAAAAATATTAAGGTAGAGGGCTAAGGTGTGTGGTCAAGTCGTGGTCTGTAGCTAGGAGGGTTTGGTATAGCTTCGGTGGTAGTTCAAGGGTGGGGATGGGGGTTCCTTGGTTTGTTTATGTACTTTACGTTTGTGGCTGCCGTATCTCTGTTAGTTTATCTTGTTGCTCACTTTCGACGTTTTTGTCTACGGTCCTTTGTCTTGAGCCGGGGGTCTGTCGGAAACAGTCTCTCTACTTCTTCAGAGGTAGTGGTATGGACTGCGTACATTTTACTCCCCAAACCCCACTATGTGGGAATATACTGGGTTTGTTGTTGTTGTTGTTGATCCTGAGAAAAGCTCGCAAGGAGGGAAATTGACTTGAAGGTCCGTGGTTAGCTGTAAAGATATTACTCCCTCCGTCCCAAATTATGTGTCGCCATTTCCTTTTTGGTCTGTCCCAAAAAGAATGTCGCCTTTCCTTATTTGGTAAGTTTTTAAAGACAATTACAACTTTACCCTTAGTGGTCCCACTTGATTTTAAATACTATTACTCCTTTTTTATTTGTTTTTTCAATTAAAAGTGGTCCCACTTGATTTTAAATACTATTACTCCTTTTTTTAAGAAGGGTAATTTTGTAACTTTAATAAAGTCAACACTTATTTCTTAAATATCGTGTCCGGTCAAATGGCGACACATAATTTGGAACGGAGGGAGTATTAGATATATAATCGGTTGCCTTGCATATTATGGACTATTTAATCCAAGTGCTAGAATGGCAGATTTGCATAGTCTATTGATATGTAAGGGGACAGCCGTAAACTCTCAAGCACATTATGTCCTTGTTTTATATAATGTGGACTTTTGAGCTCTTCTCATAGCCACAACTCAAGACACTATCATCCTTTTTTCCCATATGTCCACTAATAATTATTGGAGAAGCTTATATACTGGACAAGTTCTTCTTTCTCATTGTCCTCTCTAGAAGACCTGGACAATTTCATTACCAGTCTATCAAATAAGAAGATATGCTCAAGGACTCTGTTTTGGGAACAACTACCCTACTATTATTTTTTAAAAATTAAGTAAAGCTTTCATCGATACAAGAACTACTCTACTAATTATATCTTTACTTTAGTTCCAACTCCCACATAACATGTTTAGGATAACAAGATTCAAAGAGCAGCTTGGCACAATATAAGAATCCTTAATTTAAAACCACAAGATTGAAAAGTATTTCTTACTTTCTTAAATTCCGTGCCTAGTCAAACTAAGATACATAAATTGAAACAGGGGGAGCACATTATTTGGTTGAGACATCTGTCTCTATCATAAATAATACCTGCATAAGTTTTGTTAGAATCTGTGTGTTATAGTTAAACTATTTTGTTTAAAAAGTAAAAGACATTATTAATTATACACGTACTAATATGTAACATATCAAACTGAACATCTAACAAGAAACAATCCTATATTACTGTTCCTGCATTATGATCCATTCATTAATAATCTTTGCATAACCTGTTTCTAAACAAAAACACCTGTAAGGGTAAGAAATGAACGGAAGTAGCAAAATTTAAGAATACATGCAGTGAATCATACAACTACGAGAAAAACACTTTAGAGAGATGTCCGGGTACCTTATCTTTCACCATGCTATTATGTGCATCTGTATTGAGCATTATCACAGAGTAAGCAAGCACGTAAGCTGTATCTGCACTGGTAAAAGAGTTGGGATTGCATTTACAATAGCGCTCCGCAAACTTCTCCATTATACGGTCAATCTTCTGAGCTTCACCAGGTAATCTGAACCCTCGGAGGAAATATCTGATTGATTCACCAAAGTCCATACCTTCAAAATTAAAAGAATCGACATATGCATGCATAACTTTCAGAGGGAACTCCTCCCTTTCACCCAAATAATCACCAATGATGGTTGGATTCAACCCGGTTGTATTTTTCAGAAAAGAGGCTACATCTTCTGGGGAATTGCCAATCTTTTTGGTGCTCATTAAGAAATCAATCCCCTTTGAAGGCTTTCTGTTGAACAAGGAAACACCTTTCTGCATTTGATCCATTTAGAGTTGTCAGTACTTAACCGCACATCAAGTAACATGAAGTGAATGAAAGCAGTAAATGAAGACAAGTGAATGTGATAACACAAGATGATAAACCTGTATTTCTAATTTATGAGCACGGCGTTGCTCCAAGGCAGCAGCACCAGAAAATTCAGAATTTGCTTCCGGATGCAACTCATAGTCTATATTACCTTCCTCACCGACACTGATAGCAGCTTCTGACACTTCATGATCAGATACCTTATCTAGATTGGAATCCCCTACCTTCAGTTGCTGGTCCATCCACATCCCCACTGACTTTATAATTGTGACCAAGCATTTCACAGATTCAGAACGAAACGTAATGTCTTGGACTGGGGACAGCGTAGTAGTGGAACCAGGAGGCGGACCAAGTGCTGTTTTAAGAAGACCATTAACAGTCCTGCAAATATCTGATGGAATTAAAGCTGTTTTAATTCAATTTAGATGATATCAACATGCAGATTTAGTGACAAGAATCATATATAACATATACAACAGCAAATAGCATGTGCATAGTTGCAAAAGAGAAAACTGAAGAAGTAATTGTCAAAAGAAAAAAAAAGAAAACGGAAGAAGTATGAGACTACGTAGCCAAGCAAGGATAAGGGGGCAGACTTCCAGTTTAATTCAAAGTCACTGTTTATAAAGTTGTGTTTGCAAGCTCTACGCATACCAACAATATTACACTAATTTGGTCAAAATTGCCAATAAGCTAAGGACAAAATCGTACTCTTGTTACTGGTTGAGTTCATATTCTTTATTGAACTATGGGAGGATAAGATAACAATGCATAGAATATTCCTTTAAAGTGGGACAATAACTACACTTTAACCATCAACACTATTTTCTATAATCGAGAAATCCCAGGGTCAGCAACACAAGGTCTGAAACTAGATGAATAATGGTCTGCCCTTCAACCTTTCTCCACATAACTACTAGACTTCTGTTTGCAGGAGAGTTCGACCTAAGGACATGCATGTGACCCACACATTGCACGTTGCAGCTTATCACTAGACCAAAGCCCTAGGTTTAGCAGAAAACTAATAATTACAAGCATGAATGACAAAATATATGTTTGGTACAAAATTAATAATTACAAGCATCGATGACAAATATATACAAGGAAGTTTTTAAAAATTACGATAAAGTGAAATATCAATTATTTAGTGTTGCCCCTTCAGGAGAGGCTCATTGGCAAGGAAAAGTATGCCTTAGAGCCTTGATGACGACACTAAAGTACACATCGAGCGAAGTAAAACTCTCAAAATTACATGCGTTTAACAACATTGGATAGACCGAGTCAGAAATTATTGAACACTTGGAGATCAGGTTGTATCTTAAGACTTGATCTTCTAGTACATACCTAACAACAAAGAGAAACGCTCTATTGTAACCTTTTTTAGGTAAAGGCTCCATTATATACTCCAACAAAAACATAATATGACCCGAGGACCATAGTCCGGCTTTATCTAGTGAATATCAAAATCAACTAAGAAGCTTGATAAATGAATGCGATGTCAGAATAGATGTCAATAACCAACTTATAAGCTTGAAAAAAAATGTGATAGTAGTTATGACTGATGAACTAAACTATTACTCAATATGATCTAAATAAACCATTAGTTGAAATACAGAATTGACAGTACATACCTTTCAAATATGTTAGGAGCATCGACATCACAATCATAGTTGACAAATACATCAATGATAATCTGAGGATCCTTAGATATCTCCTCCAGCAAACCCAAAACGGTCATCTTCTGCAAGAAACTAGGCTGAAGCACATTCTCCAGCACACGTAAGATGAGCATGGGAAAGAAGATTCCAATTTCTGATTTCAACCCAGATCTATATTTTGATAATAAGTTCTTGAATATTGAACAAAGAAGTTGAAAGATCGTCATCACAGACAGTGCACTGTTCTTCAACAACGACAAGCACAAAAATTGCTTGATAACATTAAGAAACCTGTACTTAAGAGACAAAGTTAAACCATGAATATACCAGATACATCAACATTTTCTTCTTTTTTTTTTGGAAGAAAAAAATACATTAATATATTTCAGAAAAAAAAGATATATTAACATATTATTATCTTCAGCTTTTTAGAACCCAGATAAGCCAAATGACTTCTATACAAAGATCAGCTTTGCCATACTGATAAAAAGACTGTCCTTTCTTTAACAATCAAGCTGAATGTTGTAGGACAATCAACAATCCGAAATAACATGGATGGATTTTAGCTTAAATAACTTTTCCAGCTACAGCAACTCAGTTACATCAGGATTTACTTTCATATTCTTGTTTTATTAGTACCAAAAGCTTCAGAGGAGACAATGAGCGTATGTGGCGAATCTAGAAGAAGATCAGACAAAGACTAGAAAATATTATGGTCCATATAAATCCTATATTGGCAAGCAGAAAGATGACTATTAACAAGTATACCACACCTTAAAGAGAGGAGCCATAGGTATATCTCACACTTACATTCTCGTTATAGATCTCATGAATGATAGTTATCATCAGTTCGATATTTATACTAAGATGAGGAGTGATATCAAGTACAAGGATCATTGTGTTAATGGTAGAGGTTGGTGTAGGAGTCCTAATAGGAATAACCCAAGGAGAGGAAGAATCCTAAATCAAGACATGGGCTGCTAGAAGATAACCCTGCTATGCCTAGTGTAAACAATGAAAGGATGGTAAACAAGACGCTCATGATTATGCTTTCTCTTGTGGCAACAAGACGCAAGGAAACAAAAGCTAAATAGCCTGTTTAAAAGAGCTTTTCATAGATAAGTTGAGGCATTCGGCCAAGCTTTAAGTTAAAAAAAAGTATTTCTGAGTAGCAGCACTAAGAAAATAGTTTTTCCTTAATAGTATACAAGCACAAATCGATGCTCTAATATAGCAAAAGTGTTTCAAATTGACTAGCTAAACACAAGTTGCAACTCTCCAAAAGCACATTTTTGAATAGCACTTCTAACAAGAAGCGCCTTTTTTACTATGATTGGTAACAAAAAGCATTTTTTAAAGTAACCAGATTGGGAAAACTCAGACAAACGGGCTATAAGACAACCAATTAAGAGGTGGAAAGATTGAAAGAGGAACTTATGCACTGATACGTTTCTAGAAATCTCCTTTGAAGTGCTCAACAAGGGGTTTCAACAACTCCTCAGTGGTCAATGATTTGGGTGAAAATCATGAGGTCTCAGGTTCAAATTCCAACAAAGACAAAAACCCTAGGTGATTTCTTACCATTTATCATAGCCTTGATGGATAGTTTTAACTAGTATCTATTGTTGGTGGCAAGTAGCAGGTATCCGTGAATTAGTCGAGGTGCACTCAAGATGACCCAAACACCACTATTATTTTTTAAAAAAATGGTTGTGAAGGCTTAGACTGGGGGTAGATGCTAGAAGTCCTCCCCGGAACACAAAGGAAATCCTTGGAAAGTCTTGCCTAAGGAGCAAAATAATGGATGTACACCTTGGCCCCATCTTTAATAATACTATTTATCTTATCGAGAAGAATGGACTTACACCTTTGCAAATCCCTTATAACCAAAACA
>NC_061118.1:173685512-173698274 GCF_002878395.1 Capsicum annuum
GAAGTTCTGGGCGAACTGTATAGAGCTACCCTCGTTCAAATTCCTATCGGTGAACTCCAAGAGTTCAGCTACAGAGACGGTCTTGAAGTCCACCATCACGGAATTCTCCTCCACTCTGGTGAAAACAATAATCATCATCTGAGCAAGAACGGACTTGGCGCAGATCTGATTGGTGCCATTCAAGCCCCCGAGATAGACATTGTAACAGGACCTAACAATGTGGACAAGGCAATCACCTCTGACAAGCACGTAGGGAGATCGAACAGCAGAGAGCAAGACCCTGAGAAGAGCAAGCTCGATTGCTTCATCCCCAAGAGCCCCACACTTAGAGACGGAATCTATAAGGTGGAAAATGTGGGAGCGGGGACTAGGGGTAGGTGTAGGGACGGGGGTGTCGATCTCGCAGCGGATCAAGCCCAAGGAGAACAGCCTGAAGGAGCAATCGAGTGCAGGTTCAACAACTTTGGGAGAGGCAGAGTCGAGAGCCATGATGAGAGGTTGCAAGACGAAATCGGCATCGGAAGGAGAGAGGCCATAGAGAGGGGTGCAGGAAGCCGGATCGACAGGGTCGTCAACGACAGAATCAAGCTTGTCGAGAGCAGACTTGCAAGCGGCGACGAGCTGCGAGTGTTTCCTCCAGGCGACGTTCTTGATGATCTTATCAAATGACGGACCCAGTACCCAGCCACAGCGGGATGTCCCCCCTAGCGCTTGAGAAGCTGACATGGTTGCCCTCACCTCTTCTTCATCAATTGTACTGCCAACTAATCGTCGTGTTCCTTTGCATCAATCAAAGGACGGGTGGCGTTCCGTGGACAAGGGACTCCGACACCTGGAACCGACACATGCCCGGATCTGAATGCACTTTCTCTTCAAAAACTAAAATGAACAAAGAGAGAGATCACACTTGTGTAAATCTGTCGAGAATTTTTGGCCCAAAAATGTCCTTAAAACTAATATCCATACTTTTAAGTCTCATCATTAAAGTATTCTACTTAACAGAAAAAGTCCTCAAGGTTTATTAAAATGAACACGTTTAATCCTTTTATAACCTACTTTTCAAAATTAATCTTTTCCCATTTTTATTGGAATGATAAAATAGCTCGATGGACCCTTCTACCTGATCTGATTTGTAAAGTGGATAATCCTACTTGTACATTTGCCATCTGAATCCTTTAACCCATCGAAACAAAGTATTTCAACCCTTTTTTTCATCCAATTAATATAAGTGTAATACACTCATTTACACGTGGCATGCTATGTCATTTTTAAATGATACATAGGATATAAAATATTTAGAATATATATAAAATATAAATAATATTTTTTAAAAAAATCCCCCACCCCCTCATACTTGTCTTCTTTATACCAACCTCAATCCAACAATGGAGAATACAATTTCTCCATATTTCCTCATAAAAAGAGCATAAAGTTCATGTCAAATAAGTAGATTTTTTTTTCTAATTGGACTTAGAAATTTTAATTATATGTTCATAATTGGATTGATTTCACAAAGGCAGAATAGTTTTGTGGACACTTGTACTTGTCCTATTTTGTAAAGTAGATACTTCTACTTACACTTTTGTCATTTGAATCCTTTAATCTATTAAAAACAAATTTTTGAACACTTTTTTTTGCATATGTGGCGTTAACTTGATGATTTGGCAAAGCGCGTATAAAAATATGCGTTTTTCAGCGAGTGAGGCCAAGTTTTTACCTTTAAAATATTTTTAAAAATTAATTATAAATTTAAAAAAAGAATTATAATTTTTTTAATTAAAAGTAATATAAATAAATAAATAAATAAATAAGAAAATAAAATTTTATTTCTCTTTTTCTTCACCCACCGTAAGCCCCCTCCCCCCAACCTCTATTTCCCCATTTTCATCACCAGTCCACCGCCGCCTAGCCTCCATTTTCCTTCATATTCACCACCATCATATCCCTACCTCTTCATTTTCCACCACCATCATATCCCTATTCTAATTTTCTCAAACAATTACCCTAATTAAAAATCTTCTTAAATCAAATAAGAAACTACAAATTTACTAATTTATTAAGTAAATTTTTAAATTTTTCCAGTTCATCCATGTGAGAAACGAGGGGTGGAGGTATGTTTAGTTGGATTTACCGAATCTTGAAGCTTTTCTAGTGGTGGATGAACTGTGGTTGTTGGAGAAGGAACTCATCGTTAATGAAAGAAAATAGAGTTGTCGGTGTTGTGATTGATACGGGGTTAGTTTTGATTGAACATTGGTTGAGTTGTCACTGTTGCAGCTATTCGTAACTCGACCAAAATTGGTATTTTCGTAGGTTTTGGTCGAAATTTAGAGAACAAGGTAAAGGTCGATTTGATTTGATTTTTGTGGGTGTTCCAACGATGTGGCAGCGATGGTGAGATAAAGAAGAAGAAGAAATGGAAGCGGGAGGAAAGAAAAGAGAGATTAAGGGTATCGAAGAAGAAGGGGGGGGGGGGGGGGACTTAGTTGATTTCTTAACAAAATATGTTAATTTCCCATGTGTTATTGAAAAATAATGTGGAATTCCATGTTGCCTCGTTTGTATCACACTCACATTAATCAAAATTAGGAAAGGTTTTAAAGTTTTGTGTTCCGTTGAATTTAAAAGTTTTAATCTTGTATTTTTATGGGTTGAAGGATTCATATGACAAATATTTAAGTAGAAGTGTTCACTTTACAAACGGGAACAAGTACAAGGGTCGACAGAGCTATTTCGCATTTCACAAATTCACAAGACCCATTTGCTATTCTTCGAGCTTTTTTAAGCTTATTAATGAAGCTTTTTAGTTATTCAAATACCCACCATTGTACCCATATCCATACTTCCTCTTTGAATCCAACTAACATAAACAATAATTTTAACTTTTTAAGTTGAAAATTAAAATCTTTAAATGGTACTAGAGAATCTTTTTTTCTTGTGGGATTTTACAGGTGGGTGGGCGAGTGTGGTGTGGTGTGGGGGACTTAGGACATGGAAGGAGCAAAAGAGAATTAGGAGTTTGTGATAATGGTGAGAGAGATTTTTTATAGTGAAAATAGCGGGGAGTGGATTGTGTGTGTGTGCTTTTGACAGTAAAAGGTAAAGAAAAATATGTGAATATGGATGGGGGTGGGAGAGGGGGCTGGCTTGTGATGGTGGTGCTAGGTGAGGGTGGGGAGGGGGGTGAGAAGGGTTGTCTGGTGGTGGTTGTGCGAGGGTGGGGGGTGTGAGGCGATGGTGGTGCGGAGAGGGATGTGGGGATGGGGGAGGAGTCATTGAAGAAGAAGATAGGATTTTCTTTTAATTTATATTTAAATGTTAAAAATTTGTGCTTCACTCGCTGAAAAACACGTGTAAAACATGCGTTTTTTCAAATCATCAATTCAATGCCACATATGGAAAAAAAAAAGTTTAAAATATTTGTCTTTAATAGGTTAAAGGGCCCAGATGACAAAAGTGTAAATAGGAGTATCCACTTTACAAATCAGACCAAATACAAGGGTCCACTAAGCTATTTTGCCTTTTTTTAAAAAAAAAAAATTCGGCCATCTTCTCTTCTTTGAGAGCACTATCTTGGGTGGGCTTACTACTTAGATGTTTTCAACAGTTATCCGCTTCACACTTGGGTACTCAGTATTTACCGTGGGCATAATAATTGGTACACCAGTGGTGCGTTCTTCCCAATCCTCTCTACTAGGAAAAGGTCCTCTCAATGCTCTAACTCCCATATCGAATATGGATCGAACTGTCTCACGACATTCTGAACCATTTTAATAGGCGAACAGTCCAACCCTTGGAACATACAACAGCCTCAGGTGGCTAAGAGCCGACATCGAGGTGTCAAACCTTCCCATTGATATGAGTTCTTGGGAAAGATCAGTCTGTTATTCCTAGAATAACTTTTATCCGTTGAGCGATGACCCTTTCATTCGGCATCGTCGGATCACTAAAGTCGACTTTCGTCCCCGCTCGATGGATGGATCTTGCAGTCAAACTCCCTTTTGCTTTGCACTCGAGGGTTAATCTCCGTTTGATCCGAGGAAATCTTTGCACGCCTCCATTACCTTTGGATGACCGTGATAATTACTTTTGGCTCAAGTACTATTGTCGTTTCTGTAAATGTACTTGGAGGCCAAGTTATTTGACTATATATAACCTTTCTGTTTCACTCTATAATCTGTAATCTATATCTATAATATATTAAAAGTGTGAATGACCTTAGAAATATGATTTGAACTTTTTGCCCTTCATTAAAAATCCTTGCTTTAGAAAAAAACGTCTTTTCACTATTTTTTTAATATTTAAGAATTGAAAATCAATTAAATATTCTTAGTAAAACCTTCTCTTATTAGAAGACATTAGAATTAATGACAACTAATATTTTTTTCAATCGTGTAAGAATTCTAAATCAACTAAAAAAATTTAAAAAATATTTAAAAAAATTAGAAATAAATATAAAAACGTTAGAATAAGAAAAATATAACAATTATCAATTTAAGTCTTTATAAATTATTTTTTCACATATGCCACTGTATTCATGGTCTCCGCAGACCATCAAAATTTAGTTGTTGGGATTTGATTACATCCGATGGAAAAGCAATGGCGAAGAAAATATAGTTTACTTTAAAATTCATTATTTGTTGGATGCATTTGCGTTTTGGTTACATGTTGGATGTTGTTTTAAGTTTGGTTGCGCTGGGGAACAGAACAACATGTAAGTAAGTATTGTATTGCCATAGCATATTTGTTTAAGAATTTTGTGATTTTGTTTATATAGATGCATTAGATAGAAAGGTATTAAAGTTGTGGATTAGGGTAGAAGATTAATTTTTTTTTTATTTATAAATCATATTTTTTGTAATGTTGTAGCTGTTATATGCAATTTAGTTCTAATATTATTGCATTCGCATATTATATTTATTTTAAGATTTTGTTTGTGATTCTTTTCTGTACATGTGCATTAGATAGAAGAATATGGAAGAGTTCACGCATTAGAGAAGAAGATTAAATTCTTTTTTTATTTATGAATTATATTTTTTGTAATATTGTAGCTTTTTGTGCAATTAGTCCTAATATTGTTGCATGCTTATAGTATATTTGCTAGAGGAAATTAGTGATTCCTTTTTAATAGGTAGTTATGCTTTGACTTGCTTTTTGGCAGGTTTACACTTGATGAAAATTTAGGAGCATTGTGTCTGTCGTAGTTTTAGCCTCATATATATATTTTCTTTCTTTTGGTGAATTTCTTCATAGTCGTGTTTTCTTTTCATATTATTTTCTTAATAAAGGGCACTAACGTTGCTATGTTCATTGTACCGATTTCTTGGAGCAGCGCACATGATAGTTTTATGGTTAGAGATTCTTATAAATCCCCTACCACATTGTTGCTTAGATTTTTCAAGTACATCAGTTTCTTTAGTTTCATTCGCTAGTTTAAAACATATGTACATATCTTTTTACTGCTAATCTACATCTATAGTGCTATCCCATTCTAGATTATGAATATTTTTTGTGTTAGCTTCATAATTTATTTTGCATTTAGAATAAGAAAAATAAAAGAAGTATCAATTCATTAAAAGCTTTAAGTTAGTAATCAATGATTTTCTACAGATTTAACTTTTAAAACAAGGAAAGATTTAACTATGAAAAAATAAAAAAATTTAACCATACTACAAATATGGTTTAAATATATATCTCTCTCTTAGCATCTAGCAGCAAGGAAAAAAGGTACTGCATGACAAACGCAAAAGTGATGATCCATTAACCACTTGAATTTTTTTATGGTAAAATACATATGTGTTTACAATAAAATTTATGTTATGTTTACATTATTATGTTAAAGTGTACTTGAGTTATCTTTGAGAAGTGATTTGAACTTTTTGCAGTTCATTAAAAACCTTCGCAAGAAACAAAATCGTCTAATTTTAAATAATCAAAGATTACATGTGCGAGGCACGTGCGATTACATTGAGTGGTCTAATATATATTACTTTTTTTGTCTCAATTTATGTAACATAAATATAATTTAATAATCAATTATTAAAATAATTTAAATTTTTAATTATCGTGATTTATCTTATCATTAAAATAATTTAAATTTTTAATTATCATGATTTATCTTACTTTTTTTTTCTATTCCAATTTAAGTGACGATGATATAATTTTGAGCGTCAATCGAATATTTTATATTATTTATTTTTTAAGTTGCTAATTATGTAATTTATAATGTTTTTAGCATAATTTTTTAATAAGATATTAATACTCTCTCCATTTCAATTTACGTGTCTTCTCATTTTTAAATAATATTTGTCAAGTGTACGTGCTTTGCACGTGTGTATAAAGATAATAATAAGTGTATATAAAAGAATAAATTTCTATCATTTATATTGAACAATATACTTGATCCGCCTTTAAAAATTCTTCTTTTATAAATCGGATCCATTTGAAGTCACGTGAGGCTAATTTCTTGATAAAGAAAAGCTTACCCTTCAAAAGATCTCCTATTTCTCTCTTTTCATACTGCTCACGTCAAGGCACGTAAAATCACATTCTATTTCATGCATCTTCTCGTTCAAGACAAATAATTATAAATTATAAAATAAAGATATGGACAAAAAATTAAAAAAATATGACACATTGAAATATCAATTATTTAATACTATACTCTCAATAATTTTTTTAATGTAAGTATGATTTTGACAAAAGAGTATTAACATGAATTACGCCTTAATAAGATGTAGAACTAGTATGAATAAAAAATAAAATTTGGAATAGAAAAAATATACCTTAAGTTCACTTGTAATCGGTACAAAATTTTGTCCGCATGTTTTACATAAATTTTTCTTCAACTACACAAACATATTAAAGGATCAATCAATAATGATTTATTTATGAAGTCAAATACAAATAATAAAAAATTATTAAAAAATCATCTAAAAAGTTAAAAAATTTCAATTTTGTTAAGCCTAATTTAAAAGCAACAATAAAAAAAAAGACGAACTTATTTTGAATGTAAATTTAAACAAAAAAAATAAAAATGCATCAAATATAGAAGCTTAAAACCCCATACAAACTTATTTGCAATCAAAAGAAAAAGGTAAAAAATAATTTAATGTAATTCTTTACATATATTATTTTAGGGCTGTTAATTTATTTTCATATATTTTAGGATTCATAAATATTTTAGGATTCATATGTTTTATGTAGTATTTTGTGTGTATTTTATTTTTATATGAAATAATTTTTTGTAATGCTTAGATGACAACAAAAGTTAATTAGAGATGATAAAGTAACATTACGATTGAAGCAGCTGAAGCAGACAGCATAAGCAGACATGTCGAAGACAGGCCTGCTTATTGCCCTTTATTATTAGTTAAAATTAGGAAAAGGATATTTTATGTGACATTATTTTTTGTTGGGTATAGTCATATAATTATACGTTTCATATTTTTCTTTACTATTTTTTAAATTTAAAAACTATTTTAACTTTTTTAAAAAAATATTACTCTTAAGAGACTTTGACATTAATTAAAGAACTTATTTGATCTAGGTAACAAAGAATAATATTTAATACTTTTAAATTAATTAATTTTTTTATCTTATACATAAAAAAAAAGAATTCTACAATTCTAGTTAACTGTACATCTTATATATACAAACATAGCTTTTTCTAATTTTTGGTTTTCTTATTTTTGTTCTGATTTCTGTCTTCTTGCATTCATTATCTTCATGCGTTCGAAAAAAAAAAAAAAGAAAAACCCTCCTGTCTCTACTTCGCCGAACTGTCACTCCAGCTACTAATTTCAGTAAGTTCCTCATGTCCCCAAGAAATTATTTTTACATGGTTCGTTTTTTGGTTTGGGGGTTTAATTTTTGTTTTACGTTTAATTTTTGTATTACTAGACCACTTACAATCCATTGTAGGTGCAAATCATTCAGTAGCATCAATTTAAAATTCATATGTGTCAGCATTGAAGGTACTAACAAGTTAGTACGAAAATTTTAATGTTTCAGCAATTGTGTATTTTTCTTCATCTGTTACAACAAGTTAGATTTTACTCTGCAAATTTCTATTGAATATAGATGTAAATAATATTGTCATTGATTTGATATCGATGATATTGTAGGTCATATCTTAATATTTCTACGAAGTCTAACACTCTTCATATTAAGTATTTTCTCACATTTTTTTTTCTCACATAATATCTCATTTTTTTTTCCTGCTTAGGAAGGGGGATAGAGCTTTGTGTAAAGACTGTAAGGTTTTTTTCGAATGAGAATCTTGCGACCCAACATAGACTTCTGGTGATGGATTTGGTTATTAAGATGGGCAAGAAGAGGAGGGGTGGGGAGGGTTGACCTAGAGTTAAGTGGAGTGGCCTGACTCCGATCAGTGCTTTAGAGATAGAGGCAAAGTTGGAAGGGATGGGGGCGTGGGAGTGTCGGGGGGACGTGGATAGTATGTGGGATAGGACGGCGGGTTGCATTAAGGAGATTTCTAGAGAGGTTTTGGATGTCTCTAGGGGATGGTCTGGCCGGCATCGGGGGGGGGGGGGGGGGGGGGGGGGGGGGGGGGGGGGGACTGGTGGTGGAATGAAGAAGTTAAGAAGAAGGTGGAGACGAAGAAGATGACTTACATTAAGTTGGTTGAAATTAAGGAAGAAGAGGAGAAACGGGTGTGCAGGGAGGAGTACAAACTTTCTAAGAAAGAGGCTAAGATAGCAGTTAAGACTGCTAAGACAACAACGTTTGAGAGACTTTATTCGGGTTTAGAGGAGAGAGACGGGGAAAAGAGGTTGTACAGGCTTGCCAAAACTAGGGAGCATAAGGGCTGGGATCTGGACCAAGTAAAGTGCATTAAAGGAGAGGATGGAAAAGTTTTGGTGGAGGATGTTCTAATTAAGAAAAGATGGCAGTCGTATTTTCATAAGCTCCTGAATGACGAGGGGGACAGAGGTATTGTGTTAGGGGAGTTGGAGCACACTAAGCAGCCTTGCGATTTTGGCTACTGTCGGTATTTTAAGGTCGAGAAAATATGTGAGGCTATTCGTAAGATGCGAAGGGGCAGGGCGACGGGGCCCGATGAGATTTCGGTGGACTTTTGGAAGTATGCTAGCGGAGCGGGATTGAGGTGGCTAACCCATTTGTTTAACAATATTTTCAAGACCACTAAGATGCCCGAGGCATGGAGATGAAGTACGGTGATTCCTTTATACAAGAACAAGGGAGACATTTAAAGTTGCAACAACTACCGTGGTATTAAGTTGTTGAGTCATACGATGAAGATTTGGGAGAGGGTGGTGGAGCGGAGGTTGAGGAAGATAGTGCCTATTTCGGAGAATCAATTTGGATTTATGCCTGGTCGATCGACGACTGAGGTAATTCACCTTGTGTGGAGGCTGGTAGAACGATATAGAGAGAGGAAGAGGGACCTGTACTTGGTGTTTATCAACTTGAAAAAGACGTATGACAAGGTTTCTAGGGAGGTTCTGTGGAGATGCTTGGAGGTGAGAGGGATATCAGTGGCGTACATCTGTTCGATTAAGGACATGTATGAGGGGGTGAAGACTCAGGTAAGGACGGTGGGAAGGGATTCCGGGCACGTTTCGGTCTTGACAGGGCTGCACCAGGGATTGACTCTTAGCCCGTTCTTATTCACCTCGGTGATGGGTGTGTTGACGCGAAATATACAAGGGAAGGTTCCTTGGTGTATGCTTTTTGCGGATGATGTGGTTTTGATTAATGAGTCACGCTGAGGTGTTAATGATAAGTTGGAGGTTTGGAGACAGACCCTGGAATCTAAAGGGTTGAGTAGGACCAAGACGGAGTACTTAGAGTGCAAGTTTAGCGACTTGAGGCAAGAGGACAATGTGGTGGTGCAGTTGGAGTCGCAGGCGGTTTGTAGGAGGGATAGTTTTAAGTATCTTGGGTCTATGATCCAGGGGAATGAAGAGATTAATGAGGATTTCTTCCATCGTATTGGGGCAGGTTGGATGAAAATGGAGGCTTGCCTCAGGAATTTTATGCGATAAGAAGGTGCCTCTTAAGCTTAAAGGTAAATTCTATAGAGCTGCAGTTCAGTCGGCTATGTTATATGGGGCGGAGTGTTGGCCTGTTAAGAATTCTCACGTTTAAAAGTTGAAGGTTGTGGAAATGAGAATGTTGCATTGGATGTATGAATTTACGAAGGCGGACAGGGTCAGGAATGAGACTATTCGGGAGAAGGTGGGAGTGATTTCGGTGGAGGATAAGTTGTGGGAAGTAAGGTTGAGATGGTTTGGCCATGTGATGAGAAGGGGCACGGATGCCCCAGTCTGTAGATGTGAGAGGTTGGCCTTGGAGGCTTTCAAGCGGGGTAGGGGTAGACCAAAAATGTACTGGCGAGGAGTGATTAGACGTGACATGGAACAATTACAGCTTACTGAGGACATGACCCTAGATAGGAATGTTTGGAGGAAGAGTATTAAACTAGAAGGCTAAGGTGGGTGGTCGAGTCGTAGTCCTTAGTTAGGAGGTTTGAGGATAGCTTGACTGGGAGTTCCAGTTATGAGGGAGGGGGTCCTTGGGTTCTTAATTATACTGTTTTTTTTTTGTGAATGTTGGTTCTTTTGTTACTTTAGCATATTGCTTGCCTTTTGGTTAATTATACTTTATTTTTGTGGATGTTGGTTCTTTGTTCTTTATCATGTTGCACGACTTTTGGTCTACGGTCTTTTGTCTTGAGCCGAGGGTCTATCGAAAATAGCCTCTCTACTCCTTCGGGGGTAGTGGTATGGACTGCGTACATTTTACCCTCCCCAGACCCCACTATGTGGGAATATACTGGGTTTGTTGTTGTTGTTGTAATATCTCATCTTTTTTGTTTGCTTCTTTTCTAATACAAAAAACACTCACTTCTTGACTTCTTCTACTATAATTTGATTTTACTTGATATTTTTTTATGTTAAATAAATTATGACTGCTTTACTTTGTAGCCTCATAACATAAAGATAAAGATAAGTAAAATTAATACTCCTAGATCGTTTCCAGTCCTCGTACCAATATATAGCCTCCCCTTTAAATCTATACGCCGCTAACTCCACTGTCTCTCTACCCGTTACATGCATAACATCTAAGGCCCTTTGAATTTGATCAATAAAGTCCCGTGGGTCCTCGTTAAGATCTGATCCAGTAAAAGTGGGAGGATCCATCTTAAGAAAATCCTGTGTTCGAAGGCTAGCCGCCCTATCTGTACCACTAGGACCCATGGTAGGAATGGCTTGCCCTTGAGCTTGCCCAGCAACTATACGAGTCAAAAGTTGCACTGCATTTCTAAGATCTTGATCAACAACATTAATAGGTGGCTCTGGGTATATAGTTCTCCCCCTTATTTCTTCCAGAGTGGAAGAAGTTTCTGATGCATGCTCAGCTGAAGCCTCACTTTGATTAGCTGGTATAGTGGGTGACTTACTAGTCCCCTCTCCGACAGCCACATCTACTTGCTTACCGGTATTCTTGCTTCTGGTAACCGGCATCATTACTATAATAAGAGAAACAAATGGATTTAGTGGTCAACTATGACTTCATATACAATATAGGCTCAATCGCATGATCTAAGACATGAAGAAAAGAAACAATTCCTAAATGTCCATAGCCTCCTGTTTATAGATGCGGTGCACGACACACCGATAAACAAGACTCTACGTAGACACGACTTTGTAGACTCACTAGGACAAACTTCTCTGATACCACTTTTGTCATGCCTCAAATCCTATTGGGGAGGACTGTCACCCGTAATCGAGGAGGTCCGGGAGAACCAGCTCATAACCTTATACTTCCCATTCATACCTCTATGACAACTCGAAATTCGGACAACATCATGTCGCATATAAAAGGAAATAATCACCTGTATAAGCTCGAGCACACATATATATGTATATACAATACTTGGCCATTGGAGCCATCACATCTATTAACAAAAGACCACCTTGACTCTACATTAGGTCTACAAAGCCTCTAAACAATACACAGAGTTTAACGAAGGTCGGGACACACTCAGCCATATAACTAACTTCTATACAATACCAAAAGTGACTGGATATGACACGGAAAGCCCCGAAGCAAACTGGAGCTCACCAAAAGCAGCTGGATATCCTGGCTCCTACTTGTGCGGTGTATGAGCTGAGGTACCTGTGCCTGCAGCATAAAATGCAGGCTCCCCATGGGGGACGTCAGTACGAAATATGTACTGAGTATGTAAAGCTGTAGATAATCACATATGATATAGGAGTTCAATAAAAATCAGAAATAAGTGAATAAATCATAATAGGAGTGGACCACACTTATTAGAACTTGTGACAACCTGTACATTGTATTTATTCAATCACTTTACCTTCGTTCTTATCATTTTTGTAATTATTATTGTACTGTACTGTGACTATTAGGCTGCCTCCAGTACATATCAACTGGGATCGACCCATGCAAGCTTATGCCCCTGGGATACCACCCATAAACACATAAATAGGGATCGACCCATGATAGGCTTATGCCCCTGGGATACCACCCGATAAGACAGAAATTCCATCACTTAGTTTAATTAATCTTTGAGATTGTTATTTCGGTCGCCACCGCATTTTTGATACTTTGAAACAATGATACATCAATAAGAGACATATAAATAGACCATCATTGTAAGAACTCATTGGCACATCAATGAAGTGTTTTGGAGTCATCAATGCCATAACAATAAAGTAGGAACTTATTGGTATATCAATGAAACGTTTT
>NC_061118.1:173701274-173735554 GCF_002878395.1 Capsicum annuum
TTTCCTGCACATTTACTATTCCCAAATATCCCGGCCACCATTTTATAGTTTCGAACGTGCTCGATTATATCCAAAACCTATTAATTTTTGGAAATATTTATATCGTTGGAAAGCTTATTCAATAACCTTCGCATGGAACTATCGACGGGCAAATTCCGGTATAAATAAAATAAAAAAATTACTTCCATATAAATAAGACCAATACACGTACTTGAATACGCCAATACACGTACCTGAATACGGGGTGTTATATAAAATCTTTTAACTTTACATTGATTGAATTTTCAATTTCAAACCATAAACTATCATTCAAATCCACATTTCTTGAAATTGAAACAATCAAATCAACACCATAATCAAAATCAACACCAAAGTTTTTCACAATCATAAATTCAACATCAATTTTCATAGTTGAGAAATTAAAAAAGAAAAAAAAAAGAAAAAGGAATGCTGAAGAGTCAGATGAAGTCACCATGACTGAGTGGTCCATTTTGAAGTTCTGGAAATAGCAAGAGTGGAAAGTGAAGAAATGGGTGAAAAACAAAGTGAAATGAAAACTAAAGAAAATAATTTTTTGAGAAAGAATGACCATAGAAGTGGTGCAATGGAAGAGAAAAGGAAATAAAAAAGTTAAATAATAGATTTTTTAAAGTAAAAAAAGAAAAAATGACGTGGTAATGATGTGGCAAGAAAAATTGATGTGGCGATGATATGGCAGCGAGTGCAGCTCATTGCCTGAAACAATGTCTGGGCATGAACTTTTAGGGGTGTAAATATTCCACTTTAAAATAGTTTAGGAGGTTCATAGAACCCCCACAAAGTATAAGTGTGTAGTTGGAATTTGAGGTAAAGGTTGTGGGGGTATTTGGCCATTTTCTCTTCTTTGAATAGATAAGTAAGATCGATTATGATTATAATTGCATTTAAGTTTTTTTGGCTTGATCGCACCATTACTCTAAGTTCTACAAAGATTATAATTTTTAGGTAATATTTGTGGGTTCAAGTATCTAATACATCATTGATAATGAATTAATACATTTTTGATATTATAAGTAGAATAATTTTTTTCAAAAAAGAAAAGATAAAAACTTAAAACCTTTAGATGACTATCTTTGTTCGAAGATATAACTATTAATAGATGAAAGTCGCAGCAAAAGATTTTTTTTTTATTTTTCAACAAAACTTGTCTATATCTAATTATTATTTTTAGTCCTAATCATCATTCGGTTATAAAGCATAATTGACCAATGAAAATGCTGACCATCTGAACATATCTATTTGCTATTATTAACGTGCAACGCACGCTCATAAACAAAAAAAGGAAAAGCAATGTAAGACTTTAGTCTTCTCTCTCTCCACTTGTTACATTTGTCTTTACTTTTCAAGCTCTCATTATTTAACACTTCATTAGCACGAGATTTTACCATCTCGAGCAAATACTTGTACAGATAATAAAGGCAAGAATTATTTATCTTAAAATAATATTGAATCTATCTAAACGTGAATTTATTGCATCAGATATATCGAGCAAAATCTACTTATCAAGGCATTTACTGTCAAAATCAATTTGAATACAATGAGTCTGGCAGACACCATTAAATATAAAAATCAGGCATTTAAATAAGATTGTGTCAAGGCCATGATATTTATTCGTCATCACCTCGATGGGGGCTTAAAATGAAATATCTCACTTTTAAGAATTCACTTATATTGTAAAATAATTTAAAAGATAGATATGACCACCTGAAGATGGTCGTTCTTCCATAGGCACATTATGAATAGACCCATTTGAGATTACAAGATTTTAAAGATATAACTGCGTATAATTTTGTCATGTTTTGAATTAAATTACAATTAAATTTATGCAGAGAAAATATCATAGATAATGCTATGATAGATAAAATATTCTCCACCTTTCCTGCGTCGAGTATGCTCTTGCAGCAACAATATCGAGAAATGAAATTTAAAAAGTATTTTGAATTAGTTTCGCATCTTCTTGAAGTTGAACAACATAAAGATCATTTGATGAAAAATAATGAAAGTCGATCACTTGGTACTGTTCCAGTCTAGGCGTGAAAAAGGTCCTGACCCCCGTTATGGTTGTGATCGATGAAGAAAATTCAATCATGTTGATCGCCTTGTACTGAATAATAATCTTCCTTACCAACAGTGTAAGAAGAAGATTGAAAATCCTAAAGTGGTGCAAAAGAAAAATATAAAAAAATAAATGATACCAGCGTGGAGGAAAAAGGCACTGATCACATACTTGTCGTACGCCATGATATCTAGTTGATCTCTATTAGACATCCCTGATTGATAATATCGCAGAAGCAAACTTTATATCCGAGGATAATATTGAGCCTATGCATTTGGATGTTGCAGATTTTTTTGAATTCTCTGAGGGAAGTGTAAATCACCTTATTGGTGATAAATTTATAATGATCTAAGTATTTTAATTTTCTGTTGGTTGTATTAGTTTATATTTCGGTTAGTAGTACTTCTCTAATCTTGTAAATAAATAAAGTTTGTGTAAAATAGTGTTTTGTTTACCTTGTTTGTATTTTCATCTTGAATAATATATGGATACTCCTCACATTTTGTTTAGATCAATGATTAATCACGAGGATATTTGTGTAACTGATAGTGGAATAACACACTTCATATTTAAAAATGAGGAATATTTTTTCTACTTGCTTAGAAGAAAATAAAATATTATAATAATCGCTGGTAATTTAAAATTGATTGAAGACTCCAGAGAAAATACTATATTTGTGTCTAAAAAGACAAAACTTGTAGAAACTAGCTAAATTTTAAATATATCCGCCGAAACGGATATCATGTTGAGACAGTAAATGAAATGAATGTTTAACATCTTGACATTACCAAGAATGTCTCGGGTCAGAAATATGTATTGAAGAAATTGCCAACTTTGTCTTTTGATTTACTATGCAGAAATTAGTACAATTGAAGGACACTCAATCGTAAATCAAAAGTTTACCGATCTAAATACATTTATGCTTTGACATGACCATTATGGATCAATAATGTTAAGACGAATCATTGAGAATTCAAATAGGCACCTGTAAAAGAACATGAAAATTCTTACAAGTGATGATTTTTATGTCCTGCTTGTTATCAAGGTAAATCTATAGCTAAGCCGTCACCATTGAAAATTGATGTCGAAATCCCTCTTTTTATAGAACGTATACATGGGATATATGTAGACCTATTCACCCATCAAGTAGGCCATTCAGATATTTTGTGATCCTAAAAGACACATCTTCAAGATGGTCTTATGTGTGTCTTTTAATCATCTCGTAATCTAGCATTTGCAAAATTACTGACATAAATAATACGATTAAGGAAGCAATTTTTAGATTATTTTATTAAGGTTATTCAACTCGATAATGTTGGAGAATTTACATCCTAAACTTTTGATTATTGTGTATCGATTGGGATAGGAGTTAAAAATTATGTCACTTATATTCATACTCAAATGACCTTGCCGATTCATTTATTAAGCGCATACAATTGCTACAAAAACCACTACTTATGAAAACAAAATTGTCGATTACTATGTGAGGGCATGCTATCTTGTATGCAACATCACTCGTTCATCTCAGATTGACTTATTATAATAACTATGCTCCGTCGCAATTGGTCTTTGGTCATCAGCCAAATATTGCTCATCTATAAATTTTTTAATGTGTTGTTTATGTTCTAGTAGCACCACCACAGTACACTAAGATGTGTCCCCTGATAACGCTCAAATTACACTTTTGAATGGGTGTAAGAGATCGTTGTCATTATAAAACCCAACTAGGTTGGGGTCAAATCCCACAGGGAATATGGTGTGAACTCAAGTTGTTGCGATTTAATCCACTGATAGTTTAATATTTCCTGAAATGGGGGATTTAGGTTTAACAAGTTTTTGTTTGTCACTTTACTTTCGGTATTTGTAAATCAAGAGTTTATGAAATAACCAGAATTATGTTCACTAGGGCTTCCGGTACATGACAGATGTTAAAAGTGATTCAAGATTCTCACGGTGGGTAAAATAACAAGCTATCTCTATCGATGTTATGCTTAAATGTATCTTGACCTACTTAAGCGTTTAATTCCCTAATCCTCTCAGACTTAGGGAATTTCTATTTACTGCCCAGATTTTACCTCAGGTTAACCAAGCTTGTAACAACGCTGATTATTAAACGAAGTATTTTCGAGTCCCTGTTGATAATTCACTTCCTACTATATTTTATTTCTTTCTCAAGCAAATCAAAGCAGGTGTGTCTACTGTTTGCAACCAACAAACATTAATTAAAACTTTAGAATTATCAAGACATCCTACCACCTTTTGAATCTTGAATACTCAGCTCCTCATCAAGACCTAACCCTAGATCCCATAACTTAGGTTAATGGAGTTTATCCACTCTTGATGTAATGAATGAAACACATAATTGAATTCATGGTTTGAAAGATAAACTTACAGAGATGAATAATAACTAGTGAATCGCAGATTAGATCACAAAGGAAAAATTCCACAATACTAATAATAATCTCTCCAAAATAGTTGTATTGTTAAAGTCAAGAAGTAAAGAGAGAAAATATCAAAATATGTCTCTTGAAACTCAAGGTGTCGATCTTCTACAGAATAATGATAATAATAATGTTAATTGATGTCTAGAAAACCCTAAAACAAAGCTTTAAATAGTTTACCCTAAATAAGGAAACAAAATCAAGGTTACAACTTTTTCTCAAAATAGATGACGACTATTGGTGACGCCTTATCAAGATTCTGACGACTTATCAAGAATGCCATCAGGTCTTCTTTAAATCTGCACTAGTTCTGTCTTAGGTTAACGACAACTTCTGATGGCTTATCAGGACTGTGACGACTTATTAGAAATGTCGTCACACTTTTGCTCCAATTCTCATGTTCTGCCTAAGTCTAACAGTATTCCTGACGAATTATCACCATTATGACGACCTATCACAAAATATCGTCGATTCTACCAGCTGGAACTCATTCCCTGTTTAAGGCTGACGATATTCTTGATAACTTATCAGACCCTTGACGGCTTATCACAAAATATCATCATAACTTCCACTTTAGGCCAATTCTCATTCTACTGATGACGACCATCCTGATAGCTCATCACAGGGATGACGACTTATCACAAATATCGTCAGCCACACTTGTCTTCAGATTTCTTCAAATTTCAACCTTTTTTTTCCATTATTATTGGTTCTCTATCACATCAGCTTAAACTGCAAAATCAAACATAAACTAATAAAAAATAACTAACGTTGCTTAAGACCTTGCAATTATTTAGAGTTAAAAGCCTCAAATGTGTTAGCATATGCTCACACATTTACACCCTTAAGTTAAAATAATTCCTTGTCCTCAAGTAACCAAAACATAACTAAGAGAATACAAAATACAATTTGGCAGCTAACTACTCATATTAGTTCAGAATAATTTCACCATCTCTAAGGTCAGTCAATTTAAAACTTACTGTTGATGTTTTGAAAAACAACCACACAACTCACAAGCATCAAGATACGGTAAAAATTCAGCAATAACAATCATGTCATACCAAGATCACACTATCTGAACAAGTCAGTGACTTAGCAACATACCCAATGTGCCCTCACAACAAAGAAATCCCTTTTTCACTCATATTAGAATTCACATACATAAACATAGGGATAATCACAAGTCTCACTCTCAGAATGAAGTTTTAAACACTGCATGTCAAATGCCATAGGCTTGCCCTTATAGTCAGTACCCAAATCTTCAGGTAGGTCAGTTATGATCACTTTAGGGATTTTCTTAAGCTTGTAATATAGGCTAGGGGCTGGTATGATATTCATGGATATTTTAGACTGACTATGCCTCCTTGACACTACACTAAACTCTTAGAGCTTCACTTCTCAACCTTCTTTTCTTTCTTTTTTTTATTGATCACATATGCTCAAGATGGATGCGGTCTTTTCAATCATCATATTTTTTTTATTACCTTTAACACAGTTTTCTCTTTTCTTATTCCTTTTTCACTGCAACCAACTTTTTATTTTTTTCTCTTATTCTACCTTTCTTCATGCTCATTTTGCATCACACACCCCTATAATAGTGACCCTCAACTTAGGCTTTTTTCCTAAGTCAAGGTGTACAGTGTCCAAGGAGAAATAGGGCCAAAACAGGCTCATTGTGAGGCAAACAGAAAGGTGAGAGGTTTCACAGAAATAGGCATATAGGCTTAAATCAGGGATCAAGGGATATTATTCACATTGGAAAGGACATTTAGGCTGAAAGTGGGTTACAATAAAAAATGGCCTATGATCCTTTCCTAACCCCTATCCTACAACTTAGGCATGACTAACAGGGCAAGTTCTAAATTTGGCACACAGCAGGAGCTGAGTAAGACCCCACACACACATGGCACATAAGTACATCGCATATCACTACTTATCCGATTCATGCAATTTATTCAGCAACAATCATCAAGTTGCCAGACTAATGCCATAAAAAGATACACCGTAGTCATAGATGAATACAATTCACACAGTTATAAACTCAGATCAATGGAGAGGTACCCAAAAATCACAAAACAATCTAACTGCCTTAAGTACCTGTATTACTCCTAATTATCTACCAAAAATTATTACAACAACATCCTACCCTACACCCTTAACTTAAAATTTAAAATAAAGCTAAACTAAGGGTTAGAGTATACCTAAAATGGATTAATCCCGGGGTTCATGGGTTTCCTCCCATGCAGCGCCTGATTTAACGTCGCGGTACGACTCAAGTATCTTGATTACTTCAGACTTCATCGAGACAGATAATGGTGACACTTTTCATTGATTCTGTCGGACCAATGTACAGCTTGACACGTTGCCCATTTACCTTGAAGGTACTGCCATCATTGTTTTTAAGTTCCACTACTCCAGCTGAGTAGACTTGAATAACTTTAAAAGGGCCTGACCACTTAGATTTTAGCTTACTTGGGAACAATTTGAGTTTGGAATTGAACAGAAGCACCATGTCACCCTTTTGGAAGTCTCATTTCTCTATCCTCCAATCATGGTATTTTTTCATCTTTTTTTTATACAGATCTATTCGTTCATATGCCCCGAGATAGAATTCATCCATCTCATTCAGTTGCCCCAGTCTTAGCTCTGTTGTCTCCTTCTAATTCAAATTCAGCCTTTTTAGTACCCATAAGGCTTTGTGCTCCAACTCTATTGGTAGGTGGAAAGATTTTCCATAGACCAGCTGAAATGGTGACATGCCAATGAGTGTCTTAAACATAGTTTGATATGCCCACAGGGCATCATCGAGCTTTCGAGACCAATTTTTTCGACTAGCGGTCACCGTTTTGGCTAGCATAGTTTTAATCTCTTGATTTGACACCTCCACTTACCCACTGGTTTGGGGGTGGTATGGAGCATCTACTCGGTGCTGTTTTACCCTATATTTTTCTAAAGCTACTTGAAACAGGTTGTTGTAGAAATGAGATCCCTCATCGCTTATAATATTATGTGGTGCTCTAAAGCGAGAGAAGATATTCTTCCTGAGAAAAACAACAACCCTCTTCCCTTCATTATCAGACAATGCTATAGCTTCGACCCATTTCGAGACATAGTCAACAACAACTAAAATATACTTCATCCCATATGAGCTTACAAAAGGACCCATAAATCAATGCCCCAGACATTAAACAATTCCACTTCAAGCATCTTAGTCAAGGGCATCTCTTGTATTTTGGAGATTGACCCCTGCCTCTGACATTGGTCACATTTTAGCACAAACTTGTAGGCATCCTTGAATAATATTGGCCAATAATATCCACTCTGCAATACCTTTCTAATCGTTCGATTGCCTGCATGGTGACACCCAACTGGGGAAGCATGATATGCTTCCAACATGCACAATACATCCACTTCCAGTACGCATGTCCTTATAATATTGTACGCACATTGCCGAAAAAGATACATTTTATCCCAGAAGTAATGCGTCACATCATGCAAGAATTTCTTCCTTTGACGGAAAGAAAGGTTTTCTGGGATGACCTCACTCACCATATAATTTGCATAATCTGCATACCAAGGCAATTTTTCCACAGCGGTAGCCAGGATCTCCTCATCAGGGCATGCATCATTTATCTTCATTTCATCATTAATTTCTTGTTCACCTTCCATTCTAGACAAATGATCTACAACCTGGTTTTCACAACCTTTTCTATCTTTGACCTCAAAGTCAAATTCTTGCAGTAACAATACCCATCTAATCAGCGTTGGTTTTGCATCCTTCTTAGCCATCAGATACCTCAAGAAAGCATGGTCGGTGCGGACTACCACTTTGGTCCCAAGTAAATAAGCTCTAAACTTCTCAAAAGCATACACTACGGCCAGAAGTTTCTGTTCAGTGATGGTGTAATTCTTTTGTGCTCCATTTAGTGCTTTGCTGGTGTAATATATCGGATGAAATACTTTGTCCCACTGGCATCACACATGATCTCAAATGGTTTTGACCAGTTAGGTTGTAACGCCTCGCATTTTGGGATACAATATAGACCATGATTCCGATGTGTTGATAAATCCTGAAGCCATAAAATCCTATGCCAATACGTCATGTCAATTAATTATATAGCATGTGAATTCATTCAAGCTTGAATTTAGACCATAGAGGTCCTTCAACTCAAGGATGAGTTGAAACTATTTTGATCGATTAAGTTTTAGTGGACGTGGTAAAGTGTGTCAGCTTCCATCGACCATAACTCTCTGTATATGTTGAATTAGGGAGCCTAATATGTGTCAAATTATAGGTCTTCGAGTTAGCTTTCCAACGATACCAATTTTTCTAAAATCCGACACCTGAGCAAGAAGTTATGTCCTTTCAAAGTGATATGTGTCGCCTAACCAATCGCCCATGGCCACTGGAAAGCATAGGCGATAGCCTAGGCGGCTCCTCTGTAAACATAGGCAATAGCCTAGGCGGCGCCTATGTAAACATAGACAATGGGATGGGCGGCTCCTATGTAAAGAATTCAAGTGACTTAAACACTCCATTTTTAGGGCAAAATGGTCCTTTTCCACTCTTACTTAGCCCTAAAACACGAAATTCAGTTCCAAGGACCCCAAAATACACCTTCATTCATCAAAAGTGCTCAAATATTCTTCTTAGGATTTCAAAATAAAAACCCAAGCAACTCGAGATTCAATCGGGGGTTTTAGGAACAAATTGCATATTTGAAATCCTCTCAACGTAGGCTTCGAGAAGCATTTAATATTCGTAGTAATCGAGGTACGTGGGGTTATCCAAAAAAATCTCATGGGTGTAGTTTTATGAACATGCATGCTTTTAAATGGAGGTTTTCAATCAAATGCTAATAACTTGCTTTTAATATGATCTCTAAGTCATTTTTCTTTATGTCATGGGAGTTGTTTGCCTATATACTTCAATGGTTGAAACCATGCATATGTGATTTGAGATTTTCCATGGAAGTTTGATAAATATGAATGATAAATTGCTTTCAAATTCCTATGATAATGTCTTGATGCCCCATATCATATTGTGACCAACAAAAGAGAGCATGAATTTGAAATAATTATAGTTCACCACTTGTAAATGATGAAGCACCTTGGTTTTAACATGATTATGCATATGTGGAAGTGATATTGATGGCTTGCAAGTCGGGTATGATGATACCCTACAGAATATGATATGTGATTGAATCAGATAAAATTCAAATGCATTGATTTTACATAAGATAGATGGATGCCCGAAGAAGGCATTTGAGTGTAAGGGCTTATCGCTGGAAAACGTGTTTGCTGACATGGAAATTTGGTACCAGGCTAAGTAATCTTGTGTACTTGAATTTATGTTATTCCCAAATTGGGACTATAGGTAGGAGCCCGGGCTAAGTGATCTTGGGAACTACCAGTGGGTTGAGACACCATGCTTCGTGGTCTTATGTGTCTCTCCCTCACTTATACTCTAATCTCGGCGGCAACCGAGGTTGGGCAGTTGGTGTAAATTATGTAGGTTATTCCACCTAGCTTAGTTGCATTTCATTATTGTTGAGAAACTATTGCATTACGCCCATGTGTTTTCAAATGATTTGATACGAAATTGCTTTATAATGTCTCTCAACTATATTTTGTAAAAATATTATGTTTTGTTTTGATATCTCTGCGTGCTAGTACTGTTGTGCTGACCCCCTCTCCTCTCCAACCTCTCAGGTTCAGAGGCCTAGTCTAGGGGTCAAGAGAATCAGTAGATCATTTAGACAGAGTTGCAGAGACAAGTGGTGAGCCTTCTATATTTTGGAAGGTCTTATGTCCTGCAGTCCTTTTATATTATATTCAGTTTTGAGGTCTACTGGGGGCCTTGTCCCAACTTATATACAGTTACTTGACTCAGTTATTTGTTAGAGATTTTTGCAGACAGTTGTTTAGAGGTGGATTGATGTTGGAGGAACCTTATTTCCCCATTATTATTTCTTTTCATATTTATGACCATGTTTTTGAATTATTGCATTTCTTCTGCATTACTTTGATCATATGAATTAGGTTCATGATTACCAGATAGATAGGGGTGTTTCGGTCCTTCATGGTTCGAAATACTCGTCATGGCTAGGCCCTGGTTTGGGTCGTGACAAACTTGGTATCAAAGCATGGTTCATGGTCCTAGGGTGTCTGCGAAATCGCATCGGATAGAGTCCTGTTTATGGGTGTGTAGCGCGCCATACTTATAAGTAGGAGGCTGCTAGGCGTTTAGGAAATGTTTTCCTTCTTTGTGATTTAGTTCGTGCTTCAAAGTCTAAACTGTCCCCTAATCAATGATCACTTGTGTTTCAAAAACACAGTTATGTCTCCACGTCGTATCATCGATTAGAATGCTCAGGCAGATGAGGTCCGTCCCACCCATTGGATGCGAACCCATAACAGAGCTCACACTCCAAAACCTGTCCCTACTCTGGGAGTCCCTTCAGTCTCGACCAGTCCGCCTCGGGCTCCACAGACTAATGTCAACCGTCCCCTAACTGCTCAGGGAGATATTTCAATTGCAAAATTTAGACGTTCTATTCATATATTGACACAGTTGGTAGATAACCAGGCTCAACGATCGGAAGATGTTGGGTCTGCATCTGTTATGTCTGAGGCTACTATGGTCAAACATTTCATGAAGATGAACCCACCTAAGTTCACTGGCACCAAGGTGGAGAAAGATCCACAGGTGTTCGTGGATGAGATGGAAAAGATCTTTAAGGTGATGCATATGGATGAGGTTTAAGGGGTGAAAATAGTAACCTATCAGCTCAAGGACGTTGCGAATCAGTGGTATGCCGACTTGGAAGATGCAAAGGGTAAGAGTGTTTAGGGCGAATTTGTGGAAGCTTTCCTTGATCGATTCTTTCCTCTGGAGTTGAGGGATACCAAAGCTGAAGAGTTTATGAATCTAAAGCAGGAAGTATGAGTGTCCAGGAGTACACTTTGAAGTTTAATAAACTAGCCCACTATGCACCAGAGTTGACTAGTAATATAAGAGCCAGGATGAGGAAATTTGCATCTGGCCTTGCTGATAACCTGGTACCTGAGTGCCAGGGGACTATGTTGAATAAGGAGTTAGACTTTGCTCGACTGACCGTTCATATGCAGCAGGTAGAAGAGAAAAAGAAAAAGATTGCTGAATATAAAAAGAAAGACAGACAGTCTAAGAGTGCTACATCTGCGGACCTGCATCAAAGTCAGCTGCAGAGTGGTAACTGGGGTAATAAGTGGTCGAAGAAGAAGAAATTTTGGAATAATGCACAGTCAGCAGCCAACGCCCCAGTACCCAGGCCACCAACAGACAGACAAACTCAGAGTTTTTAGACTCCTCACGGATCCAAAGCTCTAGGTACACAGTCTTAGGGCAGTGTGGCCCAGCAGCGTCGTACTTATCCGCGGTGCGAGGTTTGTGGAAAGAATCATCTAGGCAAGTGCTGGTTTGAGGGGAGAAATTGCTATACTTATGGCAAAATGGGTCACCTTTAGAGAGATTGTCCTTCTGTTGGAGGAAATATGATAGGCGGAGGGGGGGGGGGTAGGGCTAAGTCCCAAGCCGCCTCCACAGCTCCTCTTCCTAAGGGTGCTCCTTCAGCTACCAAGAGCGATTGCAACTGGTTATATTCTTTGACTAACTGCCAGGAGGCAGAAGCTTCACTAGAAGTTGTCACCGGTATGTTACGAATCTTTTCTCATGATGTTTATGTATTGCTTGATCCCGGGTCTACTTTATATTATGTGACCCTTTATGTGGCTGTTGGTCTCGGGTTTGAGCCCGAAATTATTGTAGAACCCTTCTCTGTTTCTACTCTTGTAGGTGATTCTGTTGTTGCTAGAAGGGTGTATAGAAATTGTGTCATGTCTATTCATAGTAGGAAAACTGTGGCAAACCTTATAGAACTTGATTTGATAGATTTTGATGCCATCCTTGGGATGGAATGGCTCCATTCATGTTATGCCACCCTTGATTGCAGGACCCGAAAGGTCACTTTTTCTTTCCCAAATGAGATATCAATTGTATGGGTAGGGAATTCCGTGGAACCTAGAGGTCACTTTATCTCTTATCTTAGAGCCCTAAAGCTTATCTCGAAAGGCTGATGTACCATCTAATCCGAGTAAAAGATTCAAAAGTTGAAAATCTTCCTCTGCAGTCAGTCCCTGTAGTAAATGAATTCCCAGAAGTCTTTCCTGAAGATCTCCCAGGGATACCCCTTGATAGGGAGATAGATTTTGGCATTGATGTGTTGCCAGACACTCGTCCTATTTCTATTCCGCCATATAGAATGGCTCCCGCAGAATTAAAGGAGCTAAAGGAACAGCTTGCAGACCTTCTAAACATAGGTTTTATTCATCCTAATATTTCCCCATGGGCACACCCGTGCTCTTCGTGCGAAAGAAGGATGAGTCCTTTCGTGTGTGCATAGACTACCGCCAGTTGAATAAGGTCATGATTAAAAATAAATATCCTCTTCCGAGGATTGATGACCTTTTTAACCAGCTTTAGGGTGCCAAGTGTTTTTCAAAAATAGATCTTCGTTCGGGTTATCATCAGTTGAAAGTTAGGGAGTCAGACGTTCCCAAGACAACCTTCCAAACTTGATATGGTCACTACGAATTTCTAGTCATGTCCTTCGGGTTGACTAACACCCCTGCAGCCTTCATGGATCTTATGAATAGAGTGTTCCATTAGTTTCTTGACTTGTTCATCATTGTATTTATTGATGATATTCTAATCTATTCTAAAAGTAAAGAGGATCACGCCAATCACCTCCGAATTATTCTTCAGACCCTTAAGGATCATCAGCTGTATGCCAAATTTTCTAAGTGTGAATTCTGGTTAGATGCTATTGCCTTTCTGGGGCATATTGTGTCCAGTGACGGGATAAGAGTGGATCCTCAGAAAGTTAAAGCAGTGAGAAAATGGCCCAGACCTACAACTCCAACCAATATTCGGAGCTTCTTGGGTTTGACGGGGTATTACAGAAGGTTCGTAGAGGGTTTTTCTTCCATACCTGCTCCGCTTACTAAACTGACTCAAAAAAAGATGAAGGTTGTATGGTCTGACTTGTGTGAAAACAGTTTTGAGAAATTGAACGACAAGCTGACTACTACTCCTGTTTTGACCCTTCCCGAGGGTGTAGATGATTTTGTGGTTTATTGTGATGCATCCCGTGTGGGACTTGGTTGTGTATTGATGTAGTGTTGTAAGGTGATAGCTTATGCATCTAGGCAATTAAATGTGCATGAACGCAATTACCCCACTCATGACTTGGAGTTAGCAGTCGTGGTGTTTGCACTTAGAATCTGGAGGCACTATCTCTATGAAGTGCATGTTGATATTTAAACTGACCATAAAAGTTTGCAGTATATTTTCTCACAGAAAGAATTGAACCTTAGGTAGAGGCATTGGATGGAGCTTTTAAAAGATTATGATATGAGTCTGCATTACTATTTGGGCAAGGCAAATGTTGTAGCCGATGCCCTCAGCAGGTTGTCTATGGGCAGCCTTTCTCATGTAGAAGAAGGAAATAAAGAGATGGTGAAGGATATTTACCGCCTTGTAAATCTGGAAGTGTGAATCTTAGATTCCAAAGATGGAGGGGTGATTGTTCATGAGTTAGCTAAGTCATCCCATTTGTGCTGAAGTTAAGGAGAAGCAGGTTGAAGATCCCATCTTGATGCAAATCAAGAAAGATGTGGGACAACAAAAGGTTATGTCGTTTGAAATTGGTGGTGATGGTATTCTAAGATTTCAGGGTAGGTTGTGCATTCCGAATATTGATGGGCTGTGGGAAAGAATCCTTAATAAAGCACACACTTCGAGGTATGTCGTTCACCCAGGCTCTACTAAGATGTACCATGATCTGAAAACCTTGTATTGGTGGAATAACATGAAACGTGATGTAGCTGATTTTGTGTCCAAGTGTTTGAACTGTCAACAAGTAAAGGTAGAACACATGAGGCCAGGTGGTACTTCCCAAGAGATAGCCCTGCCTTTATGGAAGAGGGAGATGATAAACATGGACTTCATTACAGGACTTCCAAGATCCCGAAACTAGTATGATTCTATATGGGTGATTGTAAATCGGTTGATAAGGTCAGCCCACTTTTTGCCTGTAAGGACTAATTATTCGGGAGAGGGTTATGCTAAGATTTACATTGACGAGATAGTTCGGTTGCATGGGGAACCAGTGTCCATTATATTCGATAGAGGTACGTAGTTTTTATCTCAGTTCTGGAGACCTTTTCAGAAGGGTTTAGTTACACAAGTAAATTTTAGCACAGCTTTTCACCCTCAGATGGATAGGCAAGCTGAGCGTACCATTCAGACCCTTGAGGATATGTTGAGGCCACGCGTCATTGATTTCAAAGGTAGTTGGGTAGATCACCTGCCACTGGTTGAATTTACTTACAATAATATTTACCATGCCAGCATCAAAATGGCTCCTTTTTAGGCTTTGTATGGGAGGAGATGTAGGTCTCCGATAGGATGGTATGAAGTGGGTGAGACTCAGTTGTATGGGCCTGATCTTGTTCATCAGGCGATGGAGAAAGTGAAGATCATTAGAGAACGACTCAAGACTGCTCAGAGTCGTCAGAAGTCCTATGTCAATGTTCGGAGAAGAGAACTAGAGTTTGAAGTTGGTGATTGGGTGTTTCTTAAGGTTTCTCCTATGAAAGGAGTTATGCGGTTTGGAAAAAAAGGGTAAATTGAGTCCTCACTACATAGGGCCATATCAGATTCTGAAAAAGATTGGTACAGTTTCTTATGAGCTAGAATTGCCTACAAGTTTGGGTTCCGTTCATCCGGTATTCCATGTATCTATATTGAAGAAATGCATTGAAGATCATTCTCTGGTATTGCCAGTAGAGGGTATCAAAGTGACAGACTCCTTGTCTTACGAAGAAGAGCCCGTCAAAATTTTAGATCGCCAAGTTCGAAAGCTGAGGAGCAAAGGGATAGCCTCAGTAAAGGTACTGTGGAGGAATCAGAAAGTCGAAGAAGCAACTTAGGAGTCAGAAGATAACATGAGGATTAAATATCCCAATTTGTTTGCTTTGATGGAGGATGAGACAGAACGTACTATTTCTATCTTATCTTTTCTAGTCCTTTATTATGCTTGAAATCGTGTCCGTCTGTGTCCCGCATCATCATTCGGGGACGAATGGTCCTAAGGAGGGGATAATGTAACGTCCTGCATTTTGGGCTACAATATAGACCATGATTCCGATGTGTTGATAAATCCTGAAGCCATCAAATCCTATGCCAATACGGCATGTCAATTAATTGTGTATAATGTGAATCCATTCAAGCTTGAATTTAGACCATAGAGGTCCTTCAACTCAAGGACACGTTGAAACTATTTCGATCGACTAAGCTTTAGTGGACGTGGTAAAGTGTGTCAGCTTCCATTGACCATAACTCTCTGTATATGACGAATTAGGGAGCCTACTATGTGTCAAATGGTAGGTCTTCGAGTTAGCTTTCCGATGATACCAATTTTGCCAAAATCCGACACCCGAGCAAGAAGTTATGGCCTTTCAAAGTGATATGTGTTGCCTAACCAATCGCCCATGGCCACTGGAAAGCATAGGCGATAGCCTAGGCAGAGCCTATGTAAACATAGGTGATAGCCTAGGCAACGCCTATGTAAACATAGGGAATGGGATGGGCGGCGCCTACGTAAAGAATTCAAGTGACTTAAACACTCCATTTTTGGGGCAAAATGGTCCTTTTCCACTCTTACTTAGCCCTAAAACACGAAATTCTGTTTCACGAACCCCAAAATACACCTTTATTCATCAAAAGTGCTCAAATATTCTCCTTAGGGTTTCAAAATAAAAACCCAAGCAACTCGAGATTCAACCGGGGGTTTTAGGAACAAATTGCATATTTGGAATCTTCTCAATGTAGGCTTCGAGAAACATCTAATATTCATAGTAATCGAGGTACGTGGGGTTATCCAAAAAAATCTCATGGGTATAGTTTTATGAACATGCATGCTTTTAAATAGGTGTTTTCAGTCAAATGCTAATAACTTTCTTTCAATATAATTTCTAAGTCATTTTTCTTTATGTCATGGGAATTGTTTGCCTATATACTTCAATGGTTGAAACCATGAATATGTGATTTGAGATTTTCCATGGAAGTTTGATAAATATGAATGATAAATTGCTTTCAAATTCCCATGATAATGTCTTGATACCCCATATCATATTGTGACTAACAAAAGAGAGCATGAATTTGAAATAATTATTGTTCACCATTTGTAAATGATGAAGCACCTTAGTTTTTACATGATTATGCATATGTGGAAGTGATATTTATGGCTTGCAAGTCGGGTATGACGATACCCTACAGAATATGATATGTGATTGAATCAGATGAAATTCGAATGCATTGATTTTACATGAGATAGGTGGATGCCCAAAAAAGGCGTTTGAGTGTAAGGGCTCATCGCTGGAAAACGTGTTTTCCGACACGAAAATTTGGTACCAGGCTAAGTGATCTTGTGTACTTGAATTTATGTCATTCCCAAATTGGGACTATAGGTAGGAGCCCGGGCTAAGTGATCTTGGGCACTACCAGTGGGTCGAGACACCATGCTTCGTGGTCTTGTATGTCTCTCCCTCACTTATACTCTAATCTCGGTGGCAACCGAGGTTGGGCAGTTGGTGTAAATTATGTAGGGTATTCCACCTAGCTCATTTGAATTTCATTATTGTTGAGAAACTCTTGCATTACGCCCATGTGTTTTCTAATGATTTGATACGAAATTGCTTTACAATGGCTCTCAACTATATTTTGTAAAAATATTATGTTTTGTTTTGATATCTCTGCGTGCCAATACTTTTGTGCTGACCCCCTCCTCTCTCCAACCTCTCAGGTTCAGAGGCCTAGTCTAGGGGTCAAGAGAATCAGTAGATCATTCAGACAGAGTTGCAGAGACAAGTGGTGAGCCTTCTATGTTTCGGAAGGTTTTATGTCCTGCAGTCCTTTTATCTTATATTCAGTTTTGGGGTCTATTGGGGGCCTTGTCCCAACTTATATACAGTTACTTGACTCAGTTATTTGTTAGAGATTTTTGCAGACAGTTGTTTAGAGGTGGATGGATGTTGGGGGAACCTTATTTCCCTGTTATTGTTTCTTTTCATATTTATGATCATGTTTCCGAATTATTGCATTTCTTCCGTATTGCTTTGATCATATGAATTAGGTGCATGATTACCAGACAAATAGGGGTGTTTCGGGCCTTCATGGTTCAAAATGCTCATCACGGCCAGGCCTTGGTTCAGGTCATGACACAGGTGCAACAACAATAGGGGCCTCAACCAGCTTCTTTTTAAGGCATTTAAATGCCTTCAAGCACTTACCATCGAAGGAATACTTCACTTCTTTCTCCAAAAGTTTGTAAATTGGATTTGCAATCTTTGAGAAGTCTTTTATAATTCTCTGATAAAAGTCAACATGTCCAAGAAAACTACGTACTCCCTTCACTGAAATGGGGGGTGATAGTTTCTCAATAACTTCTACTTTTTCTCGATCAACTTCTATCTCTTTTTTGGAAATTTTGTGGCCGAGAATGATGCCCTCCTTTACCATGAAATGGCATTTTTCTCAGTTAAGTACCAAATTAAATTCAACACATCTCTGCAAGGCTAGATTCAGATTTTCCAAACACATCTCGAATGAATCACCCACTACAGAGAAATCATCCATGAATACCTCTATGGTGTCCTCCACCATGTCTGAAAAGATAGACATCATACACCGTTGAAAAGTGGCGGGCGTATTGCATAGCCCAAATGACATCCTCTTAAATGCAAAGGTGCCATATGGGTATTTGAATGTCGTCTTCTCCTGATCTTTAGGAGCAATGCAGATTTGCTTGTATCTGAAATAACCATCCAAGAAGCAATACCCCCCCTTCCAGCCAATCGATCAAGCATTTGGTCTATAAAGGGCATCGAGAAGTGGTCTTTCAAAGTCCAAGAATTCAGCTTGCGGTAGTCCATGCAAACTCTCCACCCAGTTACAAGCCCGAGTGGAATCAACTCATTCCTTTCATTTGCAACCACCGTCATGCCCCTCTTTTTTGGGAACGCATTGAACTGGGCTCACCTACTTGCTGTCAGAAATCGGGTAAACCACTCCTGCATCCAACTACTTAATAATCTCCTTCTTAACTACCTCTTGCATTGGTGAGTTAAAACGGCACTGATGCTCTATGGTTGGAACATAATCTTCCTCAAGTTGAATTTTATGCGTGCAGATACCTGGGGGAATGCCAATAATATTTGCGATGGTCCAGCCTATAGCTCTCTTGTGCCTCTGAAGTACTGAAATAAGTGTGTTTACCTATTTCTCATCCAAGTCATCCACAATAATAACAGGTAGCGTGTTCCCGTTGCCCAAAAGCACCTACTGTAAGTGTCCAGGCAGTCCTTTCAATTACATCATCGGAGGCTCCTTAATAGATGTGTTGGATGGTGGTGTTAGTCGATTAGCAAGGTCAAGGTCTAGATTCTTAGGAGCATAAGGATATGAACCTATTCTTGTCAAAGCACAAACGGTCTCTTCATACTCCTCGATGCCTTCACTATCATAGTTCATTATAATTGCAGCCATAGGTTTGATAACAAGTTGCTCAGCTATGAACACTTCCTATTCGTCCTCATAATACACATCAACTACTGAGAACACACTCATTTCTTTATATTGCTTTATTGACTTACCTACATCAAACCGGACCACTTTATCATTCATCCTGAATAAGAGCTCATTTGCTCTCAAATCAATTAATACACTTCTGGTTGCGAGGAAAGGTTGACCCAAAATTATGGGCACCTCGAAGTCCACCTCTCAATCTAGAATGACGAAGTATGTAGGGAATATAAAGTTGGACACCTTCACCAACACATCATACAAAATGCCAATAGGTCGCTTTACTGACCTATCCGCCATCACGAGTCACATGTTGGTGGGTGTGGGATTTCCCAGACCCAACTTTCTATAAACAATCAATGGAATCAAATTAACGCTTGCTCCCAGATCACATAATGCCTTGGTGAATTCCATAGTCCCAATTGTACAAGGAATAGTGAATACGCCTGGGTCTGGTTTCTTCTACACCAAAGTCCTTGTAGAAATAACGCTACAATGGTGGAGATTTTCCTACAATTCATAGCTCACAGCTCTTTTCTTAGTCAGAAGGTCCTTCATAAATTTTGCGTATCCTGGCATTTGCTCAAGTGCCTCAACCAAAGGCACATTTATTGTCAATTGCTTGAACATTGCCATGAATTTGCTGTATTTTGCATTATCAACCTTCTTCTTCAATAGTTGAGGAAAGGAATATGGTGGCCTTGGGATAGTTTTCAACACCACTTCCTCTTCATTTTCTCCTTTCTTCTCCAAAGCATTAACAAAACTATCCAGCTTCTCAGACTCCACTGGATTGCTTTCTTCGGATTTATCAACAACTACCTCACCATCTATAGATTTGTCCACAGAAGGGCCAGGTAATATCTTACCACTCCTAGTGGTAATCGCCATACATGAGCCATTCTTTTGCGGATTCTGAACCGTATCGCTTGGTAACGTTTCGTTCTTTGTCTGATTAAATACAGTGGAAAGTTGGCTCATCTGCTACTTTAATTATTTGATGGCAGTTGAGTGTGAGTGCACCAACTGACTGATGGATGTCAGATCGGTCTTCATGGTGGTTACACCCGAGTTGGTGGCCTCAACTCCCTTCAATAATTTCTCCATCATGTCCTCCATGGATATCTTTCCAGAGTTAGCTGCAGCAGCTTTTTAATTTCCAGGAGAAACATATAAACCACTTCTGTCATTATTGTTTCTCCAATTTTCTTGCTTCCTGTCTTTGCAACCAGGCTTGTCATAAATGTTCCGACCTTAATTCCCTTGGATATTTCCTTGGAAACCCCCTAATTATTAACGTAATTCGCCTCTTCTTCAGGCTCCAATCCACTCGGTCTTGAGATGTTACAACTTTTAGTTTCTCAGTATTCTCTGATAATAAGTGCTTGGTGAGCAAGTCCATCTCAGTCTTTAGATGGGCCATGTCTTGATCTCGCTCCTCATCTCTCCTGCATTATTCAGCAGACATACCAACAGAAATAGTGGGGCTTGCTACTATAGACTCTCTGGTATGCCAAGCCCAACTCTATTTGGTCATCGTATTTATCATATCTGAGGCATCTTGAAAAGACAGATCAACAAATAAACCACCAGCAATATTATCTACAATCGGCTTTGTTACAGAGTTGAGGGCCCTATATAAAGTCTCCATCAAATATAGGTCTGTCATATTGTGGTTTGAACACTATGTTAGCTTCTTCTTGAATCTCTCCTAAGTCTCATGGAAAACTTTAGTAGGAAGCTGTCTAAAGTTACTGATTTCGTCCCTCAATTATACCCTCCTAGTGGGTGGAAAAAACCATTCTAGGAATGCTTCTTTTAATTTCCTCCAGTGGGTGATGGAATCAGGTGTAAGCTCATTCAGCCACAATGTTGCCTCCCCAGACAGAGACAACAAGAACAACCTCAACAGAATAGCGTTCTGGCCTACTCCTGGGTTATCAAAAGATTTGCATATGGTGATAAAATTCACCAGATACATGTTTGGATCATCCCCAGGAAGGCCACCAAACAATCCCTTCAGATTGAGGAGTTGGATTATAGTACTCTTAATGTTGAACTTGGCTCCAGGTGCCAATGGTGGAGGAATAATTACACCCATTGCATTTGCCCCATCTATGCCATCATCATTATCATTCACATCATATTGGACCGGCTAGTACTCTTGTCTTTTTTGGAACGGACGGTTTCGGTTAACATTACGTGACACTTGTGCAGCTATCTGCTCTGCACGCCTTGGGTTACCAGGGTTTAATAACTCCTCATCCCCCAAATCTTCATCCTCATGGTTTGGATGTCGTACAGGTTGCCCGACATTTTGAACATTCACCTAGCTCTAGCTAAGGCTGCCAGTCTGTCAGCCTCTTGTTGTTCTAATATTCTTCCTATTCGTTGCGGATCCAAATTTAGTGGTAATAATGTTTCTCCGAAACTTCTGGTGCTTGGCATACACTATAAAATCCTGCAAATAAACAAAAAATAACAAATAAATGTAAATCTAGGAAACTTAACTAACAGTTAATTAATGCATACAAACTTCATCTTACAACCGTATTCCTCTGCAACGGTGCCATTTTTGATAATGCTCAAATTACACTCTTGAATGGGTGTAAGTGATCATTGTCAATATAAAACCCAACTAGGTTGGGGTCAAATCCCACAGGGAATATGGTGTGAACTCAAGTTGTTTGCGATTTAATCCACTGATAGTTTAATGTTTCATGAAATGGGGGGTTTAGGTTTAACAAGTTGTTGTTTGTCACTTTACTTTCGGTGTTTGTAAATCAAGAGTTTATGAAATAACCAGAATTATGTTTACTAGGGCTTCCGGTATGTGACAGATGCTAAAAGTGATTCAAGATTATCATCGTGGGTAAGATAACAAGCTATCTTTATCGATGTTATGCTTAAATGTCTCGAGACCTACTTAAGCGTTTAATTCCCTAATCCTCTCGGACCTAGAGAATTTCTATTTACTACCCAGATTTTACCTCAAGTTAACCAACCTTGTTACAACGCTGATTATTAAACGAAGTATTTTCGAGTCCCTGTTGATAATTCACTTCCTACTATATTTGATTTCTTTCTCAAGTAAATCAAAGCAGGTGTGTCTACTGTTTGCAACCAATAGACATTAATTAAAACTTCAGAATTATCAAGACATCCTACCACCTTTTGAATCTTGAATACTCAGCTCCTCATCAAGACCTAACCCTAGATCCCATAACTCAGGTTAATGCAGTTTAGCCACTCGTGATGTAACGAACGAAACACATAATTGAATTCATGATTTGAAAGATAAACTTATAGAGATTAATAATAACTAGTGAATCGCAGATTAGATCACAAAGGAAAAATCCCACAATACTAATAATAATCTTTCCAAAATAGTTGTGTTGTTAAAGTCAAGAAATAAAGAGAGAAAATATCAAAATATATCTCTTGAAACTCAAGGTGTCGACGTTCTATGGAATAATGATAATAATAATGTTAATTGATTTCTAGAAAACCCTAAAACAAAGCTTTAAATAGTTTACCTTAAATAAGGAAACAAAATTAAGGTTACAGATTTTTCTCAGAATAGATGAAGACTATTGGTGACGCCTTATCAGGATCCTGACGACTTATCAAGACTGTCATCAGGTCTTCTTCAAATCTGCACTAGTTTCGTCTTAGGTTAACGACAACTTCTGATGGCTTATCAGGACTGTGATGACTTATCAGAAATGTCGTCACACTTTTGCTCCAATTCTCATGTCCTGCCTAAGTCTAAAGATATTCCTGATGACTTATCACTATTATGACGGCCTATCCCAAAATGTCATCGATTCTACCAGCTGGAACTCATTCCCTATTTAAGGATGGTGACATTCTTTATAACTTATCAGACCCTTGACGGCTTATCACAAAATATCGTCACAACTTTCACTTTAGGCCAATTCTCTGTCTACTGATGACGACCATCCTGATAGCTTATCACAGGGATGACGACTTATCACAAATGTCGTCAGCCACACTTGTCTTTAGATTTCTGCAAATTTCAACCTTTTTGCTTCCATTATTGTTGGTTCTCTATCACATCAGCTAGTACTGCAAAATCAAACATAAACTAATCAAAAATAACTAAAGTTTCTCAAGGCCTTGCAATTATTTAGAGTTAAAAGCCTCAAATGTCTTAGCATATGCTCACACATCATCCCCCTAGAAGGTTGAGGATATATATTGAGTTTGACTCACCCTCAATAATTCGCTACCTTAAACCATTCACATGAGATTTATTTACTGCTCGATTTGCAGATTCTCGATTTGATGAAATAAATTTTTCGCAATTAAGAAGAGAGAAACATAAACTCAAAAGAGAAATTTCTTGAAATTTTTTATCATTATCTCATTTTGACCCACGTATTCCCACATGTGAACATGAGGTTCAAAAGATCATTTACTTACATAAACTAACAAATTAACTTTCAAACACATTTACTTATTTGAAAAGGATAACTAAGTCACATATCCCTGTAGTGAATGTGCCTCTCCGAATTGATTTGCCAAAAAAATTATCTGCTAATGTCATAGCGTCTGAATCCCATACTCGCATGAAGCGTGGTAGGATACTAGGTTCAAAGAAAAAAAACTAGAAAAAGAAGTACAAAAAATGGTAA
The DNA here is from genome assembly GCF_002878395.1 of Capsicum annuum. NCBI lineage: Eukaryota > Viridiplantae > Streptophyta > Magnoliopsida > Solanales > Solanaceae > Capsicum > Capsicum annuum. The sequence goes on from NC_061118.1 coordinate 173,725,155, forward strand.
AGATGACATTATAAAAGAGTATCATGAAGAGACTTAAGAACTTATTAATCTTAATATTCCTGAAAAAATCAGTGAGTTTGAGACTCAAATGAATGAAAAACTTTTAATAAATTCTAATAGTGATGAGATAAATTTAGATAGTTTGAAAATTATAGTGGATAATATTCTTGTATATAATGTCACACAAAATATTTTGCAAAACAATGAGGACCTTAAATCTCTATATGTTGAAGAATGTTGATGGAGAAATGATTGGTCAAAATGGCAAGAGGCAATTCAATTAGAATTAAACTCACTTACTAAACGTAAGGTTTTTGGGCCTACACTCCAAACTCTAGATAGTTTAAAATCAGTTGATCATAAATGAGTCATCGAATGTAAATGAAATGAGAGAAATAAAGTTGTATGATATAAGGCACGTCTTGTTGCACAACTGTTATGGATGCAATAACATTTTGATATCTCATCTGTCTAACTATACATGAAAATATTAAAATACATCTAATGGATATGGTTATAACTAATATTTATGGTTCACTTGATAATGAAATTTAAATGATGACCCCACAAGGATTAAAGATTCTTGAAGTATATAGTTTAAAGTCTCAGAAATTGTATTCAATCAGATTACAAAGATTGTTATACGACCTAAAACAATCAAGGCGTATATGGTATAATCACCTTAGTGAGTACTTGATAAATGAAGGTTATATAAATAACGTCATTTGTCCTTATATTTTTGTTAAAGAAACAACATTAGAGTTTCTTATACTCGTTATTTATGTTGATGACATAAATCTCATTGGAACTTCATAAGAAGTTCAAAAGGCAATTGAATATCTATAGAAACAATTTGATATGAAAGATCTTGGGAAAGACAATTCTTTTTCTTGATTTGCAAATTGAACATTTAGCAGACAGAGTTTTCATCCCCCAATCTGTCTATACCGAGAAGGTTTTGATATAATTTTACATGGACAAAGTACATTCATTAAGTACTTCAATGATTGTTCGATCACCTGAGGTAAATAAAGACCCGTTCTTACCTCTACAAGAGAGTGAAGATATTCTTGGTCTCCAAGTACCATTTATCAGTATTATTAGTGAACTTATGTACCTTTCTAACACTATAAGGCCTGATATAGCATTTTTTATTAATTTGCTAGCAAGATATAGTTCTTTTCATACACGTATACATTAGAACAAAGTTAAACATATATTGCAATATCTAAAAGAGATTGTCGATATAGGTTTATTTTATATTAACAAAGATAGTGTGAATCTTGCTGATCATGCTGATGCGAGTTATTTAGCTAAACCACGCAAAGCTAGATCTTAAATAGGTTATTTGTTTACATATGGAGGTACTGTTATATCCTGAAAATCTATAAAGCAGTCTATTATTGCTATTTCTTCAAATCATGATAAGGTAATAACTATTCCAAAGTAAGTAAATAATGTGTATGATTGAGATCGGTGATACATTTCATCAAAGAGAGATATGACCTGAAGTGTGATGTCAAGATACCCACCGTCCTATATGAAGACAATGTTGCATGCATAGCCCAAGTAAAAGAAGGCTTTATGAAAAGAGATAGAACAAAATTATGATGCTCCGAGAGTACACCTAGGTGCTACACGGTGCTTATGGTCACAAGTGACCACAATCTAACCCATGATACTAGTACGTGCTGTGAGCACTGAATAAACTGATAACAAAAGAGTAATTACAGAATTTAATTGAAAAATACCATAAGATTTTAAATCATAGTTCTGATAATATCTGTAAGACAACACTGATAATACTGATAAAATGGCTGATAATGATAATCAAAAACTGATTAACTATCTGCACTAGTCTGAAAGGCTCTAAACTGTCCGAATATGGAGTTGATGGGAAAAACCCTCAACTAACTCCAACAAATTAGAAATACTGAACTGATAAGATAACCGAAACAAATAAACCATGTCCTCAAAGTATGAGGACTCACTACTGCTACTGCTGATAATCTGGAATTCTCTATGCATAGTTAGGGAACTGAGCGTCTGAAACTGTATTGTAAAATCAATATAGCATAAAAAAGAGTATGCGATCAGTACTTTGAATATACTGGTATGCTAAATGAGGTTAGGCTAATATGTATGGTTTCATGTGCATGAGTAATAACTAACTGAATATATAACATGAGGTACTGAGTAAGGATGCATAAAAATCTGTAAAGACTGAAAATGTATGACAAAGCATAAAACAAGTTTTGAGATAGTCTGTAAACTAAAATATTGAAATTTGATAATTGGATAACTGATAAATTATATGCTATGGTCAAGCAAGACTGAACTGAATTCTGAATTGAGTACTAAAATTGAAATTGTGGAAGGTATCATCCAACTGACATGTCCCGATCTGAGCTGATTGGGGTCCAACCTGTGACCCCTTAGTAACATTCCACGGGTACTAACAATGGTTGTTGAGTCAGTCCTAATCTGGTGGGTGACCCCTAAGATCAGTCCTAAACTTATGGGTGATCCTTGAGAGTGTCAGTCCTAATCAGGCGGGTGGCATCTCATAACCTACGCTAGATATATAGTCCTGGAACTTAGGGATTGCTCCTAAGGACCCAGTCCTAACTGATGGGTGATCCCCCACCCCTTGGTTCACTCGGTGTTGAATCCTACTCCTAACTGAATAACACTGATTATGGGACTGAACTAAGCTTAACTGGACAAGTAACTTGTAATACGCCTTACTTCTACCTAGCTAGAAATCATACCAAAAATATTAGAAACTTACTTTGAAAGATGAATCCACTTTTGTACATGTGTAATTTTTAAGATTTTTACTTTTTATTGAGTGAAAAATTGAATAAGCTTTCCGTCGATACCACTTTCGTCCAAATCCGACATCGGAAGAGAAAGTTATGGCCAAAATACAGAAAGTAGTCAAAACTGCCTAGGTGCAATGGTGAAGGCCAACGGGCTGTCGACCTAGCGATGGACCATCGCCCAAGCCATTGAAGTGAGCCAGTGAGACCACCTTTTGCCTAAGAGCGATGGCTCAGTCTGACGGACTGTCGAGCTAGCGACGGATCGTCGCCCAAGCCATCGTAAAAGAGGTAGTGAGCCCTTATTCTGCCCAGGTACGATGGTCAGGACAAACGGACCATCGACCCAGCGACGGACTATTGCACCCACCGTCGCATGTGTCGTTCAGCTATTTTAAAGTCGTTTTTAAAAGGGTATTTGGATATTTTTCCACCCGTTTTAGCCCCTAATAATATCAGATCAAAGCCCATAGGTTCATTATCCATTTAAAACATCAAATTAGGGTTTTCTCTCAAAGATAATACCCAAGAAACAAGATCCAAATCTTCTTCAAGAAATTAAGAGATTCAAGTTCTTCAAGAAACTCGCAACCCAGGTATGTCATGTGTTGATTCATGGGTCTCCTTTACACATGAAGCTCAAGAATCTCTTTTTAAAATCCATGATTTGTGTATTTATGAATGTTCATGATTTAAATTGAATTAAAATTCATGTTCATGATGTTGTAGGGTTTTGATCCATGTTTTAAATTACATATTACAATTATTGACCCTAGTATATGAAGATTTGCATAGAAATTATGGTAAACCCCCCTTCAATTTACAAGTTGATTGATGTATCCATGATTATTAGATGTGTTGGTGATTATATAACCAAAGCATGCTCCCCATGTGTTTGATTAAAGTGAAAGAAAAGTGTCATACTAGTATGATAATATGAAATCCCCATTTATGTACAAGTTTATGCATGTCAAATGTTTGATAAAATGCCTTAATCAATGAATTATGGATTATTAATGTTAGTTATGTATTCAAAAATGTCATGTTTTATCAGTTTCTTCCCATCAAGTCCTGGGGGTACTTGTACTGTATGCCTAGAGAGAGTGCCATGTTTTCAAGATACTCTCAGTCAAGCCATGTTCAGTAAAATTCAGTCAGTCTCATGACTCAGGAAAACTCAATAATCTCAGTCAATTATCAAATCTCAGTAATATTTCATTAGTCAACCAAATTCAGTTAATTAAGTCCAGTTCAGTTTAGTAATCCATGTTTAGTGTCTATTCAGATGGGAGTAGGAATTAGCACCGAGTGAACCCAAGGATGGGAACTCACTTGTTATATGAGGGTGTTATTCTTAGACGCAATCCTTGCATTCCAGAATTACGTAGCCAGCGTGGGTTGAGATATCATAGCCTGCTATATGAGGGTAAATGTGGTGGCTTAACCTGTTATATGAGGGTTCCTACTTTTTTTACTAGGGTTACCTGTTATATGAGGGTTACTCACAGATTATCCTTACCAGTGGCGCGGTATTGACACCCTTCCAATTGGGGTTACAGATTGGACCCCAGCTCAGCCATAATGGCGTATTAGGGGCATGTCGGTTAGATGACTACTTCCCACAGTTTCATGTTACAGAATTAGGACTGTCAGATACGGTTATTCAGTCTTAGTATTAGAACTCAGATAGTTCTAGAGAATTCAGGACTGTCAGATACAGTCAACTAAGAATAGTACGGAACTCACTAGTTCCATCAAAAACTAAACTGTCAGACACAGTCGCTCAGTATTAGTTATTTCAGTTATGTAGTTATCAGTATCTCATGTTATTAGTACTCAGACTCAGTAATCATGTTATCACGACCCCAGTTACAGTTATTATGTATTCATGCATGTATTCTCACGTTCATGGTATTTAGTCAGTTAGTATAGTTTATGCATGTGAACCCTTTGCATTCATCCTACCTCACATGCATACCAGTACATTTAAAGTACTGACGCATTTGTACTATGGTGTTTTATACCATAGGTTCAGAAGCACGAGCTCTAGAACATCAGTAGCATTCTAGTCTCAGCAGTCAGAGTTAGCAGTGAGTCCTCATCTTTCGAGGACATGACCATTACTTTATTATCTCATTAATTAATTTATTAGTTGGAGTTAGTTGGGGATATGTCCCATCAACTCCTTATTTAGACAATTCAGTCAGTTAGAGACTTTTCAGACTATCATGTTCAGTCAGTTTATTTTAGTTTTGTTTTGGGTATTTATACCCCATCCCAAATATTATGTCCTATGGTGATTTATCAGTTTTGAATCTTATGGCCTTTCAGTTCATGTTTCCGCATTTATACAGTATGTTATACAGTGTTCAGGTATAAATATCAGTCATGGGTTAGCTTGTGACCCTTCAGAGTCTTGAGCACCGTATAGCATTCTGGGTACCTAATTTGGGGCGTTACATAACTGATCGTGATAGCTATTAGCTGGATTTGCTCATGGTTTATCTGAACTATTCTATAATATACTAAAATTCTATAAACAGCTAAGTTTTTGGGTATTCAAACCCCAAGACTCGATAACAATAACTACAAGATCATACTAAAACCTTGAGGACATAACATGTAGTCATTAATTAAAACCCATTCTTTGAGGCATTTCATCAAACACTTGTAAAGCATGACTTAAACATAGGAATAGTTTTAAACATGTAGTAATAGTAAGATTTTAATACTAAAAATCATGAATTAAGGCTTAAATCAGCAAACATCACCATTCAAACATGTAGGGTTTAATAACAACAACAATTATGTGTAAACATGATATAAAAATTAGAATTCATGAAAGTTCATGGACATAATTCAAAAAAATATGTAAAGATCATACTTTTAAACTTGAAATTGGGTTCTTGGAATCCATGGGTGCAAGGGACCCATGGATGAATATCTAACATACCTCAAAATCTTAGATCTTGAAGGAGGATAACTTTTCTTGAAGGTTCTTGAATAGTGACACTTGGATTCTTGAAGAAGGGTTTGAATCTTGCTCTTGGGGAATTATCTTGAACGAAACCCTAATTTTGATGTTAAGGATGAATGAGGAGTTATGTTGTTAAAGCTGCTAGAATTAGGAATTAAAAAGGGTGGAAAAATACCCAAAAATCACATTAAAAACGTCATTACGTCGCTGTACGGACATGGTTGACGGTTTGGGTGACGGACTGTCACTTTGGTGATTGACCGTTACTCAATCCATCATTTTATGTCCAGAAAGCAGCCTCTTTGCCAGAGGTGCAGCGGCTTGGTTGAAAGTCCATCACTGGCTTGACGGTCCATCAACCTGGCTGTCGCGCCTCGGCAGTCAGATAGCTCTCTAGTAAAATAAGCATAACTTTTTACCCCGATATCAGATTAAGACAAAATTGGTATTGTTGGAAAGCTAATTCAATTATTCATTTTTTCGTGGGTAATGAGATAAAAAATTCTTAGTAGAATGAAATATATATGCTCGTTTGAAGTTAACTATAGCAACATCCTTCTCAAGAACTCAATCGATAAGAGATGTTTTGATTTGTCTAATAGCTAGGATGTATTTGAGGCCTTAATACATATCAAACTAGATTATAAAACTACCAAAGCACTATAATTTATTTCTCATGATCTTGAATCATGGTTCTAATATTAGTTAGGATTCTTGGGGTATTACAATATCTACCCCTTGGGAATATTCGTCCTTAAATGAGGCTGATTAAGCTGAGAGTACTGAAGAATCTGAGATCGTATACTAGACATGCATGAATGAGAACATGAGAACATAATTGAGTCTGAAACATGATACATGGATCGAATATTATGAACTAAACTAATTTTCTCGAATACATGTAATGACACGAGAATAATTCTACTTCTCCTTTTGAGGAAGATGAATATAGGGCCGTTCACCCAGAAGAAAAAGTAAACTATCACAACTAATTAATAGAAGATAAAGTAGAGAAAGACGAGGTATGCAAGAACTTATAAACACTTTTGGTCCTTCTGGAAAAAGTGATGAGATAAAAGAGAAACAACAGTTTGCAACAAAGGAGGATCTATCTCCAAGAAGTTTTCAGTAGATAGGTCCTTTCTCTAAAGCAGGTAATGTTTCATCAATTAATATATCTCTTACAAGGTCTCAAAGTAAGAATTTTTAATAGCATGTGGGATATATATTTTCTTCAGTTATATAGAGATTTTGTTTTAGCATATATTATATCTCTTCTTCTAGGTTATGGTGTTGATTACTATATCATCAGAGAAGAGATCTTTTTGGATGAGCAAAACCATAGATTAAATAGACTAGTTGTTAAGTTATCTCGTCTTTATGGAGTTAAGCTACCATGTCTCATGTTAGGTAGATTAATTTCCATCTTTATGCTATCCTTTTATGGGAGGTTTTGGCCTAGTACCCCTCCCTGTACTTGTTTTTTTGATGCAATAAAAATCTTAGGGGTGTTTCTCAACCCCTGGCCCATCCTGGGTCTCTTAAATTTTAAAAAAAAAACTAAACCCCAAACCTCAAACCCTCGAACCCCAAATCCTGAACCCCAAACCCAAATGAACCCTGAACCCTAAACCCTATTGCCTTTCATTTTCTTGAATTTCTTCTCTCTAAAAAATTCTCTCCCTTCTCTCTAAAATTGTCGTTATTGATTTTTGCCATAGTGGCTTCACAGCCACTGATGGAGAGTTCTAGACAACCTGAACAGTCAACAAATAAGCGTATCAATGATGCGATTTTAGCCCAAAAGGAATTAGTCAAAAATTCCACTCAAATTTCTCATAAATTGCAAAACATTAAAGCGGTGTTAGGGGAAATTTCTGAGAAAAATAGGAGTTGCTTCAAAAAATTATTAGTTATAATGATGAAGCTGGATCAATTGAAGAGATTCAAGTCCATGAAATAAATTTTTCATTCCAAATATTGATATCGTGAGAAATTTTGTGCATATGGATATATAATTGAAAAAAACAAGCATGGTGATCTCCATGATGCCGCAAATTTTTTGAAAAATGCGAATCCACAAATTCGATCACCTTGTGCAAAAATTTGTCATGATTTGAATTAAGGAAATGATAGAGGAGCTCTGGGAGCCCAAACTATTTTATTTGCGGCTCAATCTGAAACCGACAACACTGCCGAACAATGCACAATGTCGTCGACCAAAAACTTTTCGATAAATCTAAAAATTGTCATTGTAAGTCAATTTCTAGGGAGCTAAGGAGTGGTGTCAATGCAAAAGATCCAATTGGTTCAGCTCCAAACGATTTGAATTTAAAAATTAGGGCATTGAATCATATTTTACCGAAATCAGTGGAAAATGTGAAATTGACGAGTATTTTTCAAAATTTCCAATGTGATTCAATAAAATAAGCTTCTGGAAGTGTTCAAATAACAAAATCCCCATCAAAGGTACATTCAAATCCATTAAATTTGGTTTTCGAGGATCCGACAGTTGGGCATTTGGTCAAGCATGGTGTTCAGAGTAATGAGAATAAAATTGGTCAATGCTTTGCCACTAATTTTGATATGGGGAACAAGAATTTAATAAAATCCTCATCAAATTATGCACACGACATCACGAATTTGAAAAGTAGGGTTTCAAATAAAATTATTGATATTGTTGATTCTGAAGCAAAAATTTCTGATTCCAGCAATTACGATGGTGTTAAAAAAGCTGCTATGGATTTTATTTCAGGTGAGCCAAATAATTATTTGTTTGTTAGTGGTGAAATAGGAGTAAATATTAATAAAAATATGAGTTTGAACAGCGGTAAGGCTTTTTTTAGGAAATCAACTCTCAAAATCAATCTGCTCAACATGGTAATGGCACTGGGAATAAAAATAAGCAAGATGGTGGTGTCGATGTTCCAAAACCTGCTTCATACGAGCCTAACAACAAACCTTTGATTATTTCCAATAATTTTGGAAAAGATGATAGTGCAATTCCAATGTCTACTGATATCTTACTGGTAAACCAAAAGAAAATGATGAAAATCATAAATCTCAGAGCCAAAACCAGCCTCAAAGTAATGCTTGGACCAATAAAATCCTTGGTCCTAATTCCCCCATTATTCCTCATACGTTGTTGACGAAGTTGAGAGCTCAAGAAGCCATAAAAGTGTTGGTTATGATACCAATTCTCCCAAAATCACTATTAAACAGGGTCCGCCATCTGTTGTGTTCAAATTTGAAGATTTTAAGAAGAAGTTAGTTGAAAGGTTCAAATACACTTTGATTGGTAAGTTTGCTAATACTATGCCTAAAATAGAGATTATTAGAAAACAATTCATTTTGCAGGCGGGGCTTAGAGGCAGTGTTAGGTTGTCATATTGTGATGCTAGGCATCTCCCTTGATCAATTTTGGACCTAACATACACTCGAGCCACGGGTCCACCCTTGAGACCGTAGGAGGCCAAACCCCAACTTGGCCCAAAATTGCCTCGTTTGCACCGTTTTACCCATTTGACCATCCAGATGGACCCGTCAACCCAAACGGACCACACTAGGCTACTCCCCAACCTCATTGGCTTTCTTTGATCAATTTTTGGCCGATTTCACTCCTGAAACCGAGGCACACCCCAGAACCATAGGCTATTGTACACCGATTTGGCCTAAAAATGCTCTGTTTGCACCATTTTGCCCGTTTGACGAACTAGGTGGCCTTGCCCACTAAAACGGACCACACTATGCTACTCCCCAGCCTCTCTGGCATCTCTCGGTTTATTTATGGCTTATTTTACTCCCCGACCCTATGCGCACCCCTGGAACCGTGGCTATAGCGCCTCGATTTGGCCTAAAATACCTTATTTGCACCGTTTCACCCGTTTGACACCCAAATGGCCCCGCCTACCCAAATGGACCACACTAGGCTGCTCCCTAGCTTCTCTGGCATGCCTCAAATTATTTTTGGCCAATTTCACTCTCGAACACCGAGCACAACCCGGAACCGTGGGCCCACCAATTTGTGTTGAAAATGCCCTATTTGCACCGTGTCTATGACACCCCGTATTCAAGTACGTGAATTGGCATATTCAAGTACGTGTATTGGTCTTATTTATATGGAATTATTTTTTTTTATTTTATTTATACCGGAATTTGCCCGTCGATGGTTCCATGCGAAGGTTATTGAATAAGTTTTCCAACGATATAAAGATTTCTAAAAATGGATAGGTTCCGAATATAATCGATTTACTTCAGCCTATCAAAACAGATTTTTAGGGTCAACTTCAAACGACCATAACTCCTTGTACAGGACGAACTGGGTGGCCTACTTTATATGAAATGAAAGCCCTTTGAATTATCCTTCCAATGATACCAATTTCACCCAAATAAGAGATCGGATAAAAGATTTATGGTCGATCTACTTTAGCTTATCAAAACAGTCCACCAAAGGACAGATTTGACATTATTTAAATTTTAAAGGCATTTTGGTAATTTTCTATTATATTATGGACGGTAATATGTGTATATATACATGTATATGAGTTCAAAAACTCATTTTCATCATCAATTATTGAGAAAGAACAAACCCTAGCCAAATT
>NC_061118.1:173738554-173776113 GCF_002878395.1 Capsicum annuum
GTCAGAAGGTATCCGGTTACTCAAACAAGATCCATGTGCTATTAATGACTCCAAAACGTTTCATTGATATACCAATAAGTTCCTACTTCATTGTTATGGCATTAATGACTCCAAAATACTTCATTGATGTGCCAATGAGTTCTTACTTCATTATTATTGCATTGATGGTCTATTTATATATCTCTTATTAATGTATCATTGTTTCAAAGTATCAAAAATGCGGTGGTGACCGAAATAACAATCTCAAAGATTAATTGAACTAAGTAATGAAAGTTCTCTCTTATCGGGTGGTATCCTAGGGGCATAAGACTATCATGGGTCGATCCCTATTTATGTGTTTATGGGTGGTATCCCATGGGCATAAGCCTATCATGGGTCAAACCCAGTTGATATGTACTAGAGGTAGCCTAATGGTCACAGTACAGTACAATAATGATTACAAAGATGATAAGAACAAAGGTAAAGTGATTGAATAAATACAATTTACAGGTTGTCACAAGTTCTAGTAAGTGTGGTCCACTCCTATTACGATTTATTCACTTATTTCTGATTTCTATTGAGCTCCTATATCAAATGTGATTATCTACAGCTTTACATACTCAGTACATATTTTGTACTGACGTCCCCCTCGGGGGACCTGCATTTCATACTGCAGGCACAGGTACCTCAGCTCATACACCGCACAAGTAGGAGCCAGGATATCCAGCTGCTTTTGGTGAGATCCAGTTTGGTTTAGGGCTTTATGTGTCATATCCAGTCATTTTTGGTATTGTATAGAAGTTAGTTATATGGCGGGGTGTGTCCCGACCTTAGTTAAACTCTGTGTATTGTCTAGAGGCTTTATAGACCTAATGTACAGTCAAGGTGGTGTTTTGTTAATAGACGTGATGGCTCCAACGGCCAAGTATTGTATATACCTATATATGTTTGCTCGAGCTTATACAGGTGATTATTTCCTTTTATATGCGACATGATGCTGCCCAAATTTTGGGTTGTCATAGAGGTATGCATAGAAAGTATAAGGTTATGAGCTGGTTCTCCCGGGCCTCCTCGGTTACGGGTGCCAGTCCGCCCCAATAGTATTTAAGGCGTGACAGTGTCACCCTTTTGGCCACCTAGATGGCCCTGTGATACGGGTGTACCAAGTTGTCCAACAAGTTCACGACCATTCACACGTAGCCAAGCTCGGGAGTTACAAAAACTCCAAGATATGTTCATGTAAATGGCCATGTGTGAGTTGGTACTTGAGCCTTCCAATGGATTAAATATTTTTAAGTGTAAAGAGGAGCCTTGAAGTGTAATAAACTTACACTCCAAGTCCACCCCTTGGCAAGGGTAGGATGGTCATTTGTTATCTCCCTTTGTGGACTAATATAAAAAGATAGTGTTAGGATTATTTTGGAGTTAGTTCATTCATGATATTTTGAGAACACAATACTTGTAATATTTTGAACTTCTCTCTTCCATTGGAGAAGCTCAAAACCAAAATTCCCAATTGGAGTGACACTTGGGTTGAATCTTGGCTAGAAACTAGGATCTTGAGGTCATTGAATTCCTCTTGATCCAAGTAAGATCTTGGTAATAATATTCTTTAGTCTTAGGGTCCTTTCACGTTGTTAGGGTTCTTAGATTCTTGAATATTGTATGTCAAGTTACTATCTTTAATTTGTAATCTTGTTGTTTGTGTGGTAACATAGTGAAGCCGTGTGGGGCCATTTTTGATTCGCTATAGTTGCTGCCGCTTTGTTGCTCTTGTTGTTGTTATTGTAATCTTGTAATCTCTATCATATTGTCATTTTTTATAAACCTTAAAGTCTAGTGAAGCCGTGTGTGTCCTATTTTGATTCACTAGCATTGTTGTTGTTCATCTTGTTATTCTTGTGTTGGCTTGACTCTCTTGATACACACTCACTTTTGTATCATTTGGTATCAAAACTTGTGGTTGATTTTGTTCCAACAAAATCAATCTTGGGTTTGGTAGTTGAAAAATACCAAAAAAAAAAGTTGCTGAAATCTGAAAATTTCAAAAAAAAAAAAAAGAACAAAAAAAGGTTGCTGAAATATGAAAATTCCAAAAAAAAAAAAAGAGAAATCTGTCTATCTTGTTCTTGGCCGAAAAAATTGTGTTGTGTTATTGTCTTGGCCAAGATTTGTGTTTATGTGTTTATATCTAGATGTTTTTTTGTTTGTCTAGTTTGTTTCTTATGTTGATTTCTTTCTCATCAACACAAAATGTTCTTAAAGCTAAGCTAAGCTTAATATATTGACATTGCTATTGTGGACTTAAAGTGGTAGTATGATGAACTTGAAGAAGGCTGAGTTTGTGTGTTGTTGCTTGACTTTAAAGTGGGCTATTGTTGGTAAATTGTGGTTGTGTTCTTGAAGTATTGTTGTGGTGTTCATCTTGATCTTCTCATCATCTCATATCTTGACCACTATAAAGACTAAAATAAATCCAAAAGGCTTGTAAGACAAAGTTGTAAAGTTATTTATGAAAAGACTTGCCAACATCACTTCCTTGACTTAACAACCACTTTTCCTTAAAACAAGAAGCCTTGTCTTGTGGAACTAGTAAAGTCAAGCCTCAGATTTTTAAGTTGGAAAAAGTTGAAAAGTTACAAGACTTTACTTTCTTTCCAAAAGCAAAGTCATCCATTACAAATTGTGAAGATTAAGGCTTCAAGTTGTAGAACAAAATGTATGGACACGTGACTAATTTTATGCTGCCACATCACCTTAATCACTGTTCACGTCATTAATTAAGCTTAATTTGGATATTCTAGTTTCTAATTATAGATTCTTAATTTCTTCTAATCGACTCGAGAACTAATTAACAACCTAGTGCATTCCTATAGGTTGTCAATTACTCCTTTGAAGCCTTATATTCGTGTCATCATTTGTTTGTGTCCATTTTGTCGTTTGAATACGTTGTAACTCCTTGACTCTAGTCCTACAAGAATTCTTTGAGTTTCAATAAGAATCTACTCCGGACAAGAGCATACTCAAACCTTAAGGATTCATGGGTTACTAGACAATCTACAACACTTGTAGAGCTTGAGTGTGAGTGATCCGAGAGTGTGTGAGTGAGGAGAGGTTTTAAACTAACTTATTTGTTGCTTGTGTAAGTGATACCTTAAAAATGGAGGGAACCACATCTCAAACCGTGGATTCTAATGAAGTGGAGAATATGAGGGTCACTCTTGAGGCTATGACCCGAGCTCTTGAAAGGTTAAGTACGGAAGTGGGAGCCATAAGGGGAGAAGTGACGACTATTAGTGGAATGTTAGAACAAGTAGAGAGTCAAAGGAATTCTCGTCCTTCTACTCCTCGACATGTTTTGTCAAGTGGACATGATATAAATTCCTTTGCCACCGTTACTTCCGAAACATGGCCACAATTGCCAAATCCTTCACTAGCTCCACTAAATACCGTAAGCCAAACCACTCATAACCCCCTAAACCAAGACTCCAATAGACCAATACATTCCCAAACTCTTCAAGTTTCGCAAGAGGGACTCGAACGTCAAATGCCTCCGCAAAATCCGAACCCTCCCTTCCAAGCTCCACTAAACCAAAAACCACTACCTCCATAAAATCCAATCCTTTCAAATCAAGTTCCAAACGTCCAAAATCATCCTGTCCACTTTGAGGAATATGGTAGAGAGTATTATGAAGGTTATGGAGCCTTTGATATTGCTTATATGAGGGAAAAAAATGAGAGGGGGACGTGCGGATCCAAGAAGATACCGAGGGTGTGGAGAAAGGGAAAACTGATACCAAGAGAGAGACATAGGAATCAATACCATCAAATTGAGCCTACCTATCTTTAAGGGTGAAAGTGACCCCGGGGTGTATCTTGCTTGGGAGTCAACGTGTGATAAAGTGTTTCAAGTGAATGATATATCGGAGAACAAGAAGAGTTGTTATACCATAGCTCACTTTGAAGGCTATACTAATACATGGTGGGAATATGTCAAACAGTTTGGTAATGAGTTGATTGATGGACAACCACCACCATGGTTTTGGTTGAGGTATCTAATGAGGCAACGATATCTTCTCAAAAGTTATCGTCATGAGTTGCTTGCTAGGTTGTACAATTTGTGACAAGGGAATCGAAGTGTGATAGCATATTATGATGAGTTTCAACAACTCATGTTGAAGCTTGATCACCGTGGAGAACAAATTGGCCATGACATCATTCGGTTCAAGTGTGGGTTGAACAAAGAGATCTCCACTCATTTGATGCTTCATAAGTTTGATACCGTTGAAGGAATTTTCCAAGCAGCTCTTGAGATTGAAAGGGAGCTTAAAGAGAGGTTGTCATTCAAGGCAAAGAGACCATCAACCTTGGGTTGGCCGAGGAGCAAAGATATGGTTCAACCATCTTCGGGTTGTCCCAAAAACAAGGACAACCCGCCACTATAAGGCTGCTTGAACCTAAAATAGTCCAAAAATTTCCTCCCTGACAAGTAGCTCACAAGTATCCTAATCCTAAAGGGTTCCAATGTTTCAAGTGCCAAGGTTAGGGATATAAAGACAATAAATATCCAAACTGACGCAATATGATCTTAAAGAAAGGGATATTGTATTACCTTAGTGAGGAAGTAGGTCTTGAAAAAGAATAGAATGAGGCCTAGCCTCAAGATGGAGAGGAACCCAAAAGTGATCCACATATGATGATGATGATGATTGTGAGGATTCTTATCCACAAGAAGAGGAGTGAATGGTTCCAAACTTTGTAGTGAGGTATGCCATGATTATTAAGGTGATAGATGATCCTAGCCAATGGGAGAATCTATTCCATACTAAATGCCTTGTGAAGGGAAGTGTGTGCACTTTAGTGATAGATAGTGGTAGTTGTGCAAATGTTGTTAGTATTGTTATGGTGAACTTATTGAAATTTCCAACTACACTTCATACTAGCCCTTACAAGTTGCAACGGTTGAATGAATATGGCAAATTGAAAGTCATGAGGCAATGTGTGATACGGTTTAAGGTGGAAAACTACCACGACGAAGTGTTTTGTGACGTAATACCAATGCAAACGTGTCACTTGTTGTTAGGTAGACCTTAGCAATATGATAGGTCTACCAAACATGATGGGAGGTATAATCGATATACACTTGAGAAGGATGGACGAAAGGTCACACTTTATCCACTTTTGCCTTCACAAGTGAACGAGTTGCATCAAAGGATGAGAGAATTGAAAGAAAAGAGAAAGAAATACAAAAATGAAGAAAAAGAGGGGGAACCTGTAGGTGGGGTAGTGGGGATATCCGGGGCTGCCTCAACATCAAAGGGAAAAGAAAACATGGTGATGTTGGTTAGAAAGAAGGATCTCTTCGTGGATCATGATGATGAGACACCCATGCTTCTTTTGGCATATTGTTTTAACACTAACCCCACTAATTCTTCTATTTCTCCTTTGATTTCTTGTGTGTTGCAGCATTATGAAGATGTTTTTCCCAAAGAACTTCCACAAGGGATGCCCCCACTTCGGTGAATTGAGCACCAAATAGATTTTATGCCAGGATCACAATTGCCCAACAAACCGACTTATATGAGCAACTCGATGGATACCAAGGAATTGCAATGCTAAGTTGAGGAAATACTCAACAAAGGGTATATCAAGGAAAGTATGAGCCCTTGCGAGGTCTCGGTGCTACTAGTTCCCAAGAAAGATGGGACTTGGCGTATGTGCGTTGATTGCTGAGCCATCAACAAGATAATAGTAAAATATTGTCACCCTATTCCTAGGCTAGATAATATGCTTGATGAATTGAGAGGTTTGTGTTTGCTTTCTAAAATTAATTTAAGGAGTGGCTATCACCAAATCCGTATGCAACCGGGTGATGAATGAAAAACCGCCTTCAAGACCAAATTCGGTCTCTATGAATGGATGGTTATGCCATTCGGCCTAACAAATGCTCTAAGTACTTTGATGAGGCTAATGAATCATGTGATGAAACCTTTTATTGGAAAGTTTGTTGTTGTCTACTTTGATGATGTGTTGGTGTATAGTAGGTCCTTAGATGAGTATGTAAAGCATTTATAATGTGTGTTTGATGTCCTCCGAAAGGAGAAGTTATATGCTAATTTAGAAAAGTGTTCTTTTGTGTCCAAGAAGTTGTATTTCTCGGTTTTGTGGTGAGCTCAAGAGGGGTCGAAGTGGATGAATCTAAGATTGACACTATAAAAAATTGGCCAACTCCCAAAACCATAGGTGAAGTGAGAAGCTTCCACGGGTTGGCTAGTTTTTATAGACGTTTTGTCAAAGGATTTAGCACCATTGCCGCCCCCTTGACCGAAGTGATTAAAAAAGATCGGCCTTTCAAGTGGGGAGATGAACAATCTAAGGCCTTCAAGGACTTGAAAGCTATGCTCATCTCGGCCCCTTTGTTACAATTGCCGAATTTTGAAAATACTTTTGAGGTTAAATGTGATGCTACCAAAGTTGGTATAGTCGCGGTTTTAATGCAAGAATTGAAGCCTATTGCCTACTTTAGTGAAAAGCTTAAAGGAGCAACCCTAAACTATTCTACGTACGATTTAGAGTTGTATGCCTTGATTAGAGCCTTAGCCACTTGGCAATATTATTTATGGCCTAAAGAATTCGTGATCCGAACGGACCATGAGTCCTTAAAGCATCTTCGGGCACAAGATAAGCTTAACAAACGCCATGCCAAGTGGATTGAGTTTCTTGAAACTTATGTTATTCATTACAAAAAGGGTAAGGACAATGTGGTTGCCGATGCTTTGTCTCGAAAACACGTTCTTGTGTCTACTTTGTCTTCAAAATTAATGGGTTTTGAGATCTTAAAGGAATTGTATCCCGCGGACCCTCACTTTGCTCCTATCTATAGGGAATGCGAAGAATGAGGTAGGGACAAGTGGGATTCGGCTAGGGGTTCAAATCCCTATGCTAAGTTTGCGGTTACTTGTTTAAAGGTAGGCGATTATGTGTACCCTCTAGCTCTTGGAGAGAGTTATTTGTGAGAGAAGCACACAATGGCGGTCTAATGGGTCACTTTAGAGTCGAAAATACCCTTGGAATATTGAAGGAGCAATTCTATTGGCCAAAAATGCACAAGGATGTGTCTAGTATTTGCGGCGAATATATAGATTGAAAAGGAGCCAAATCTCGGCTCCAACCACATGTGTTGTACACTCCGTTACCCACCCCTTTACATCCTTGGCTTGATATATCTATGGATTTTGTGTTAGAGTTTCCAAGGACTAGAAGAGGTCAGGATAGTAGCTTTGTTGTGGTTGATCGGTTTTCTAAGATGGCATACTTTATTCCATGCTCTAAATGTGATAATGCACCTATTGTGGCCTCTTTGTTTGTTGATAATGTTGTCAAGTTGCATGATGTTTCGAGGACCATTGTGAGTGATAGGGACTCTAATTTCCTAAGTCACTTTTGGAAGTCCATGTGGGGTAGGCTTGGTACCAAGTTGTTGTTCTCCACTATTTGCCACCCACAAACCGATGGCCAAACGGAAGTAGTAAATAGGACTTTGGGTGCTATGCTACGTTCCATGATTAAGGGAAAATTGACTTCTTGGGAGGAACACCTACCATTAATTGAGTTTGCCTATAATCGTGTCATATACTCAAGTACGGGAATGACTCCCTTTGAGTGTGTATACGGCCTCAACCCCCTTACCCCTTTGGATTTAACTCCTTTTCCAAGTGATCTTATGATTAGCCTAGATGGAAGAAAGCGGGCATATTTTATGAAAAAGTTACATGAGAAGGTGCGACTTCGACTTGAGAAGAAAAATCAATAGATTGCAAAGCAGGCAAATAAAAGAAGAAAGAAACTCATTCTTGAACTGGGAGATTGGGTGTGGGTGCACCTTAGGAAGGATCGGTTTCCATCTCAAAGGAATACCAAATGAGATTGCAAAGCGGGCACACAAAGGAAGAAAGAAACTCATTCTCGAACTGGGAGATTGGGTGTGGGTGCACCTTAGGAAGGATCGGTTTCCATCTCAAAGGAAGACTAAATTGATGCCAAGGGGTGATGGTCCATTCCAAGTACTTGAAAGAATCAATGATAATGCCTACAAGATTGACCTTCCCCCAGAATACCAAGTGCACAACACTTTCAACGTGTGTGATCTTTCTCTATTAGATGCTGTTGAGGATGACCAAATGTCGAATTCGAGGTCAAATTCCTCTCAAGATGGAGAGGATGATACGGGTGCACCAAGCTGTCTAACAAGTTCTACAAGCTGTCCAACAAGTTCACGACCATTCACACGTAGCCAAGCTCGGGAGTTACAAAAACTCCAAGCTATGTTCATGCAAATGGCCATGTGTGAGTTGGTACTTGATCCTTCCAATGGATTAAATATTTTTAAGTGTAAAGAGGAGCCTTGAAGTGTAATAAAATTACACTCCAAGGCCAACCCTTGGCTAGGGTAGAATGGTCATTTGTTATCTCCCTTTGTGGACTAATATAAAAAGATAGTGTTAGGATTATTTTGGAGTTAGTTCATTCATGATATTTTGAGAACACAAGACTTGTAATATTTTGAACTTCTCTTTTCCATTGGAGAAGCTCAAAACCGAAATTCCCAATTGGAGTGACACTTGGGTTGAATCTTGGCTAGAAACTAGGATCTTGAGGTCATTGAGTTCCTCTTGGTCCAAGTAAGAGCTTGGTAATAATATTATTTAGTCTTAGGGTCCTTTCATGTTGTTAGGGTTCTTAGATTCTTGAATATTGTATGTCAAGTTACTATCTTTAATTTGTAATCTTGTTGTTTGTGTGGTAACATAGTGAAGCCGTGTAGGGTCATTTTCGATTCACTATAGTTGCTGCCACTTTGTTGCTCTTGTTGTTATTATTGTAATCTTGTAATCTCTATCATCTTGTCATTTTTCGTAAACCTTGAAGTCTAGTGAAGCCGTGTGTGGCCTATTTCGATTCACTAGCATTGTTGTTGTTCATCTTGTTATTCTTGTATTGGCTTGACTCTCTTGATACACACTTACTTTTGTATCACCCTGCCCACCCAAATAGATCATACTAGGCTGCTCCCCAGCCTCCCTGGTACGCCTTAGTTAATTTTTGGCCCATTTCACTCTCGGAACCTAGGCACACCTCCGAAACCATGGCTATAGCACATCGATTTAGCCCAAAAATATCCTATTTGCATTGTTTTACCCATTTGACCACCCAAACGGACCATACTAGGCTGCTCCCAGTCTCCCTGGCACGTGTCGATCAATTTTTGTCCTATTTTACTCTTGAACCAAGGCTCACCCCTATAATCGTAGGCTATAACACACTGATTTGGCACAAAAATATTCTGTTTGCATTGTTCCGCCCGGTTGATCACCCAAATGGCCCCGCCCTCCCAAACAGACAAGAATAGGTCGTTCCCTAGCCTCCTGGCATGCCTAAATTAATTTTTGGCCCATTTCACTCCCAGACTCCTGGCACTCCCCAAAACCATGGGCCATAACATATCGATTTGGCCCCAAAAATACCTCATTTGCATCGTTTTGACTGTTTGACCACCCAGATGGACCCGCCCACCCAAATAGACCACACTAGGTCGCTCCCCAGCCTCCCTAGCATGCCTCAGTTGATGTTTTGCCCATTTCACTCCCGAACCCGAGGCACACCCCTAGAACCATGGGCTATAGCACACTGATTTAGCCCATAAATGTCGTTTGAACTGTTTCACTTGTTTGACCACCTAGATGACCCCACCAACCAAAATGGACCACACTAGACCGCTCCTCTGCCATCCTGGCATGCCTCGATCGATTTTTGGCCCATTTCACTCTAGAACATTGGGCACACCCCAGGAACCATAGGCTATATCACACCAATTTGGCCAAACTAGGCCGCTTCCTAGCCTCCCTGGCATGCCTTGATCGATTTTGAGCCTAAAATATGCCAGAGCCATGGGTACACCCCCGAGACTGTAGAAGTCCAAACACCGACTTAGCTCGAAAATGGCCAGTTCGCCCTGTTTTGCCCGTTTGACCACCCAAAGGGACCTACCGACCCCAACGGCCCATACTAGGCCATTCCATAATCTTTTTGGCATGCCTCGGTCAATTTTGGGCCCAAACAATGCCCGATCCATGAGACCACCCCCGGGACAGGAGGCAGTTGTACACCGACTTGGCCCGATAATGGCCAGTTTACGCTATTTCGCCCATTTGACAACCCAAACGGACTTGCCGACCCCAACTACCCATACTAGGCTTCTCCCAGCTTCCTTGGCATGCCTCGATCGATTTTGGGTCCAAAAAATGCCCGATACATGGGCCCACCCCTAAGACCGTAGGCGGCGTTGTACACCGACTTGGCTTGAAAATGGCTAGTTCACGTCGTTTTGCTCATTCGACCATCCAAACGGACCCACCGACCCCAACGACCCATACTATACTGCTCCCTAGCCTCCCTGGCATGCTTTGGTCGATTTTGGGCCCAAAAATGCCCAATCCATGGGCCAACCCTCGGAACCGTAGGTGACTGTGCATCGACTTGGACCAAAAATGGCCAGTTTGTGTTGTTTCGCCCGTTTGACCACAAAAACGGACCCGCCGACCCCAATGACCCAAACTAGGCCAATCTCCAGCCTCCCTGGCATACCTCGATTGATTTTGGCCCCATAAAATGCCCGAGCCACAGAACCACCCCTGGGACCATAAGCAGTCATACACCGACTTGACTAGAAAATGGCCAGTTCGCGCTGTTTCGCCCGTTTGACCACCCAAATAGACCCGCCAACCCCAATGGCGCACACAAGGACAAATTTATTTGAGAAGTCAAATGAAAATTATTTTTCTCTTCAATTATGATACAGTGACTCTTTATTAAGTAGTGAAAAATATTGAATTCCTAATTAAATAAGAATGCATGTTCAGTGAAAGAACTAACGTTCTATAGATAATTTTGAACTATTTTTATGAATGTGAAAGAGAATAAAATCAATTTTTCATTTATTTTTATGAATGTGAGAGGGTATGAAATCAATTTTTCAGTACAAGGCACGTATGATTTACACAATAGTTCTTTTGCAACATTTTCTTGCTTTTTACTCAATACTGAAATCACCTCTATGGCATACATAGATTTATTTTCCTTCTCTTCCTTTCTTTAAGCTTTAGGTGTTTGAAATTGACTTCGATTAATGTAATACTTTTTAAATTATATTTTTGTATTTATAATCGTTGTATATCAAAAAGAATAAAGATATATTTTTTAAAAAACATATGTTCACTTCCTTCCCCTTCTCCTCATTATTGTGTTGATTGTCTGTATTAATGTTAACTATTCTCCAATTTAAAGAGTTTAAGTTTTATGCATCGTCAGTGTATACAACATTCTACATTATAAATTAACTTAATCTATTATAGTAGGTTACCCAATTTTTAACGTAAAAATTGAAAAAGAGAAAGTCGGATAACCTACAGGTCAAGTTTATCTGACAGTGTGGAATATTTTATATACTGACAGTGCACAAAACTTACATTCTTTTAAAAGTAATACATTAAAGTTTTCGCGTGATTCTTTAAAGATCTTCGTGTGTTTCCAACAGTGTGTTTTATTTGTGAAAATCACTATCTTTTTATAGCTCTCACTGATTTTTTTTTTCTAGTACACGCACATATGTTTTCATGCACTTTAGTTTATTCATGAAAAAGAGGTAGCAAATTGTTTTTAAAACTTATCTCTACATTTGTATGTTGACATATCTAATGTGTGCCATGGTATATTTCCGGCTTCGGAATTGTTTTAATTTTGTTAAAAGAAATTTAAGCTCTTCTCTTTATTTCTTCCGAAAAAAATCGAGCCGCTCAAAAATCAAAATCTATCTTCTTCCGTTAATACAGAAAAATTTAAAATATCAATCAATTATTCTAACAAATAATCAACTATTTTCTGTTATACCTTAGATGGAGAGCAACAAACCTGATGTTGACAACTCAAATTCTTGATGCTGATACAGACACAACTCATGCTAATGTGTCAAGACAAGACGAAAGCAGTATTGAAAGCACAGATAATAATATTATTTTATTCTCCACACTTAAGAAACTATGGACAACCTATTAAAATTTTGGATATCATTATTTTGCTCAAGTTTCTGCTAATGCTCATAGGTCATAGCAGAGAGAGAGTGGAAAATCTGTTGGAATCATTCACACATATATCTTTTTGTTTGATGAATGATTAACACTCGAAACAGGATTTCTTTATTTATCATCACAACCACAAGCACGATCACGATCAGGTCTGTGACCTTTTTCACGCTTAGCATGGTGAGCAAGCACATCATTCACCTTAGGAAATAGTGCAGATCCAGTAGGTCGATTCTCGTGATTTTTTATCAACAAATTATTATTTTGTTCAGCCACGAGAAGATGAGAACTCAGTTCAGTATACTTCTTGAAACCTTATTCTCGATATTGTTGTTGTAAGGTCACATTTGAGGCATAAAAAGTGGAGAGCGTATTTTCCATCATATCGTCGTCATTGACCATCTCTCCACATAATTTTAATTGAGAAGAAATTCTGAACATGGCAGAACTGTACTCATGAACAGGCTTATAGCATTGAAACCTCAAATGCATCCATTCATATCGTACTTTCGGGAGGATGATTATCTATAAGTGGTCAAACCTTTCTTTTAAGGCTATTCTACGATTTGAGTGGATCCTTAGTAGTAAGGTATTCAATTTTCAAAATTTCTTCAAGATGATGACGCAAGAAAACCATAGCCTTAGCACGATTTTGATTAGATGTTCTATTTTCGTTCTTTATGACTCCACCCATAGCATCTAGGTGGATTTCAACATCCAACACCCATGAAATATAGTTCTTGCCCGAACTTTGAAGGACAACGAACTCACACTTTGTAAGATTGTTAGCCAAAAAGAAAGGAAGAAAAATAATACCTTAATTTTCAAATTTGATACTTAGTCTTCAAATTTGATACGACAGTCGTACTGATATTGTGTTATAAAACAAGAAAGAAGTAATGATATTGTGTTATAAAACAAGAAAGAAATAAAGAAGAAGACTAAGAGAGAATAGAGAGAGTAATTGATATTTGTGATTTTTTATGTGTAATTTACAATGAAGAAAACTCTTCTATTTATAGAAAAATTTACTCTTAATTTTCCACTAAAAGACAGAAACTTTAAATCCTGAACTAAATCTATCTTAATACACATTTACTATAATGTAAATATATTTATAACAAATTTATACTATTTAACTTTTTAGGTTGTGTACTAGATACTTTTCATCAAATAAAAGTGTTTGCATTCATAAACGAAGTCATATATATTGTATATCAAAAGAGAAACTCCAATCAATTATCTATACAACAATCATCTTTTTGTGAGCATCACAAAAAAACAAATAAGGGACACATTACTTCTCAATTGGAAATTGTTTAGCTCTGTACCTTGTCCTATTTCTTTCTCCAAACAATCCACGTTAACGCATTGCCAGGCGGACAACTTACAGTAGAAACTCTCTAAATTAATACTCTTCATTCTTTTTTATTTGCATTATTTTTATTGTTAGAGTCGAATGATAAAAAATATAATCAATATTTTAAAATTTATTTCTTAATCAAATTAAAAAAAAATTATAATTTATAATATTTTTCATATAGTTTTTAATATTTAAATATTAATTTTTAAAAATTAAATTAATTCTAGTTTATTTTAACTTTGAAACTTAATCAAATTAACTCACGAAAAAAGAAGGAAGCAAATAAAAACAAATGAAGGGAATACTTAGTAAATTAATACGCTCTCTAATATAATATTTTTCTTCGGCCCTAACATGGACCAGTGAAAAAAATCATTGATTTTGATAAGATAATAGGATAATATATTTTCGGAAGACCTTTATATAAATATATGGCCCCATTAATATTATAAATTAACAATTCTTTAGAATTACAAAAATATCTACAATAAGTTAGTGAAATATGATTCCAGTATTTTTATTTTTTGTTAAAATCTTAATCTAGCTGAAAAGCTTATCTCTTAACTTGTTGTATCCAAAAGTTTCAATGTCGTCTTCACGAACTGCATCAAAAAATTGTAACGAATTTTAGATGCGATAAGTGCGTCCTTGACATTGCTTTATCCAGTGATATTCACAATTTCTTTTTTACATTAATTAAATAAATATGATATAGAAATTAATAAGATACAACAATTTTGATATAATAAAAAATAACCTTCATTGATTCTCAAAAACTCTCTTTAAATATTAATAATACTTAAAATAATAATACATGTAAAAATAATAATATTAATAAGATATGTACAAAATAATAGTAATATTACATGATCCTGGCAATATTAATTTATAGAAGTTCTACTGTACATACATTCAGCAATAAATAGAATAATTTGAATCCCTCAAGCTATTTAAAAGGTACAGATACACTCCTAAGCAACTAAAATTCCCAAAGATAACCCATGCAACTTTCGTTGCCCAAAATAACTCCATGCAAATTTCGTTGTTAGTTGAGGAACATATTTGGACCTTTTTAACTGTAAGAAGAGTATATTTAAATAGATAATTGACAGTGAGGGTAATTTAGATTGAATAATTGCTAACTAGTGGTGATAATAATCAACAATGGTGATCAATAGTGGTTGTTGATTACGGTAATTCGTGAAGACAATTAATAGTGGTGATCGATGATATATAGTGGAAACAATTTTGGATCTTCTTAATTGCAAGGAGAGTATAATATTAAAATTAGACGATAACAATGAGGGTATTCATGATCTTGGGTATTTTTAGCTCTTCCATGGGACACCAAACATAAATAATGAATAGCAAAATTAACGTCTCAAGTGGTGCGCAAGACACTACTAGACCAAAAATAATAGTAATAAAAACATCAGTTTCAAGAGCCGGTGCGTGCATATTGGAAACGAACAGAACAGAATTTACCCCTCTTCATAAAAAAGGGTTATTGGGGGTGATTAGCCAAGTGCCAAAATTGAATCAAAAAATAAAATTCAAATCAAATTGAATTGAATTGAATCTGATCATTAGACCAAGGCGGCACAAAATTGGGAGCCCAGTTCAGTGGAAGAATTTGATATATTATATATTATGGTAGCAAGATGCTAAAACAAAACAAGATGCAACTCTCTAGTGTAGATAACCAAAACTGCAGAATCTTGATTGTGATAGCACGTGAACAAGATTCTCCCAGAATCGTGTTATTGTGATACAAATAAACTAAATCCGTTGTATTTTAACCTCATCTTGAAGCTTCTGTAATATGTTGAATGCGAAAAGAGGAAGCGGAAATAAAGAGAAACAAAAACCTTCAAAAACTTGATGTCGAACAAAATTGTGTTTTCTGTTCAATGCAAGATCATGGAGTCACTGGGGAAGCATGACACGATTGGATCTTTAGCCCCTGCCTCTTTCTATAGTTCTTGTGTACCAAGAATCCTTTGGCGTTGATTTCAGATCCAATACGGGATTTTATCCTCCACAACAGTTTAGTACAATGCCGATGACAGGAATTAGAGGGGCTTACGCTGCTCTGGACCTGAACATTGACTACTCTTTGACTGGATGATTCCCACTTGGCTTCTAAATTGGCAAGGGATCGCCATGGAGGAAGAGGCATTGAATTCTGTTTGAGTGAACATTTCGCTGCTTCTACCATAGCCTGAAGATACAGCTTAAGTTTTGTTACTGTACATCGCCATGTAGGATTTGACAGCTCTTGCAATTTCAAAGTGGCTCCGGAAGTCAAGATCAATGATATACCTTTCGGAGCATCCATCACTTCCATGGGAGATCACCTCAATGTACTCGTGTTCACCTACACAATGTCAACCAGAACTCTAGCTCTCAAATTTACATGGTGGATGCTTCAGTGTGTAAATTTAAATATTTTAACCAAAACATAGAGTGCCATGAACGCATTACGATAGATAAAGCACCATGAACACATTATGATAAATACAGAGCCATGAACACATTAGTTCTGCAACACTGTCACTAGAACTAAGTTGAGTCCCAAGCTACGGATAGATTCAGTCACAAGTTCAGACTTTTAACGTTGTACTATCAAAGGCTTTCCGACTTAATCTAAAGAATGTACATAGTTGGACCTCTAGATAGAAAACATGCAAGAATTGAATCAGAAGAAAGCATACCTCCAGGAAGCTTTCCACAACCCTGCCACTTGGTTGCACACAAATCTGCATTATAACCGCAAGACTGGAGGAGCTTCACTAAATAAGATCTGATGCAGCTCGCATTACAAGTTTCGGGCTTGCCAATACGGCAAGATTCGGTCATTGAAAGAATAAGGGAATGCACCACCATTGTTAAGTCACTTTCATACTAATCTACTGAGTTCTTGTACAACTGCAAAATGATACAATTTGCCATGAAGTTTCATTATTAAGATATTTTCCCTCTTGTTGACAAGTGAAAGTTGATAGCAAGGAGCAAAAGACCAGCACGTGAAAGCTATAATTTCAGTCTGCTTGTGCTAAGAACTCTCAAGTCACTTAGAAATTCATTTCATTGACTAATCTTCTCTTTCACGAGCAGCAATAGTAATTCAAAGATGATATTCAGAAAAATCAATTTTTTTTCCTAGCCTTTAAAGGCTCAAAGCACTTATGAATCCTATATCCTATTAATCAAAGACACCATTTTCATCTTCATATAAGTTTCATTGATACATCAGACCGACGTGAATTATGCGCAGGTAAGTGAAAATACTCTAATTATTCCATTTCAAATTTTAACCCTCTAGAAAAAAATCACATGTGCTATACTATTAAAGCTCACATTGTATACACTTACACAGAAATACTCGAACAATTTCATTTCCAACCTCATGCAAAACTAAAATTCAATGGAAACATGCATATGAAAAACAAGGATCACTCCCCCTTTCAAGCTTTAATTGTTCCTGGATAAAATCCTTATATGTGCTGCTATCCAAGCTCGCTACATATACACCTTTACCGACACACTAGAATAAATTTCACACCTAACAACTCTATACAACGGGCAAAACTAAAATCCAATGAGGATATACATGTGTATACACAGAGACAAGGATAGCTCCATTTCGAACATTAATCGCTCTGTTCTATTCAAACCTGTGTCCAAAAGAATGGGGGATATTATTGCTCACCCCTGAATACGGTGCAGGATAGTAATTTTGCTTAAGGCAGCGGGTTACCCATTTTTGTACTTCCAGAAGTTAGTACTACATAGAATACTTAAATTGTGTCTGCCTACAGAGTGCAATTTCAAACTCCTATCAACCAGAAAACATTGCCTAATTAGAACAATCACCAAAATTGGGTATCCCGGTGCACTAAACCTCCCGCTATGCGCAGGATCTGGAGAAGGGTCCGGTCACAAGGGTCAATTGTACGCAGCCTTACCTTGCATTTCTACAAGAGGCTTTTTTTTCTTTTGACAAAGGTAACATATTTCTACAAGAGATTATTTCCGAAGCTTGAACCCATGACCTGATGGTCACACAGCAGAAACTTTACAAGTTGCTCCAAGGCTCCCCAAAATTGAGTTTAAGTAAATGCAGGTAATTAAGCAAGAACACCACAATCATGCTTCTACATTGACTAGCCTTTTGTAACACACTGTTATCAAAATTAACCTCTGCGATGAAATAAAATTGCAATATTCTTCTTTCACATATCTTGTGTAATTGCATTATTACCCTGTCCGTTTATGTACTTACAGCTAGTTTTCAACTTGCTAAGCTCTTGAGCTAATTTGGCTTTTCTCTACTCTATGGAATCCTATTCTCAATCTATTAGCTTTCTCCTCATTATCTTCACTTTTTACTCCAAACTCACCACAAGCTCCTGAAAGCTGTTAGTCTAAACTTAATATAAGGCATTGAATAAGAGTTTCGCTCAAAGAACTTATATGGCTCCCATTTCCTATCTTTATTTTCCTGTCTTTCAAATACATCAATATCATTTTCAGAAAATTTCATGCATTCAAAAGTGACTTATATTATGCGCAAATGAATGAAGACACTCGAATTATTCCATCTCAAATCCTAATCTCAGGAAAAATTGTCACTTGTGCTATACTGTTATATCTTTATTTGTTGATATCCATAAGTGTCTACCACAGTTGTGTGCACCTCCATTATCATAAAATTTTAGCTTTGCATGCACCTACACAAAAATACTTGAAAAGTTCCATAGCATACAAAGAATACAAAACTAAAAATTCAATGAGCACAAACATGAACAAAATAAAACAAGGATTACTCCATTTCAAATGTTAGTTGTTCCTGAATAGAATCCTTATGTGTGCTATTCAAGCTCCCCGCCTATACACCTAAACTAAATCACTACACCAACTCCACACTTAACACCCTCTATACAACCTCCAAAACAAACATCGACATTTATATATATAAAGACAAGGATAATTCCATTTCAAAAAATAATCGCTCTGCACAAAACAATTACCTATTCTATTGAAACGAGCATAAGCATAGAATTCTCAGAAATGAGAATTATTCCAACTCAAACATCAATTACTTCGAATTAAGCTCCCGTTGTGCCATAGATTTTGAAATTGAAACTTGAAACAGGAAAATTTGAGTTTACGAAGTTGTGTTTGAACATGCATTTTACTTGAAAAAAATTGAAGATCAAATTTTCAAAATCTGATCATGGCTAAACAAATACTCCATTTGAAGACAAATTTTCAAAAACTAGGTCAAACGCTAGCTAAATATTCGCTTTTACTGTTCAAGCTTACTGTGCACACAACTTGATAGAACATTTGTACATGCAGAAATAATGATAATTCCATTTCAAACAATAATAGTCTTGCAGAAAACCTTTATCTCTACTATTCAAACTTCACTTATATTCACCTTGACCAACTAACATAAACATATCTAATCACAGAAATGAGAATTATTCCAATTCAAACACCAATTGCTTCGGATTAAGCTCCTGTTTGTCCATATATTCTGAAACTTAAACTTGAAAATATAAATTTGAATTTCTGAAGTTGTACTTTTTCGAATATGAATTTGTGTTTGGACATGCATTTTACCTAGTAAACAAAAAAATCAACACCAAATTTCATGACTAAACAGATATTCCATTTAATAAATTTTGAAAAACTACTCTCAAAATCTATGGTCAAACTATAAACTTAGTAATTTCATGGGTAAAAAACCTCCAAATTCAATACAAAAAGCAAAATGAAACGCCGATAAACTCCAACACATGCAGAATACTCACCACAATCCTATCAGCGAGAAGAGCGAGATCAAATACCACATTTGATAAATTTCCAAAAACTACTCTCAAATCTATGGTCAAACGCTAGCTAAACATCCGTTTTTTTGTATTCTCACTGTTGCTAATTGACTCCCGATATCAGATTATCGAACACCCATCATAACACAATTCATATAGCCCTCACAACTCAAGA
Organism: Capsicum annuum; assembly: GCF_002878395.1. Taxonomy (NCBI): domain Eukaryota; kingdom Viridiplantae; phylum Streptophyta; class Magnoliopsida; order Solanales; family Solanaceae; genus Capsicum; species Capsicum annuum. The sequence continues at coordinate 173,758,049 of NC_061118.1, forward strand.
ATCTGAATTCAATTAACCACCACTTACCTATGCCTTCATGAGTTGTGTGTGTGATGTTTAACAAAAGTAACCCTCTACCAGCTCCACACCCCATTTAACCCTAGGCCCATAAAGAAACCCCACAATGAAAAAGGGTAATATAAGGCTACTTGACGATGAATACACTAAACATGGAAAAATATTAACATTGCTTGTCTTCCCCAAGCATTAAGAAGACCAAAATGAGCCTACAAACAACATAGACAGTAGTGCAATTAAGAAATTACAAACATTCCAAAGGTTGGTCTTATGATGGGAAAAGAAGTCGGTGGAATCACAATAAAATACTTGCTGGAGGGAAATTAAAGAAAAAACTAACCAATAAAGTATATAGCACGGACACCTCTACAACAACATTGATTTCTTTTTTTTTTTTTTTTTGCTAAGTAATGACGGTATGGCAACGGGTACTATTGTATTCCATAAACATCAAACTACATGAAAAACTACTGTTAAATCATAAAAGTGACACCGGATATTCACCTGTTAGGAACATAAAGATTACTATCCTTGTACTTTATCCGAGATGAATCGTCCAGACCTGTTGCACTGCCAATTACAGCAGGAGTGTTGATAGCATAGCCAGTTGGACTAGTAAAATTCCCTTACCCAGAAGCACTGCCAGTGGGAACAGGTTTGAACTGCCGGATTCCATACTTGAGTCCATATCAGCAAGCAGTTGCTACCATTGGGCAGATGAGGGTAAGCAGCATTACTAAAATAGCCAGGCATAGCCATTGGGGGAACATAGACAGGAGAGAAAACATGGGGATAGGGCATAAGATTAGAATAATGGAATACATGAACTTGGGCATACATCTTGGCAATTGGTTGGTGCTGCTGTACTTGCTGCACCATCGAAATTGACAATGCAGGCATGCCATTTGCATCGTGTGAAGTGAAGGCCTGAATTTCAGAAACCATCAAAATTTCTAATATCCACATAATAAAGTCAACCTCGAGTACAAATGAATTCATACATGTACTCAGATAAAACCCAACAGTGTGACGACAAAATAATGGGATATATCTGAATCAAGACCACAATTTGGCACCTGAAGAGAAGAAAGGCATAATGATTGTCCAAATAGTGTGAAATTTTTTTACCTCCTGACGACCCTGGTTGCGAAGAGCTTCATCTACTGCAGGTCTAAAACATGGTATATCACATACCCTGTTTAGGGGTCGTACGCCTGCTTAAATCCCTTCCAAAAATGCAAAAATAGGAGGGGAAAGATCAAAGAACTAAAAAAGAACATTAGAAATCATAGCACAAACCAAACTACATGAACATCAACCAAAGAGAACTAAACTCACCCAGAAACTTGATAAATTAGAAGCATCTTGCTGCTGATGCGATTCTGGGGAGTGTATGATGCACTGTTATCTTCAACCAGCCCAATGTCTAGATAATTACCCAAATTCCCAGGACTTCAAGACTCCCTATGATCTGCCAGCTTCTGATCTAATATTGCACCAGATACAGGAGAAGTAGACCCTAGATTCTGAATGCGGTCATCAGCCACATCTAGTTGCTTGCTTCCAGCAAGTTCATCAGTGTAACATTCAGCAACCAAAACTTACAGTTTACCAAATACTTATTGATGCCTATATACATTGTAGGTGTGTTGTAGTGTTTTTACTATTAACTTTATTGCTTTTGTTTTCATATAATTTTTAGTATGGAGTACGTTAATCCTTACTAGACAACTCTCTAATCTAGATTAGTGAGCCTAGTGAACTCCAAATTCTGACTCATTATGCTAAAGGCAGTAACTGGCTTCTTAAGCTCACCAAGATCCAATCACTATAGTTCAATCCCCGTCCCCTTTCCCAGTGATAACTTTATAAATAGCAAGGAAAAGGGAATAAGAGAAAAACAAAAAGAAAAGTGGGGAAAGAAGACGAATATGCATGGATCAACAAACATATTTTATAGATTTACAGGTAAATGTGAAAACAACTCCAGTAGACTCTGAAGAGATGATTATTTTTCACAACAATTTCACATATATGATGGCTACTATTTCCTTGTGAATACTAACAAAGCAAATTGAAATAAAACAAACTTGAGTCATGAGTATAGACAAGAAAAGTTAACTCCGGCTTCTCGGATGATCGTCCCTGAGCTTCTCAGCTTCAAGCTTTCTCAAAGCAGTAGAACTCAGTTTGTCTCCACTTGATTCTTCAGAAACTAGATCTACAACTTCGATCTGCACAACAATGCCGACATGCAATTTTATAGTTGACAAAACAAAATAAATGATATAAAGCCGAATACAACAGCCCAAAGACACTGCTCTTCGGAGGCAGAAGTCGGACCTTTAGCTGCGAAAGTCCTTTCTCAGCCCTCTTCCTATTAACAGAGAGTCCACCAGGCAATGTCTCCTTGCTATCACCCAAAAGGTCTAATTAGCAACATTAAACTACCACTAAGGTAATAAACTTGCCATTTCAAAAAAATAAAACTAAAATACCTCTAAATATTTTTGAGAAATTACAATTTTCTTTCATAGTCAACTTATGCTTTAGTAAATTTGGTATTTATGACAAAAACAATTCTGCCAGAGAAATGTTATTAAGATTCAAGATTTTAAAATTTAAAAGTGTCATATTGTTGGGAGGAAATTCAAAAGCAGTACATAAATGCATAATTTGTAGAAAGAACTAGTTGATGAGATACCTAGATAATATAATTCTGCTAGCAACCCATAGTAGCCTCTGGCTCAGGCTATAAGAGATCTAACCTTAATGGAGAAAGGGAGAAAGAGATCAAAATAGATAGAAGCAGATGTAAGAATTTTTCACGCACCTGACAACAATAGCCTCCAAGTTCTCATCGACGATTGATGGACCGTAGGGATCCACTATTGGTTCTACTTCCACTATCAGCTCAGGTTTTATAGACTGGATGTATGGTTTGCAACAAGGAAAATGTCATCGTCATTAGAATACAAGTAGGTAAAGCCTTTTGCATGCAGGATGATGTATGTGGTTTTGACGATGCACTAATTTGCTTCTGAATCAAACTCTAAAAAGCTACTGACAGTCAAAGCATCAGCTACAGCATGTACTTTCCTATGCCAAAGCCTTTTAGAAAGAAAAAGCATTTGCTGCTCCGGGCAGATTCACATCAAACACAAAAAAATGGACATATTCCATTCAAACCCACCATATCAGCTGGAACAGTACAGAGGGTTCAGTCTATGAAATTCGACTTCAAAATATACTTGCCAAACCAGTTGATAGAAGAATATATGAACAAAAAAGTATGCAGATTCAAGTACCTTGATGTAATCTTCAACGTGCTGCATTCTTAGCTCAATTGGCTCTATCAAATCAGCATACTGCCAAAAGTACAAATATGTGAGCATGCATAAAAAAAAATGATTAAAGGAAGACCCTAAAAAGTCACAAATGGAGTAAATCATTGAAACTTTAACATAGTGTGAGAAATAATGGAGAAAAATATAATTGAATTGTGTGTTTACATAATTACATCAAGACCCTATTATTTAAAGACACTATAATACAATTCTTTTTCAAGTAGGATTTTTATATACTATTCCTATTTCTACTCATATTCTAACATTCCCCCTCAAGCTGGTGCATACAAGTCATAAGTACCTAGCTTATTACAAATGTAATTAATACGAGGACCGGTGAGGGACTTGGTGAAGATATTTGCAAGTTGATCACTGGACTTCACAAATTTTGTAACAATATCTGCTGAGAGTATCTTTTCTCTGATAAAGTGACAATCACTCTCTATGTGTTTAGTCCTCTCATGAAACAATAGATTTGATACGATATGAAAGGTTGTTTGATTATCACACAGAAGTTTCGTCTTAACGATTTCTCCAAATTTTAGTTCTCTCAGCAACTGTTTGATCCAAACTAGCTCACAAGTTGCTACAACCATTGCTCGATATTCTGCTTCCGCACTAGATCGAGCAACCACACTCTGTTTCTTACTCTTCCAAGACACCAAATTACCTCCTACTAAACACAATATCCGGATGTAGAACGTCTATCAGAGGGTGATCATGACCAATTAACATCGATGTATCCAATGATATGCTCATGACCTCAATCCTCAAAGAGCAGTCCTTTACGTGGAGCCAACTTTATATATCGCACAATACGAACAACTGCATCTCAATGACTATCGCAGGGAAAAGTCATAAAATGACTTACAACACTCACGGGAAAAGATATGTCAGGTCTAGTCATTGTGAGATAATTCAACTTCCCAACCAACCGCCTGTACCTTTCAGGATCAATGCGTAACTCCCCCTGTCCTGACAGAAGTTTAATATTTGGATCCATATGGGTGTCAATGGGTCTACATCCCATCATTCCTATCTCCAAAAAAATGTCTAAGCATACTTACGTTGAGAAATAACAATAATTGATCTACACTGAGCAATCTCAATACCTAGAAAATATTTTAGTATGCCGAGGTCTTTAGTCTAGAAATGCTGAAAGAGATGTTGCTTCAATTTAGTGATACCATCTTGATCATTACCGGTGATAACGACATCGTCAACATAACCACCAAATAAATACACAGATTTGGTTGAGAATGTCGCTAAAACACTGAGTGAGCAGCTCCACTACGAGTCATGTCAGACTGCTGAATTATTGCGCTAAACTTTCCAAACAAAGCTCGAGGAGACTGTTTCACACCATAGACAGACCTGCACAATCGACATACAAGGCTACTAGACTCCCCCTGAGCAACAAAACTAGGTGGTTGCTCCATATAGACTTCTTCCTTAATATCATCATGCAGAAAAGCATTCTTAATATCTAACTGATAAAGAGGCCAATAACGAACGACAACAATAGATACAAAAAGACAAACATATGCTATTTTAGCCACGGGAGAGAAAGTGTCACTATAATCAAGCCCAAATATTACCATGTATAGGCGAGCCTTAAGCCAATCAACCTGACCATTTGGACCAACTTTGACTGCATAAACCCAACGGCAACCAACAGTAGATTTACCTTCAGAAAGGGAAACAAGCACGCAAGTACCACTCATATGTAAAGCAGACATCTCATCTATCAGTCCGTTGTCATCCCGAATGAGAAAGGGTTTCACCTATAGTCTTAAGGACAAAGATGATACAAAAGCATAATGAGTTGATGATAAACGATGGTAACTCAAGAAAGTACAATGTGGGTTAGCATTACGAGTGGAATGCATACCTTTTTGAAGTGCAACTGATTGGCTAGGAGGAAACAATTCGCAGTAGGAGCAGGGTCCAACACATGACATGAATCATCTGGGACTAATGGTGGACGCGGACAACGATGATTAAGTCAGAATTGGTGACACTGCAGCTGGAGACGTAGAAGTAATCTTTGATTCCTCAAAGGATGGTACGAGTAAGTCTGGAGATACGTGTAAAACCGAGGATTGTGCGGGTAAGACTGGAGTAACGGGTAAAAACTCAGAGATATCAGGATGATCAGAAATATAGTAAGATCGAGATTCAAAAAATGTGACATCAGCAAACATAAGGTAGCGATGAAGATTCGAACATAAGCGAGAATAGAGCAGAGATGTGACTGTAGAAACAGTATGGAATGGAGAACCTATTTCTAAATAGAAGTTATGGCATTCTATTAATTAGATAGCAAGATGTGAGGACTGCATCACCCTAAAATGCAGCGAAACATAAGATTCAATGAGAAGAGTGCAAGCAGTCTCAAGAAGATGTTTCTTTTTTCTACTATACTGTTCTGCTGAGGGGTTTACGAGCAAGATGTCTGGTGAATAATTCCTTGAGGAGTCATAAACTCCTGAAACTGAGAGGATAAGTATTTTAAGGCATTACCACTACAAAAAGTCTAAATAGAAATACCAAATTGATTTTGTTTTTCAGCACCAAAACTTTCAAATATAGAAAATAACTCGGAACTATCTTTCATTAAGAGAACCCAAGTACATCTTGAAAAATCATCAATGAAGCTAACAAAATAACATGTGAATTAGATCTGAAGGTTCTGTAACGAAATATGCTATGAAGGAATTTGAAGAGGTAAGATGGTAAAGGCCTTGTGATTCATGTCCTGTGTCAATCGTATGTCTAGTACTGCAGTCCTGCATTAGAAAGAACTACCAAAAAAAGTTATACTACAATGAAGGGCACGTGTCTAAGGACTAACCGATGCATGATTAAAAGGACAACCAAGGACATAGAACAGAGTCTCGAGCGACAGAAGATAGGGTTTGGCTTGGCCAACTCTTTTTGGTTTTGTTTGGATCCCATTGGCTAAAGTAATACCAGGAAGAGATTGTGAATAAAAATTAGCAAACAGAAGTGAATTGTTACCAGAAATATGATCAGAAGCACCGAGTCCACGACCCATGATCCAAGAGTACTAGACTGTGAAGCGCAAGCAAACGAATTACCAGCAGCAGAAGCATCAAGCTGAGCAATTGAGGCTACTTGTGGAGATGTTTACTTACGTGCTCGATGTTAAAGGAACTCATCATATTCTGTCTTGGCAAAATGAGCATTATTGGATGGTCGATTAGGTTGTGGAGATGTCTGCTTACATGCTCGATTCCGAAGGAACTCATTATATTCCTTTACAGCAATATGATCATAGCTGGGTTGTGGATCACGCAAAATATGACATATCCTGAGTGTGTCCAATTTTATGACAATAACTACACTTTGATCGAGATTTTCCAGAACAAGCTCCTCGTTGATTTTTCATAGGCTGATATGTTAGTTTTTCTATGGTTTGAGATGCAAGAATAGAGGAGTCAACAGTGGGTGATGAAATTACTTTGTGACTGGGAGGTGCGGCAAGACGAAGTAAACGAGAAAATAACTCATCAATTGTAGGAACCGTAGGGCTAGCTAAAATATAATAACGTACTCAATCATGATCAGTAGAAAGTACAACAAGTGTAAGAACTAGAAACAACATTTATCTGTGCTCTTGTTGCTTTTCCACATCCATAGTGACGGACATCAATGTATCAAATTCTTCCATAATTGTTTGTACTTGTCCCAAGTAGACATATCAGATTCTTGTTTCTTCAAGTTTGTCATTCGAGATATCGCACCATAAAAACGAGATATGTCATTAGTGTATAAAGCACGAACTTTTTCCCAAATTAAATAATATGTCTGGAATGGACGAAACAAGGGCATCAACTTGAAATCAATAGATCGTCACAAGAGACTACATAACTGAGCAACAACTTTCTCCCATTATTCTTTGGCTTCGCATCAATCATGCTAGATTTTGCCTTTTCATCTACCACACTCACCTTGATCTTTAAGTGATCTTGGACACCTTGACCTTCGCACCACAACTCAACCAAGGAAGCCCACGCTAAATAATTTGTACTGCTCATTAATGGTTCGAAAGTGATCGTAGGAATTAAGCTTCTAATTCCAATATTTTTAAAGCCAAAAATATCATATCCTGAAGACATCTTGGGAATTTTGACTTGAAAACACCAAGAAAAAGAATCTGGATGTCTGATATGGCTGAAAATTCACCGAGACCGAAATCTGTGAAACTTAGCTGAAATTGAAAAAACAAAAGTTGGTTGAAGGTTGGAGTAGCTGGACGACCCCAACAGAAAAGCAAAAACCGAAAAAGTCAACTGTAGAATGGCTCACGCGTCGGCATGTGACAAATATCGCCGAAATTTCGACAGGCACGTGGGAGAGCGGTGCTAGTGACTTTTCGGTGGTTTTGGTCAAGTTTTTATCGCCTGAGCTTTCTGATCCTCTTGGTAGTGGTGTATTTTGCACACAACCCACAAAATAGATAATGACACAAATCAATCATCAAAAATTGACACACGGTGACTGAGGTTTTTTTTTTTTTGAAGTTTCTCACTCATGCTCTGATAACATGTAAATAATGGAGAAAAATATTATTAAATTGTATGTTTTACATAATCACATCGAGACCCTATTTATAGACTATAGTACAATCCTTTTTCAAGTAGAATTTTTATATACTATTTCTATTTCTACTCATATTCTAACAGTTAGACTAAGAGGATTGGACTCATCTGAAAGTATTAGATAACATAGTGTTTTTTCTTTCGGAAGGTAGACTAAGAGGATTGGACTCATCTGAAAGTATTAGATAACATCGTGTTTGTTCTTTCGGAAGGCGGTAAATATAATAATAAAGTACTTCAAACTCAAAACCACGAGATTTTAACATCTTGGCTCATTGAATGTCCATAGAAATGATTATGAACTAGCTTTCAAAGCCCTAGAAATTTCTTTATTTCAATTGCAAGGGTATATTTAAACTATTTACATAATTCTTTTTGCAGATCCTATTTAGATAAATAAAAGATAAGGTAGGAAGAAATCATTGGCCAAGAAGGTGATGGTAATCTAGTGATACAACTAGAACCTTAAGCCAAAAAACACAAGCAAAATGAGATAGCATAGAGAGATGTTCCATAAAATATATCTTGTGAAAGGCTCCACTATGTAAATAACGAACTTATCAGCAATATCATTTAACAAAATTGGAGAATGTATCAAGAGGATAACTTGGTACTGCAGCCGGTAGCAACTTTTTGTATTTACTTCAAAAGTACCATTAGTTACACGTTTCCCAACAACAACAAAAATAATTCAAGGACTACAAATTTCCAAAGAAAAACAAAAGTAAAGAGAACTTGGCATGATATGCAGTAGATCTTCGACAAACACAATGGACTAAGAGATCAAAATGTGATTAACCGAAAACATATAGCATTCACACCGAAAGTAATGCCCAACTTATTTGTGCCACGCGTTATTGTGGGAAATTAAAAAAACATCAAGAAAGCAGAACAAATGTGAAAATGAGCATAGTGAGTTACACATGATAAACATATATGTCGCTCTTCCTCAATCTTTCTCAAAATACAACACTCTTGGGCTCAAGAATGCAGTGGCCATTGGCCATAAAGTGAAACAAAATCTGTTCTAAAATGCAGTCATTTATAGCAGTGATTTGGATGGAATTATCATGACGATTCAGCTTTAAAATGCAACGAATAATCTGCTACTGAGCGCAACACTTGCATCAATTATAGCAGAAGCTATTTTCATCAATATAAAGCCATAAGTTAGCCCAAAATGTAACAGAGATGGGCTAAAAATGCAGCAGTTGTTCGGCCTCAAATTGGCACGCATGTGCAGCAGCAGAAGGCCTTAAAGCATATATGTTGCATCAGTCAATACAAGAAGGTGCCTCGATTACGTCAATAACTCGCTACAAATTTTTAGTATTATTATAATTTATTAGAACACACAAGTCATCATGACTTCTTCTTTTTCTTTATTCATGGAACTTTCCCTTGTATACATCAAATTTTGTGCATCCATAGTATGCATTGCACTAACCATGAAAATCAAAAATTTTAAATCATAAGCAAATTATACTCTTTATCTATTTTAAATCATATTTTCAAGTTGAAGATCCTAGAAATGGAGAATCACCAATCTTATTTAGATTCCCAAATAACTAGTAATCTATTTTCAAATATCTTACATCATACTCTGTCCAAAATTTACAATCAATTTGTGAAATTTTCAAGACATGCATGACCACTCTACAATTTTCTTCAAAGGATTCTACACATGATATCGTCACAGAAGGAGGAAAAACAAGGAGTAAAGCTGTGTTCGGTATGAAATATTTTGAAGAAAATGTTTTTACATTTTCCTATCTTTGGTTGGGCAAAACTTTTAGAAACCATTTTTTCTAGAAAAAGTTCCTTACAAATGGGTAAATGACTTCCCTAGTGGAAATAGTAAATACAAGTTCCACTAATGGCATTACATTTTGATTGTGTCTTCCCCACCATCAAACACACCTCATTTTCACCTCTACCCGTCGGCCCCATCCCCAACACCCCTACCTTACCCCACCCTCGTAGTATTTGTTTTAAGAGTAAATACAAATGTTTTTTGAATAATAATTTTTTGCTTATACAGCGAACACAAGAAAAATAAGTAATAAATCTATATTTTCCTAAAATACATTTTTCATCATACCAAACACATCCTAAATAAAAGATGCCATTTTCTATTCAACTCTACAACTCACCCCAAATTTTGCTTCTCAAATCTAAGTAAGCTCAAATGTTGAAGTTGTACTTGCAATTTCAAACATTCCACTTTCAATAAAGGATGTATCAAAAGCTCATCAATAATACAGTTTAATAGCAAAGCATGAAGAAACAAAATGAATATAAATGAGTATAAATATGAAAATCTACTGCACCCAAGGGTGTGGTCTAGTGGTCAATGAAGTCGGTTGTGAACTGAGGTTCAAATCCCAGCAGAAATAAAAAAAACGCTAGGTGATTCTTCTCATGTGTCCTAGCCTTGGTGGACACCACAGTTATCAAAAAAAAAAAAATTCCAATCCTACCTGTTTCTTAGTCAACATTGCATCATCACAAACACCAACCACAATTCGATTCTTTGCTAATCCTGCAGCAGACTGACAAAAGAAAAGCATTACATATTAGTAAGATAAGATTCTCCGTTCTGATGAATGAAATTAGAATCCGAAAGAAAAAGGACCTTAAGAAAAAGGCGGTGGCCATCATGTAAGCGATCAAAAGTACCACCAAGTACAACCGCCCTGTAGTTATTACGCAGGGATAAGGCGGACTTGAGATTTGCTTCTTCCATTACTCCTCCAACCTGCGTCTTCCCTTTTGATGCCAGCTACTAGACTATTTTATTTGAAGGATCGCAACCTTGTCTGCTATTTCAAATTATTTGTGAGTTATAGGCTGTTTAAGAATGATTTTATTCTCAGAAAAAAACAATTACGTCTAAACATGTGCAAGTGTGCAATGCTATAAATATTTCAAGTTATGGTGGATGATAATGGACAACATTTGTCACTATGCTACCAATCTGGGTCGATGCAACATGTTCATGTATTAGCTTTTACATGCAATACATAAGAATCTAGATAGATAGCACACATAAATGCCATTCTACCTTGCTCTATATCCTAAAAGAACTTTGTCTATCCCTAGCTCACAGTTCACAGAACGGCACAATATAGACCCTATATTCCACAATCTATTTAGGTGTCTTCTATTTTCATATACTATTAATCTTAAATTTCCACTGTACTTCTGGTCTAACTATACAAAAATTTGTCACCTTTCAATTTCTTACAGAACTTTCTTTGATTTTATTTTTAAGAAGAAAACATATTTTTAAAACATACATATTGCTTTTGATTTCTAGAATTCTATTTTAGATTATATATACTACATGTGTCTAGCCTGTTGAACATTAAGGAAAATAACCAAGCTCTTATAGTGAAAATGTATGATCTTTAGCTCAAATCGATATCTTAAAACAACAGTCCCAGCATTCCAATCAAAAGAGATTAGGAAGAACAATAACCACCTAGGTTATGAAATTAGGCAAATTAAAAGAGATTCGAAAGTAGATTAAGGCGAATATTGCGAAAAAAAACTAACCTAAAACTGCACATCCAGATGAAAAGATGAAGTTAAAGAGAAGGCCTTGAATATTTGGAGAAAAGAAAATTCTCAACACTTGACAAGGAGCGGATGTTTCTCTTTTGTCATTTGAGCTAAATGACAGATTTGCCTTTGGTCCCTATAGTGGCTCTTTTATATACTAGTAGAAAGAGTAGTAATGAACCAACAACAACATACCACAAGTGGAGTCTAGGAAGAATGATGAGTACACGGCCTTAAAGATACCTCATCTCAAATAAACATATAAAAAATCCACGTACAAAAACAAAAAGTACCCAATAAAAAAACCTCATTTACTCACCTAAATCATTATAGTCAAATTCAATACAAGAAACGAAAAGGGTGTCTTTAATTTCATAAGAAAGCAAAAAGGGGTTGTCTAATTAGACACAAATAGATGATTAAAACACTTCATTATTCTGCCACGAGTAATGAACCAACAACAACATAGCACAAGTGACATCTAGGAAGGATAATGTGTACACGACCTTACCACTACCATACCAAGGTACCTCAGCTCGAATAAACCAATCAAAAATCTACGTACAAAAGCAAAAATACCCAATAAAAGAGCCTCTTTTTACTTCCCTCAAATCATCATAGTCAAATTCAATGCAAGAAACGAAAAGGATGTCTTTAATTTCATAAAAAAACGAAAAGGGGTTGTTTGATTAGACACAAAAGATGAATAAATGTACAAGAATAAGAAAAAACATACAGTGTGATTCGTACAACGCTGGCAAAAACTTCTCTTTTTCTTTCTTTGTTTCTTGAAAGTTGTATTGGCAAGAATATGTGATGCAAAAAGAATAGAACTTTGTAACAATTTGAGAAGGGATTTTATATAGATTCACTTTGTTTTAGTTTGTGGAAAATTCAATTCTTAAAGAGATAGAATGAGTTTTGATGAATTTTAACTTTGTTCCTTAATTTCAAGGGTAAGTCTATATTTGTCCTTGATATATAAGGTTAAGCAATTATGGACCTTCTAAGTTTTAAGTTTGAGAAAATTGAGCTTATAGGATCCACTTATATTTTTAAAAAAGTAAAAAAAAGTTTGGGGATAAGGGAAGGAAATAGGTAGAAAATTGCAACATGCAAAATCTAACTATCACCAATAAAATAATTTTGAGGTAGCTAACAGTAGATTCCTCATATAGAATTCGCTTAACAATAAAGTCAAACGATTTAACATGCGAAATCAAACCGTCACCAATTAGGTGAAAGTTCAGATAGTTAATAGTAGATTCCTCATATAGAATCACTTAACAACAAGATCAAACTCATCTAACAATAGAATCTAACGAATTTTGTTAAACAGGTTAGAATGTATAGGAAAATATTTATGTCATATAGAGAAAGAATTATTATGTCAAAACTTTTGAAAGTACAATTTTAAAAAAAGGATATATTTATTTTATTTTAAAAAAAAAAAACTAGACTAAAAAAGGTTAAAAAAATTATGCATGAGATGATTAAATATACTTCTAAACTTTGCAAGAAATTCTCTTATAATATAAGAGCAAGTTAAGAAACAGAAGCAGGCAGGAGGTCGACATGGCTGCTTCAGCTATTTTAACTGTAATTTTACTATACCACCCCTATTTAATTATTATAAGTCATTTATGTATTAAAAAATTAATAATATTTAATTAAAAAATTAAAATAGACATTTATGACATCTGTTTCAACTGCTTCTATCGTAATTTTACTCTATCATCTATAATTAAATATTATTAGTCATTTACATATTAAGAAATTAATAATATTTAATTAGAAAAAAAAAGTAAAATAGACATTTATAACTGTTTCAATCGTAATTTTACTGTACCATTAATTATTATACAAGTATTTTTCATAATAATTTTACTACGTCGCTTCTAATTAGTTATTACTGTCAAGAATGGATCTTGGGCCTAACTCAACCTCAAAAGCTAGTTCAAGAGGGGAGGATTACTCAAGTCCATATAAGCAAACCACTAGTCCATTCCCCAATCAATGTGGAACTTTTACCCACTCTAACACCCCCTCACGCCCAGGCCCAACTAGCACTGGCGCGTGGATCGGGAGCCCAAAATGGGAATGGACCTTACTCTGATACCATGTCAAGAATGGACCTTGGACCTAACTCAACCTCAAAAGCTAGCTCAAGAGGGGAGGATTACCCAAGTCCATATAAGCAAACCACTAGTCCATTTCCCAACCAATGTGGGACTTTTACCCACTCTAACAATTACAAGTCACTTAAGACGTGTGTTTCATTGCTTTCACCATGATTTTACTATATCACCACTAATTAATTATTATGATCGTCTAAGCATTGAAAAATTGATAATATTTCATAAAAAGATAAAAGAGACATAGAATGATATGTTAACATTAAAAAATTAATTGGCTATCGAAATTACATTAGTGCATATAAATTGGGATGGGACAGACCAAGAATAAAATAACATATATTATTTGAAAATGAAATAAAAAGTATTATAAATCACAATAATTAAGAAACTTAAAATAAAAGTATATATGTAAAAAAAAAATTGATTAACAGTCAAAATTTTATCTGTAACACATAAATTGAGTCAGGGAGAATATTCATATATTATTGAAAAATAATGTAAAAGACATTGGATATGACATAATTAACAACTTAAGAGAAAATGGTATACCAGTACCTATTCTAAGGAGCAACAAAAGGAGTTTGGTCGGCTATGGCTGGCTGATATGAAGAGACTCCGCTGTGATATAGAATTCTTCCGATGGTTTGAACTCACTGGAAGAATGGAAAATCAAAATGAGTCTCTTAAGGTTATCATTAATAAATGGTATACCCAGGGTAACAAGATAATTGAATCTGTTACCCCTCCTCTCGAGGGAATAAAAATCCCTCATTCCAACGAAATCCTCAATGCTTCCCCCTTCAAGAAGAAGCATGATCGACCTCTCTCTACTCCTATAAACAGAGATCTTGACAGGATAGTTGAGCAAAACAACTATACCAATCAGGTTCTTCACACCATCTCCCGACAAATAGAAGGTACCAAAAATTCGGTACTTCCTTTTAATTCTCCCGCTCCTGAGAAAGGAACTTCAAATCCCAATCCTATAACAAATCCCATCTTCAAAATCCCTGAATTTCAAAAAGAGAAGTTCCCTAATCTCAGTGATGATTTCAAGGTTTCAGGGAAAATCTTGGAACATATCAACGACAAGCTTTCCAAATTTAAAATCTCCGAGAAAGCCGAGTCTAGCCAACAGAAAGCTGAGTCTAGTAATAAAAACTCTCTTTCTAAACTTACCAGTGATCGTTTTTCTACCAGGAAAAACTATTACAAAAAACCTTCTCCCCCAGATGTTCAGTTTGAAGAAAACCCCTACCTTTCGACCTCCAACCATGATGGTCGCGGAATAACGGAATGGAATGTCGATGGTTTGGCTGAGCACCAAATCTACAACAAACTCCATGAAATGGGAGTTGCCATTACCGCTTACAAAATCAAGGGCGCTACAGATAAAGAAGCTGCCACCATGATAGTATCTGGTTTTACTGGCATGATAAAACATTGGTGGGACAACTACTTCACCGATGATGTCAAAAACTTGATCTATGGTGCCACAGCCATTGAAACTGTAGTTAAGACTGAAAATGGCCAAGAAGTTCTTGAGCAAGTTGCAAAAGAAGATGCTTGCGCCACTCTCCTATACCACATAGCAAGACATTTTATAGGAGAACCCAAATTGTTCCAAGACAGGAGCCTAGAGATCCTTAACAACCTCAACTGCAAAGATTTAGCAGATTTTCGTTGGTACAAGGATACCTTCCTAGTAAAGGTTATGATTCGACCTGACTGTAACAACGATTTTTGGAAGGAACGCTTCATAAGTGGTCTCCCTTCCCTCTTTGCAGAAAAGGTCCGAACAAAATTTAAGGATAGATTCGAGGGAAAAATCCCTTACGACATCCTAACCTATGGGGACCTGATCAGTTTCATCACTACCGTAGGAATAGACCTATGCAACGATATCAAGCTTAAGAAACAACTTAAGAGCGATAGTACTTCCAAGTATGGGCTGGGAACCTTTTGCCAAGACTATGGATTCATTAGCCCCGGCAAAAAACACAAGAAAAGGGTTACCAAACCTCGCACCAAGACTACCTCTAGTAAGAAACCTTTCAAACGAGATCCTTATAAATCTAGTAGAAAATCCGCCAAGCGGAAAACCTCTAAGAATAAGGATACTTGTTGGACTTGTGGCAAAACTGGCCACCGCGCAAAAGATTGCAAGTCCAAAAAGAAGAAGAAGATAAACCAGCTAGATCTCTCCGAAGAAACTAGAGCCAGTTTATTTTCTATAATGGAAGACTCGCCAGAAACTTCAGAGTCCTTCTACACCTCTTCTAGTGAAGACTACAGCGATGAAGAATTCATCAACGCCGCTTATGAGTCTGATCAATCCCAGTCTGGACAGGAATGTACTTGCAATAGCACCTTTTGCACTTGTACCAGAAAAACTGTTAATGTCATTTCAGGAAATCCTAAAGAAATCCTATTTGACATTATAGAACATATCCAAGATGACGAAGTCAGAAGTAAATATCTTCTAGAACTCAAGCGATTGATGCTTTCTCAAGAAGAGAAACCCACTAAACCAATTATCCAGCCTTTCAGCATGAAACAGGTTATGTCACGATTCGATAAACCTACAGAACCCACTGTTGCTGATCTCAAAGGGGAAATCTCCGTCCTAAAAGGAGAAATCAAAAACTTAAAGATCCGACTTGATCAAGTAGAGCTCAACGTTCTCACAGATCAAGTCCTAAAGAATATTTCTCCTCCAGAGAAGATGTCTCCCCCAGAGTCCCCAAAGACTTTCCCGATCATCTCAAATGATCACCTTAAGGAACCCGAGCCTAGTTCTTTTCCCGGCTCCGAAATTCCCTCCACCTCAGGCAAAACTGTTTCCGCCATTAAGGCTTATAGCGAGCATATAGCCGTAAAGATAGTTATAAATAAGGACTTCGTCCTCAACCGAGTTGCACTCTTCGATACAGGAGCCGATAGTAACTGTATCGTTAAAGGTCTTGTGCCTACGAAGTACCTTACAAAGAGTACTTCTCGCCTTTACTCCGCTACGGGAGAAAAAATGACTATTCATTATCAACTCCCTAAAGCTCATATCTGTAACAATGGCATTTGCCTTGTTAATGATTTCGTCGTCACAGAAGATATCACGGAAGATATCATTCTGGGCATTCCTTTCGTCAACCAAATTCGACCTTACCAGAGTGATTACGATGGAATTCGTACTACTCTCTTAAATCAAACACTTTTCTTCCCCTTACTAAGGCCCCTCTCACAAGATGAAGGGAACCTTATCAAGGAACAGACGGTTTTTAAAATCAACCGACTTTCTTCCCATATCAATTTTCTCAAGCACGATATTCACGTTCAAAAAATTGAACAGTCTTTAAAAACTCCTGAAATGATTACAAAAATTTCCAATCTACAGAAAACCTTTGAAAAAGAAATTTGTTCTGACTTCCCTAATGCATTTTGGGAAAGGAAGAAACACTTGGTTGAACTTCCTTACATCCCCGAATTTGATGAAAAAAGTATTCCTACTAAGGCCAGACCTATCCAAATGAACCATGAGATGATGGAAATCTGTAAGAAAGAGATAGATCATCTTCTGCAAAATGGTATTATCCGACGTTCTAACTCCCCCTGGAGCTGCTCTGCCTTTTATGTTAATAATAGTGCAGAAAAAGAACGCGGAACCCCTAGGCTTGTGATAAATTACAAGCCGTTAAACGCCGTTCTAAAATGGATTCGACACCCGATTCCTAATAAAAGGGATCTTCTCAAGCGAACCTTCAAGGCCAACCTTTACAGTAAATTTGATATGAAGTCAGGATTCTGGCAGATTCAAATAGCTGAAAAGGATAAATATAAAACAGCATTCAATGTCCCGTTTGGACACTATGAATGGAATGTTTTGCCTTTCGGTCTAAAAAATGCTCCTTCAGAGTTTCAAAATATCATGAACAACATCTTCAATCCTTATACTTATATGTCAATAGTTTATATTGATGATGTGCTTATTTTTTCAGAGAACATTGATTCTCATTTCAAACATTTAAACACTTTCTTTAAAATTGTTAAGCTTAATGGTCTGGTCGTGAGTGCCACAAAGATGAAACTCTTTCAGACATCTGTTCGGTTTCTAGGACATGATCTTCATCAAGGCAGTTATAAACCAATTTGTCGAGCCATTGAGTTCTCCTCTAAATTCCCTAATGAAATCACCGATAAAACGCAGCTCCAAAGATTTCTTGGAAGTCTTAATTATGTTGCAGATTTTATTCCCCATGGAACCGGGGTTTTCCTGAGCCTTTTGTAAAGGGGTTCACAGACCTGTCTGATATGGGGAATAAAATCTGCATTTTGTTCAGGAGAGTTCTTCAGGATCTTTTGTTTTAATATCCCCCCAT
>NC_061119.1:0-6748 GCF_002878395.1 Capsicum annuum
TTAGCGTACAAAATTCTTCGGGGCATTCCCCGAAGAATTTTGTACGCTAAGGATGCTCGTGATCAAGGCCCGAGGCAGCGGGTAAAGCATGGTTTATGACTAGTGTAGGTTATTTCAGTATTTTTATTTCGAGTTGTAATAATTGGACTGGACTTTACATTTTTTTTATTTTTGTTTTGTTATTGTTTGCTTATTTTGCGTGCTTTTGTGTGGTTTATGCATTTGTAACGTCAATTTATCCGATACGCTCTGCCAAGCGACCGTGGTTGAACCACGGGATCGAGGAGTGCCTAACACCTTCCCCTCGGTCAATAGAATTCCTTAGCCGGAATCTCTGTTCGCAAACTAGTTTAAGAGTTAAATGGTTTTCGGAAAGGATTTTTCAAAAGTGACTTGGCATATCGGATTATGCCAAGTGGCGAATCTGAATAAAAAATGCAAATAATCCTTTTCCGAAATAAATTTTCATTTCTTGTCACTTAAATAGTAAAGCCCTTTCGAACTTTTGCCCCGTTCGCACCGTTTTGCCTATGTGTCAACCCAAATGGCCATAAAATTTTAAACGAACCATACTGGGATGATCCCAAACTCCTTGGCACACCCCAATCAATTCTCTGCCTATAGTACGATCGGATCCCAGGCCCACGCCTAAAATCGTGGGTTATAGCACACCTATTTGGCCCAAAAATGCCCCATTTGTTCCGTTTCGCCCGTTTTTCCACCAAAATGGCAATGAAAATTAAAAGGACCACACTGGGATGATTCCATACCTCTTGGAACACCCCAGTCAATTTCAACACACAGCACATTCGTACCCCAAGCCCACCCCCAAAACCATGGGCTATAGCACACTGATTTGGCCCAAAAATTCCCAGTTCACACTGTTTTGCCCGTTTGTCGACCCAAATGGCCATAAAATTTTAAACGGACCACACTGGGATGATCCCCAACCCCCTGGTACATCTCAGTCGATTTTCGTCCCACAGTATGCTCAAAACCCAGGCCCACCACCAAAAACGTGGGTTATAGCATACCGATTTGGCTTAAAAATGACTCGTTCGTGTTATTTCACCCGATTGTCTACCCAAATGGCCACAAAAATTTAAACAGACCATACTGGGATGATCCCTAACCTCCTTGGCTCTCCTCGGTCGATATTCGGCCCACATCATGCCCGAACCCCTGGCCCACCCCTATAACCGTGGGCTATAGCAGACCGATTTAAAACAAAAATGCCCCATTTACGTCGTTTCTCCAGTTTGTCTACCCAAATGGCCACAAAAATTTAAACGGACTACACTGGGAGAATCCTCAACCTCCCTGGCATGCCCCGGTTAATTTTTAGCCACAGCACGCCCGAACCCCTGGGCCACGCTCATAACAGTGGGCAATAGCACACCGATTTAGCTCGAAAATAACCTGTTCGTGCCTTTTTGCCAGTTTGTCTACCCAAATGGCCACAAAAATTTAAAGGTACCTCACTGTGACTATCCCTAAATCCCAGGCATGCCCAGGTCAATTTCGGCACACAGCACGCTCGAACCCTGGGCCCACCCCCAAAACCATAGGCTATAACACATCGATTTTGCCCAAAAATCCCCAATCACACCGTTTCACCCGTTTGACCACCCAAATAGGAACAAAAATATAAAAAGACCACACTGAGATGATCCCCAACCTCCTTGGCACACCCTGGTCGATTTTTGGCCCACAGCACTCCAGAACTCCAGGCCCACCCCCAAAACCGTGGGATATAGCACACCGATTTAACTTGAAAATGCCTCGTTCGCATTATTTCGCCCGTTTGTCCACCTAAATAGCTACAAAAATTTAAACGGACTACACTAAGATGATCCCCAACCTTCCTGGCATGCGCAGGTCAATTTCTGGACCATAGTACATCTGAAACCCGGGCCCACCCCAAAAACTGTGGGCTATAGCACACAGATTTGGCTAGACAATGCTCTGTTCACGCTGTTTCGCCCGTTTGTCCACCCAAATGGCCGCAAAAATTTAGACGGACAACACTGGGATGATCTTCAACCTTTCTAACATACCTCGTTCGAGGTTTAACCCACAATACGCCCGGACCCCGGGTCCACCCTCAAAATCGTGGGCTATGGCACATCAATAGGGCCCAAAATTGCTTTGTTCACACCGTTTTGCTTGTTTGTCCATCCAAATGGCCACAAAAATTTAAATGGACCATACTGAGATGATCCTTAACCTCCCTAGCATTCCTCAAATGATTTTTCGCCCACAGCACGCCCAGACCCTAGGCCCACCCCAAAAACCATGGACTATAGCACTCTGATTTGCTTCGAAAATGCCCCGTTTGCACTGTTT
Source organism: Capsicum annuum (assembly GCF_002878395.1). NCBI lineage: Eukaryota > Viridiplantae > Streptophyta > Magnoliopsida > Solanales > Solanaceae > Capsicum > Capsicum annuum. Next base: position 2,347 of record NC_061119.1, read on the forward strand.
CTTTTGTTTATCCACCCAAATAACCACAAAAATTTAAACGAACCGTACTAAGATGATCCCCAACCTTCTTGGCATACCCCGGAAAATTTTTGGCCCACAGCACTCCCAAATCACGGGCCCACCCCCAAAATCATGGGCTATAGCATACTGATTTGGCCTGAAAATACCTCGTTCGTGCCGTTATGCCAGTTTGTCCACCCAAAAGGTGACAAAAATTTAAACAGACTACACTAGGATGATCTCTATGTTCCATGCATGCCTCGGATAATTTTCGGCCTACAGCACCCCGAACCCCGGGCCCACCCCCAAAACTGTGGGCTATAGCACATCAATTTGGTCAGAAATGCCCCGTTCACACCGTTTCATTTGTTTGTCCAGCCAAAGGTCCACGAAAATTTAAAAGGACCACACTGCGATGAACCCCAACCTTCCTTGCATGTCGCGGTCAATTTTAGGCCCACAGCATGCCCTGACCCCGTGCCTATCCCCGAACCGTGGGCTATAGCACACTGATTTGGGCTGAAAATGCCCCGTTCAAATCGTTTCGCCTGTTTGTCCTGTCAAATGGCCATAAAAGTTTAATCAGACCATACTAAGATGATTCGTAACCTCCCTGGCTTGTCCCGGTCAATTTTCAGCCGTCAGAACGCCTGGACCCTGGGCCCACCCCAAAAACCATGGACTATGGCATACCGATTTACCCCAAATATGCCCCGTTCGCACCGTTTCATCCGTTTGTCCACCCAAATAGCCAGTAAAACTTAAACGGACTACACTGGGATGATCCCCAACCTCCCTGGCATGCCCCAGTCTATTTTCAGCCATCAGCACGCCCGGACCCCGAGCCCACCCCAAAAACCATGGAATATGGTATACTGATTTGCCCCAAATATGCCCCGTTCAAATCGTTTCATCCATTGGTCTACCCAAATAGCCACATAAATTTAAATGGACCACACTGGGATGATCCCCAACCTCCCTAGCAACCCTAATCAATTTTCGGCCAAGAGTATGCCCGGACACCAGGCCTATCCCCCAAACTGTAGGTAATAGGACACTGATTTGGGACGAAAAATTTCCATTCGTGCTTTTCACCCATATGTCTACCCAAATGGCCAAAAAAATTTAAACGGACCATACTGGGACGATCCCCAACCTCCCTAGCATAGCTCGGTTGATTTTTGGCCTACAACAGACCAGGACCCCGGGTCCACCCCAAAAACTGTGGGCTATAGCACACCGATTTGGCCTAAAAATGCCCCGTTCGTGCCGTTTTGCCTGCTTGTCCACCCAAATAGCTATGAAATTTTAAATGGACCATACTGGGACTATCCCCAACCTCTCAGGCATGCCTCAGTTGATTTTCATCCCAATCACGATCGGGCCCACCCCCAAAATTGTGGGCTTTAGCACACCAATTTGGTCCGAAAATGCCCCGTTCGCACCATTTTGCCTGTGTGTCCAGCCAAATAGCCATAAAAATTTAAACAGATCATACAAGGATGATCCACAACCTCCCGACACGCCCCGATTAATTCTCCGCCCACAGTACGATTGGACCCCAGGCCCACCCCTAAAATCGTGGGCTATAGCACACCGATTTGGCCCAAAAATGCCCCGTTCGTGCCGTTTCGCTCGTTTTCCCACCAAAATGGCAATGAAAATTTAAAAGGACCAAACTGGGATGATCCCATGCCTCTTGGCATGCCAGTCAATTTTGACACATAACACATTCGTACCCCAGGCCCACCCCCAAAACCGTGGACTATAGCATACCGATTTAGCCTAAAAATTCCTCGTTCACGTCGTTTTGCCCATTTGACGACCCAAATGGCCACAAAATTTTAAACGGACCACACTCATATGATCCCCAACCCCCTGGTATGTCTCAGTCGATTTTTGGCCCACAGCATGCTCGAAAATCGGGCCCACCCCGAAAACATAGGTTATAGCATACCTATTTGGCATAAAAATGACTCATTCGTGTCGTTTCACCCGATTGTCTACCTAAATGGCCACGAAAATTTAAACGGACCACACTTGTATGATCTCCAACTTCCTTGGCACTCCTCAGTTGATATTCGGCCCACATCACACCTGAACCCCTGGCCCACCCCCATAACCGTGGGCTATAGCACACCGATTTAGAACAAAAATGCCCCGTTTACGTCGTTTCTCCAGCTTTTCCACCCAAATGGCCACAAAAATTTAAACGGACTACGCTGGGAGAATCCTTAACCCTCTGGCATGCCTTGGTCAAATTTTATCCATAGCACGCCCGAACCCCTGGCCCACCCTCGTAACAGTGGGCAATAGTACACCGATTTAGCTCGAAAATGACCCGTTCGCGCCTCTTTTCTAGTTTGTCTACCCAAATGGCCATAAAAATTTAAATGTACCACACTAGGACTACCCCTAAATTCCTGGCATGCCCAGGTCGATTTTGGCACACAGCACGCTCGAACCCTGGGCCCACCCCTAAAACCATGGGCTATAACACACCGATTTGGCCCAAAAATCTCCAATCACGCTGTTTCGCCCGTTTGTCCACCCAAATAGGCACAAAAATTTAAAAAGACCACAATGGGATGATCTTCAACCTTCTTGGCATACCCTGGTCGATGTTTTGCCCACAACACTCCAGAACTCCAGGCCCACCCCCAAAATCGTGGGATATAGCACATTGATTTAACCTAAATATGCCTCGTTAGCATTGTTTTGCCCGTTTGTCCACCCAAATAGCCACGCTAATTTAAATGGACTACACTGGGATGATCTCCAACCTTTTTAACATGCCCCGTTTGAGGTTTAACCCACAGCACACCCGGGTCCACCCTCAAAATTGTAGGCTATGGCACATCGATATGGCCTAAAACTGCTTTGTTCACGCCGTTTCGCCTTTTTGTCCATCCAAATGGCAAAAAAAAATTAAACGGACCATACTGAGATGATCTTCAATCTCCCTGGCACGCCTCGGATGATTTTTGGCCCACAGCACTCCCAGACCCCAGGCCCACCCCCAAAACCATGGGCTATAGCACTCTGATTTGCCCCGAAAATGCCCCGTTTGCACCGTTTCTTTCATTTATCCACCTAAATGACAACAAAAATTTAAACAAACCACACAGAGATGGTCCCCAACCTTCTTGGCATACCCTGACAAATTCTTAGACCACAGCACCCCAAACCATGGGCCCACCCCTAAAACCATGGGCTATAGCATACTGATTTGGCCTAAAAATACCTCGTTCGTCCCGTTACGCCCGTTTGTCCACCCAAATGGTGACAAAAATTTAAACAGACTACACTAGGATGATCCCTAAGTTCCAAGCATGCCTCGGTCAATTTTTGGCCTACAGTACACTCGAACCCCGAGCCCACCACCAAAACTGTGGGCTATAGCACATCAATTTGGTCAGAAATGCCCTGTTTAAACCGTTTTATTTGTTTGTCCAGCCAAAGGGCCATGAAAATTTAAACAGACCACACTACGATGATCCCCAACCTCCCTTACATGTACCGGTCAATTTTTGGCCCACAGCATGCCCTGACCCCGTGCCTATCCCCGAACCGTGGGCTATAGCGCACCGATTTGGGCTGAAAATGCCCTGTTCAAATCGTTTCGCCTGTTTGTCCTGCCAAATGGCCATAAAAATTTAATCAAACCATAATAGGACGATTCCTAACCTCCCTGGCATGTCCCAGTCAATTTTCAACCCTCAGAATGCCCGGACCCCGGGCCCACCCCAAAAACCATGGACTATGGCATACCGATTTACCCCAAATATGCCCCGTTCGCACCGTTTCATCCTTTTGTCCACCAAATGGCCACGAAAATTTAAATAGAAAACACTAGGATGATCCCTAACCTCCCTGATATTCCGTGGTTGAGTTTTAGCCATCAGCACGCTCGGACCCCGAGCCCACCCCAAAAAGCATAAACTATGGCATACTGATTTGCCCCAAATATGCCCCGTTCAAACATTTTCATTCGTTGGTCCACCCAAATGGCCAAAAAAATTTAAATGGACCATACTGGGATGATCCCCAACCTCCCTGGCAACCCCAATTGATTTTCGTCCAAGAGTACGCCCGGACACCGGGCCTATCCCCCAAACTGTAGTCTATAGCACACCGATTTGGGATGAAAATATCCCATTCACGTCGTTTCACCCATATGTCTACCCAAATGGCCACAAAAATTTAAACAGACCATACTGGGATGATCCTCAACCTCCCTGGCATACCTCGGTCAATTTTCAGCCCACAAAACGCCAGGACCCCAGGTCCACCCCAGAAACCGTAGGCTATAGCACATTGATTTGGCCCAAAAATGCCCCGTTCATGCCGTTTTACCCGTTTGTCCACCCAAATAGCTATGAAATTTTAAATGGACCACACT
>NC_061119.1:9748-35106 GCF_002878395.1 Capsicum annuum
ACCCATAGCACACCCAGACCCTGGGTCCACCCTTAAAATCGTGGGCTATGGCACATCGATACGGCCCAAAACTGCTTTTTTTCGCGCCGTTTTGCCTATTTGTCCATCCAAATGGCCACAAAAATTTAAATGGACCACACTGAGATGATCTTTAACCTCCCTAGCATGCCTTGAATGATTTTCGGCCCACAGCACGCCCAGACCCCGAGCCCACCCCCAAAACCATAGGCTATAGCACTCCGATTTGCCCTGAAACTCCTCTATTTGCACCGTTTCTTTAGTTTATCCACACAAATAACCACAAAAATTTAAATGAACCATACTGAGAGGATCCCCAACTTTCCTAGCATACCCTGACAAATTCTTAGCCCACAGCACTCGTAAACGATGGGCCCATCCCTAAAATCGTGGGCTATAGCATACTGATTTAGCCTGAAAATACCTCGTTCGTACCGTTATGCCCGTTTGTCCACCCAAATGGTGACAAAAATTTAAACAGACTACACTAGGATGATCCCTAAGTCCCAAGCATGCCTCGGTCAATTTTTGGCCTACAGCACACCCGAACCCCGAGCCCACCCCTAAAATTGTGGGCTATAGCACATCAATTTGGTCGAAAATGCCCCGTTCGCACCATTTCATTTGTTTGTCCAGCCAAAAAGCTACAAAAATTTAAACGGATCACACTGCAATGATCGCAACCTCCCTTGCATGTCCCGCTCGATTTTTGACCCACAACATGCCCTGACCCCGTGCCTATCCTCGAACCATGGGCTATAGCACACCGATTTGTGCTGAAAATGCCCCGTTCAAACCATTTCGCCTGTTTGTCCTGCCAAATGGCCATAAAAATTTAATCGGACCATACCAGGACGATTCCTAACCTCCCTGTCATGTCCCGGTCAATTTTCAGCCCTCAGAACGCTCGAACCCCAGTCCCACCCCAAAAACCATGGACTATGGCATACCGATTTACCCCAAATATGCCTCGTTCGCACCGTTACATCCGTTTGTCCACCTAAATGGTCATGAAAATTTAAACGGACCACACTGGGATGATCCCCAACCTCCCTGGCATGCCCCAGTCAATTTTTAACCCAGAGAACGCTTGGAACCTAGGCCTATCCCCAAAACTGTAGGCTATAACGCATCGATTTGAGCAAAAAATGCCCCGTTCATGCCGTTTCACACGTATGTCCACCCAAATGGCCACGAAAATTTAAATGTACCATACTGGGATGATCCCCAACCTCCCTGGCATACCTCGATTGATTTTTGGCCCATAGAATGCCTAGACCCCGGGTCCACCCCAGAAACCATGGGCTATAGCACATTGATTTGGCTCAAAAATACCCTGTTCGCGTAGTTTTGCCCGTTTGTACACCCAAATAGCTATGAAAATTTAAATGGACCATACTGGGAGTATCCCCAACCTCCCAGGCATGCCTCATTCTATTTTTAGCCCAAGCACGTCCAGGCCACCCCCAAAACTCTGGGATGTAGGACACCAATTTGGTTTGAAAATGCCTCATTCGCGCCGTTTTGCCCGTGTGTCCACCCAAATGCCATGAAAATTTAAATGGACCATACTGAGATGATCCCCAACCTCCCTAGAATGTCTTGATCGATTCTCGGCCCACAGTACGATCGAACCCCAGGCCCACCCCAAGAATCGTGGGCTATAGCAAACCGATTTTGCCCAAAAATTCCCCATTCGCACCGTTTTGCCTATTTTTTCACCCAAATGGCAATGAAAATTTAAACAGACCACACTGGAATGATCCACAACCTTCCTTTCATTCCCCAGTCAATTTTTGGCCCACAGCATACTCGAACCATGGGTCCAACCACGAAACCATCGGCTATTGCACACCGATTTGGCCTGAAAATGCCCCGTTCATGTCGTTTCCTCATGCGTCCACCAAAATAGCCACAAAAATTTAAACAGACCATGCTAGGATGATCCCCAACCTCCCTGGCATGCCCCAATCAATGTTTGGCACACATCACATTCGTACCCCAGGCCTACCCCCAAAATCGTGGGCTATAGCACACCGATTTACCCTAAAAATTCTCCGTTTGCACCGTTTCGCCTGTTCGTGCACCCAAATGGCCACAAAATTTTAAACGGACTACAATGAGATGATCCCCAACCCCCTGGTATATCTCGGTCGATTTTTTGCCCACAGCATACTCGAAACCTGGGCCTACCCCCAAAAACGTAGACTATAGCTTATCGATTTAGCTTGAAAATGACTCGTTCATGCTGTTTAACCCGATTGTCCACCCAAATGGCCACAAAAATTTAAATGGACCACACTGGGACAATCCCCAACTAGTCTGCCACTGCCCAGTTGATATTCGGCCTACATCACACCCGAACCCCTTGCCCACCCCCATAACCGTGGTCTATAGCACACCGATTTAGAACAAAAATGCCCCGTCTACGCCATTTCGCCAGTTTGTTCACCCAAATGGCCACAAAACTTTAAACGGACTACACTGGGATAATCCCCAACCTCCCTGGTACGCCCCGTTCAATTTTTAGCCACAGCACGCCCGGACCCCTGGCCCACCCCCATAATAATGGGCAATAGCACACCTATTTAGATTGAAAATAACCCATTCGTGTCGTTTTGCATGTCTGTCCACCCAAATGGCCACAAAAATTTAAATGTACAACACTGGGATAATCCATAAACTCCCTGGCATGCCCAATTCGATTTTGGCCCACAGCACGACCGGACCCCAGCCCACCCCCAAAACCGTAGGCTATAACACACCGATTTGGCCCAAAAAAAACCCCAATTGCGCCGTTTCTCCCGTTTGTCCACCCAAATAGCCACAAAAATTTAAACAAACCATACTGGGATGATCCCCAACCTCCTTGGCATGCCTCGGTCAATTTTTGGCCCACAGTACGCTCGAACCCCGAGCCCACCCCCAAAACTGTGGGCAAAAGCACATAGATTTGGCTCGAAAATGCTTTGTTCATGCCGTTTCGCTCGTTTTTCCACCCAAATGGCCGCAAAAATTTAAACGGAAAACACTGTGATGATCTCTAACCTTTCTAGAATTCCCCGTTCGAGTTTTAACTCACAAAATGCCTGGACCCCGGGTCCACCTTCAAAATCATGGGCTATAGCACACCGATTAGGTCTAAAACTACTTTGTTCGCACCGTTTTGCCTGTTTGTCCACCAAAATAGCCACGAAAATTTAAACAAACTACACTGAGATGATCCCCAACCTCTCTAGAATGCCTCAGATGATTTTTGGCCCACAACACGCCCGGACCCCAGGCCCACCCTTGAAACCGTGGGCTATAGCATTCCAATTTAGCCTGAAAATTCCCTGTTCGTACTGTTTTATTCGTTTATCAACCCAAATGGCCACGAAAATTTAAACGAACTATATTGGGATGATCCCAACCTTCCTAGAATGCCACAGTAAATTTTTGGCCCACAGCACGCCCGAACCATGGGCCTACCCCCAAAACCGTGGGCTATAGCATACTGATTTGGCTTGAAAATTCTCCATTCGCGTCGTTACGCCCGTTTGTCCACCCAAATGACCACAAAAATTTAAACGGACTACACTAGAAAGATCTCTAAGTCCCAGGCATGCCCCGGGTGATTTTTGGCCCACAGCACACCCGAACCCCAGGCCCACCCTCAAAACTGTGGCTATAGCACAACGATTTTGTCAAAAATGCCCCATTCGTACCGTTTCATTTGTTTGTCCACCCAAAGGGACATAAAAATTTAAACGAACCACACTGCGATGATCCCCAAACTCCCTTGCATGTCCCAGTTGATTTTTGGTCCACAGCATGCCCCGACCCCGTGTCCACCCCTAAACCGTGGGCTATAGCACACCAATTTGGGCCGAAAATGCCCTGTTTACATCGTTTCGCTTGTTTGTCCTGCCAAATGGCCATGAAAATTTAAATGGAAAATAATGGGATGCTCCCCTACTTCCTTGGCATGCCCCGGTCAATTTTTATCCCACAACACACCTGGACCCCAGGCCCACCCCCGAAATCGTGTGCTATAGTACACCGATTTGGGTCGAAAATGCCCTATTCGCACCGTTTCGCCCGTTTGTCCACCCAAATATCCACAAAAATTTAAACAAAAAATACTGGGTTAATCCCCAACCTTCCTGGCATGCCTCAATCAATATTTGTCCCACATCACACTCGAAACCTGAGCCCACCCCCAAAACCGTGGGCTATAGCACACCGTTTTGGCCCAAAAATACCCTATTCGCACCGTTTCGCCCGTTTGACCAGCCAAATAGCTATACAAATTTAAACGGACCATATTAGGATGATCCCCAACCTTCCTGGAAAGCCCCAATCAATTTCAGCCCACAGATCACCCGGACCATGAGCCCACCCTCAAAACCGTTGGTTATAACACATCGATTTGGCCCAAAAATGTCCTATTAGCACCATTTTGCCAGTTTGTCCACCCAAATAGCCATAAAAATTTAAACATACTATGCTGGGATGATCCTCAACCTCCCTAGCATACCCCGATTGATTTTTGGTTCACAGAATGCTCAAAACCCGTGCCCACCCCCGAAACCATGGGCTATAGCACATCGATTTGGCGCGAAAATGCCCTATTTGTGCCGTTTTACCCATTTTTCCACCCAAATAGCAATGAAAGTTTAAATGGACCACACTAGGACTATCCCAAATCTCCCTGGCATGCCTCGATTGATTTTCGGCCCATAGCATGCCCGAACCCAGGGCCCACCCCTAAAACTATGGGTTATAGCATACAAATTTGTCCTGAAAATGCCCTTTTCCTGCTGTTTCACTGGTTTGTCCACCTAAATGGACACAAAAATATAAACGAACCACACTGGGATGATCCTCATCTCCCTGGCGTACCATGGTCAATTTTTAGCCCACAGCATGTCGGACCTCGAGCCCACACTAATTTGGCCTAAAAATACCCCGTTCGCTCCGTTTCTCCCATTTGTCCACCCCAATGGCCACATAAATTTAAACGGAACATACTGGGATGATCCTCAACCTCCCTGGCATGCCTCACTTAATTTTTAGCCCACAGCACACCTGAACCCGAGCCAACCCCCAAAACCGTGGTCTATAGCGGACCGATTTGGCCAAAAAATGCCCCGTTCACGCCATTTTGCCCATTTGTCCGCCTAGATGGCCACCATAATTTAAACGAACTACACTGGGATGAACCCCGACCTCCCTGCCATTCCTCGATTGAATTTTAGCCCACAGCATGTCCAAACCTCGGGCCCACCCCCAAAATCGTGGCCTATAGCACATCGATTTGGCCCAAAAATATCCCGTTAGCACTGTTTTGCCCGTTGTCTACCCAAATAGCCACAAAAATTTAAATGGATCATACTAGGACAATCACCAACCTCCCTGGAATGCCCCGGTCGATTTTTGGCCCACAGTAAACCCGGACCCTGAGCCCACCCCCATAACCATGGGTTATAGCACACTGATTTGGTCCAAAAATGCCCCTTTCATGCCGTTTTGCCCGTTTGTCAACCGAAATAGCCACAAAAATCTAAATGGAAGATACTGGGATGATACCCAAACTCCCTGGCATGCCCCGTTCGATTTTAAGCCTACTGCACGTCCGGACCATGGGCCCACTTTCAAAACCGTGGGCTATAGAACATCGATTTGGCCCTAAAATGCCCTGCTTGTGCCGTTTCTCCCATTTGTCCACTTAAATGGCCACGAAAATTTAAACGAACCACACTGGGACGATCGTCAACCTCCCTGGTACACCCCGATTGATTTTTGGCCCACAGCACGCCCGAACCTCTTGCCCATCCTCGAAATCGTAGCACACTGATTTGACCCAAAAATGTCCTGTTTATGCCGTTTCACCCGTTTGTCCACCAAATGTCCACAAAAATTTAAACGGATCATACTGGGAGGATCCCCAACCTCTCTGGCATGCTCCGGTCCATTTTCGGCGGACATCATGCTCGAACCCTCGACCCACCCCCAAAATTGTAGGCTATAACACACCAATTTGGCCTGACAATGCCCCTTTCACGCTGTTTCACCTGTTTGTCTTCCCAAATAGCCACAAAAATTTAAACGGACCATATTGAGATCAAGGACTCTAGCAGCACATCAATAAGTAATGAAAACAATATCTTCAAGAGGAAGAAAAAGTAAAATAATTGGCTAGCAATGTAGTTTAAGGACGCACATAATACTATTTACAATTTAACAGAAGTAGATAAATGACTCTTGCCCAATAGAAGGAATCAAACTTGATTCTACTAGATGGCTAAGATAAGTTTACCATTTGACCATAGTTATAATGAAAAATTAAAAACACAATCAAATTGACATCAAAGTGACTATATTGGATGGATCAAGTAGGCTTAGGACTGCTTACAAATTTTTGCAATGGGTGGGTATGCCATCTACAATTCTTAGACATTGTAGAAGAATAATGGAGGCATGATATTGAGGGATGTAAAATGTTCATAGTGGTAAAGAAGTTCAAGCTTAACTGCATTAGATCTCCAATTTCACTTGCATGGTCTAATTAAAGAGGAAAAAAAATCTTGCATTGATAAAAGAGCATACCAGACATTATAAAGATCATGAAATCAGATAATTACTGACATAAAAAAAGATTATTTTTCAACATCTACTACAAATTCAACAACATAAATCATAGATTTCAATTGCATGATCAAATTAAAATTTTAAAAAAAATCACAAATAGAGGAGAATTTATCAGACTTTATGGAGACTAAATCAATTATTGACGTATTATTGGGGTTTATTTTTCTACATCTACTACAAATTCAACAACTAATAAACCATAGATTTCACTTGCATGTTCAAATCTAAAAAAGGAAAAAGAAAATCACCGTAAAAGTAGAACTTACTAGACATTTCACAGACCAAAATCAAATACCAACCAACATAAATAGAGATTATTTTCAAAGATCTATACAAATTTAACAATAAACAACACGGAATGATTTGAAGAATCCAACAAGAAACAAGTCGGAAAGCTTCGAAAAAACTAAGTAAGGAAAAAGAAATGCTTGGACCTTTCAGCTGCTATTTTTTGTTCCAATTGAGTTCACAAAATATTTTTGCTTAAAACCATCTTCCAAAGTGGAGTTTGGAAATAGTAATGAAGGTGAATAGGCAACTTCTCAATTTTTTGGACAAAAAAAATGCTAACGAGGAGTACTTGCCTAATCTAGATTAATATATATGGATATAATATTTTTTTAATATATTTTATACTTTGAGATGGACTTTTTTATACAGATATTTATTATATGGGCTGGTATTACATACTCCGTATTACTTTTGGATCATTCAAATAAATCATTTACTTGAAGAATAAACATTGTAATATACTATTTCTTTTAAGAAAATAAAAATACACAGACGCAAATACGACCTCTATATAATTAAATCTAACATTTTAACCTTACCATTATTTAACCTTTTTGTAGAATTTTTTTCAATGTACTTAATCATAAAATATAAAAAATATCATTACATTCAATATGAAAATACTAAAATTCTAAATAATTAATTTAAAGATATTTTAATATTAATTAAAAAATATAAATATTTCATTGAACTTATAAATATTAAATATTTTAATTCATATATAAAAAATATGCACATTTATGTAATTATTATAAATAATTTTACCGATCTATGTCACTATCTTTATAAATAGTTCATTTTCACTATTCCATTTAATGATATTTAATGTCATAAATGACTAAAAAAAATTGAATAAAAATTTAATGATCAACTCTATGTCAAAAATTTCAAAACGAAATTTTAATTACATCCGTTCCCCTATTATTTTTAGATCAAATAACAATTTCTAATCAAATCCAAATAATTTAATTCTACTCCCTCAGTTTCGTTTTATTTGACTCTCTTTCTAAACGTATTTATTTTACTTTAATTGTCCCTTTTATGATATCAATAGTATTTTATTATGTTCTTCAAATATCACGCCAAACATTAAATGACTAAACAAAGTATATTTACTTAAATTTAAATTTTAAAAACTCAATAAATGAGGCTAATTTGGTAAAATAAACCTCTAATAAATACTTTCTTAAGGAGAGTGTCAAGTTCAAAAGGGCCAACTATTTTTAAATGAAGAGAGTATTATATTATACATAAATGTACAATTATTTATTACACGATAGTAAGCCGTTACAATCTATAATTATTTAAAATAATACGTTATTTACCTGCGTGATGCGCGGGTACGTATACTAGTTTTAAGTAATAGTGGAAAGTTAAGGTATTGTTTCAAGTAATTTTTCCTTTAAAAAAATCTAAGTATAAAGAAGAATTATCCACTTTTTATCAAAAATATTTTAGAACTTTAAATTAAATGACTCAAATCTTCATATTAATAATATAAATTTTTTACAACAATATCAAGTTAATATAATGCAAACCAATAATGACTTAACATTTTATTATTTAGAATTCATCCTTACTTTTATAATAATAATCATATTGATAATAATAATAATATTAAAACATTTAATGTCTTTTAATAATACTAGAATTTCTATTAAAATTTAGATTTAGCCCACTTATTTAATACTCTTGCAACTGAATGATCAAAAACATTTTGCATACTTGCAAAATAATGAGCTACAGAAGAACAAATTAATCAAGGTTAAAAACCAGCAAAACTAAACAACTATATACACTTTTTATACAAAGTACATATAATTTTTACCCACACAAATAAGGGGTATGAAGGAAGTTAAGTCTGAAAGAAAAAGAATACCAAAATTCATCAAAGGATTCGAATATGTGACCAAAAATTAAGAAAAGAAAAGAAAAGAAAAAATAAAAAACTTAAATGTCAATGAAGTTAACAGCTATTCTCTTTCAATCAATTGCTTGCCCAATTTTTCTTTGCGGTCCATCTCTTCCTGCACGCATCTATTGCCTCCAGCTTTATTCTTGCGAGTTCTTGAAAGCATTGTTGATATTGTGACTCAATTTTATCAAGGTCCAACTTTAACTCAGCATTGTCCAGATCATCTTTCTCTACTAACGATAAAAATAAACAATTACTGGATAATCTCATGCATTTAGAATCTTTATCTGTATCCGTCAAGGTCACCTCCAGATTCATATTCTTTTCAAATTTATTTGATACTATGCAGTCTAGATAATCACCACCATTTCGATGTGAATTACCTTCATGATGAAACAAGCCCATGAACTCTAGCTCTGATAAGTATCCACTAGAACCTTTAGAGACTAAATTTGCACATGTAAAGTAGTCGCCAAATCCAAATGAATTCAAATAATCTTTGTGAAATTCAAGCATTACAGCTTGATAATCCATGAACAAGGAAGAAGAAAGGGCAGAGTATAGTTGGGAATTTTATTCTTCATCGTCTGTACATTACAACATTGCAGGTATTTATATACTTGAGCTAAGATAGTGACTAACCACTTGCCTAACAACCTCTAACAACATGCTATTGCTAACTGACTAACAATCGAGAAGCTTCCAGAACCTTCCATCCAATGGAACAGTTACTGTTGTGTGGTTCTGTATAGTGTGCATCATATCTTGAGATCATACTTTGATCTTGGATCAGTAGTTAAAACATGCCCCTTCAAGCTGCATGGTGCAATATATTCAGCACACCAAGCTTACCTGATAAATGAGCATGTTTAGCTTGGCTAAGTCCCTTGGTAAGAAGGTCAGCCACCTAGTCATGAGTGTGAACATGTATAGCTTGTATCAGTCAACTTTTGATCTTTTCCCTAATGAAATGGCAGTCAATCTCTATGTCTTTTGTTCTCTTATGAATCACAGGATTGTTGGCCAATTGAATTGTTGAATTGCTGTCACTAAAGACTGATATGGGCAAGGTAATGGGAACCTTGAGTTCCTGGAACAAACAAACCAACCAAGTTATCTCTGAAACTGCTAAAGCCATGCTTCTGTACTCAGCTTTAGCAGAGCTCCTGGAAATAGTGTGTTGTTCCTTGAACTTCCAAGAAATTAAAGATTCACCAAAATGAACTGCATAGCCAGTAACTGATCGCCTGGTGTTGGGACTAGCAGCCCAATCTAAGTCACACCAGCAAGTTGGAGTGGTAGAATGCTCAGCCTTTACCCATATTCCTTGACCAATAGAGCTTTTGAGGTACCTAACTACCCTAATAGCAGCCTCCCAGTGTGATCTCTTGGGATGTTGCATAAACTGGCTGAGAGTGTGGACTGCAAAACTAATATCTGATCTTGTAAGAGTGGCATACATAAGTTTACCCACTAGTCTTTGATAAAAAGAAGCATCAGACAACAAATCATCACCTTGTGCACCTGTTCCTTGATCATACTCAAGTTATGTTAACCTTACATTGAATTCTAAGGGAGTGATTGCAGGTTTTGAACCACTAAGACCAGTATCTGAAATTAATTCTAGGAAATACTTCTTTTTGTTTAATATCACCCCTGAAGTGGATCTAAGAACTTCAATACCTAAGAAGTATTTGGATTTCTCAAGTCCTTCATCTTGAAACGCTTATGTAACTTGGCTTTTGTTGCATCAATCAATGCTGCATTGCTTGCAGCAAGGAGTAGGTCATCAACATATAAAAGAACTACTACTGTGTCATCACTTTGATGTAGAATAAAGAGAGAATAGTCATGAGCACTCTGAGTGAATCCAGTATCAAGAAAAACATAGGTCAGTTTCAGGTTCTATTGTCTGGAAGCCTGCTTGAGGCTATACAAGGATTTGAGCAACTTGCAAACTTTGTGCTCTCCTTGGCTTCTGAAATATTCTGGCAGCTCCATGTACACTTGATCTTCAAGATCCCTTTGTAAAAATGCATTATAGACATCCATTTGATAAAGGGGCCATCCTCTAGACACTGCTACAACAATCACACTCCTGACAGTAACCATTTTTGCCACTGGTGAATATGTTTCATGATAATCTAGCCCTTTTTATTTGATATATCCCTTGTCCACTAATCTTGCTTTAAACCTTTCCACATTACCATTTGCAAGATATTTAATCTTGTATATCCATTTGGAACCAACAGTGTTCTTTTCTTTAGGCAGGTCAACAATGGTCCATGTGTTATTGGCCTCCAATGCTTGGATTTCTAACTTCATAGTGTCCACCAATATTTCATCTTTTATAGCTTGTTTAAAGTGTTGAGGATCAATCAGAGTGGAGAACTTTAATAAGTACCACTAATATGCAGGTTTCAGTTTACTGTAAGATAGGTTGTTGGCTAAGAGGTGCTTGCATCTCTGGGTTTTTGAAGTGTAAACATAATCATGCATCCACACAGGTGGCCTTCTTGTTCTTGTTGGTCTAATGGAAGAGAGTTGAGGTAGGGAACGGTCATCTTGACATATTTCTTCATGAGTGGTGTCAGGTGAAATAGCACCAGGTACTGCAACATCAGAAGAAACTTAAGTTAGAGAAGGCTCAGCTTGGCAATCAGCTTCAGTATTTGCATCAGAGAAAGATACATCAGGTGGTGCAGCATCAACAAAATCAGCATCATCAACGTGAATGTCCTCTGAAGAAACATCAGTACCAACTTCATTATCTGTCGATACCAGGAAGTCATTGATGTCTTCATCAGTTTTGGAAGCATTTGAATGCTGTAATTTTGCTTGCTATGGATCAAAGAGGAATGAATCTTTGTGAAACACAACTTCCCTACTCACTAATAGTCTTTTTGAGTGGATGTCTAGTAAAAACTAACCCTTTTGAGACTCTGAATATCCTACTAACATGGAAGGTTAAGCTCTTTCAGAGAACTTGTCACTTCTAGGGACAACAGTCACATAAAACTGACATCCAAACACCCTCAAATGAGATAACTTGGTATCCTTTGAGAATAACAACTGATATGGGCTCTTACAACTCAAGACTGAGGTTGGTAACCTGTTCATAATATATACTGCAGCTTTCACACATAGTCCCTAATATGTGTTTGTGTTTTCTCTCAACCACTCCATTTTGTTGTGGAGTGTGAGGACAGCTAGTCTGATGTAGAATACCTAGAGATTGAAATAATGTGTGACATTGAGTATCAAGTCATTCCTATTATCAGATCTAATAGGCTTTATCACCACTTCAAACTGTGTTCTAATCATGGATATGAATGTCTTAATAGCTACTATGGTCTCAGATTTTTGCTGCAACAGATGAACCCAAGTATATCTACTATAGTCATCCACCATATTCAAGAAATAACAATTATTATCAAATGTAGATGTTCTATAAGGACCCCATAAATCGATGTGTGCAAGTTTAAAACATGCAGAACATTTAGTAGTACTTATGGGAAATGACATTCTTGTCTATATAGCTAGTGGACATACAATGCATTTATTCAACATATTTACATCACTGTGATTCATCAAAATGTCTAAGTATCATCAAACCTGAGGAGCTGGGTTCCCAAGTCTTTGGTGCCACAGTCTGCAATAGGGAACAATAGCTTCTGTAATGAATCTGTTGTGTTTTTTTCCTACATGATCAGTGTTATTGTTGACACCCAATTTTGGCTCTCCTTTTCATAAAATTAATTTCTCGATGCTTAGAATTTTTGAATTTTATTTTTTCTTTTTTCTTCTTCAAAATATGTTTCAACGTTAATAGTTTGAAAATGATATTTTTTTTACTAATATCGCATCTCACAAATTTAATCAAAAATAAATAAATAAATAAATATATTTTAAATTATCATTTCACTATTTTATTTTATTTTTTAAAAAATAAATAAACAAATATATGTTAGCATATTAATAAAATATTTACTATATTATTATATTTTTTTGCAATATTTACACTATTTTTTATTTAATTATATATATATATATATATATATATATTTGAGAAAATTAATAAGCATCGATGAATTAGTCAAGTTGAAATGGATCGATAAGAATTAGATAAATTCATTGATCCAATTTAGCCAAATTCTTTAATTAAATTTAGCCCTTTAAAATGTAGGAAGACCAGCCCCAAAACTCATTTTATTAGCCCAAACCAAACCCCCTAGCCCAACTCACCTTACAACATCAAACAACAGCAACATCAGCAATATGACCAACACAATCCTAAAAATCCTCTCTTCACATGAAATTCAACCAAACACACTTCATTAACGAAAAGTCCACCGAAAATTTTGACTTTTGCAGAGCTCATAATCTTTGAAAAGAAAAACTTTGGTGCTCATTTTCCTTCTTCCTCTTTTTTTGTTTGATTTGAATTTTGAATTTTGTGATACTTGAAGAAGTTGTTACAACCCTTTTTCCACTAAAAGGGGAGTCTTCTTCACAATAAAAGGGTGACGAGAGATCAATTCGCCAGAGGTCTACTATTTTTTCCTTGTTTATTTGAAGTTCGAGTCTTTGAGTTGAAGCCCTAGTTCGTTTCTCCACACAAGGTCAATAATTGCCTTCATTTTCACATTTTTTGTTTCAGTTTTTTTTTTAGAAATAAAATACGATTGTTTATAGCTTCTTGTCATTTATCTCAACTCTGCCTATCTGGATCCATTTGATCCGTTTGTTTTTTTAGTAAGATTGCCTCATTTTGATCTTTTTTTATGAATTAATTAATTTTAGGCCTTAGTTGGTATGTTGTTGTTATCATCCTGGGATTTTATTTTGATATTGCGGAGATTTTAAATATATCTTCGATGCTATCATCAATACTAAATACTCTCTCCGTTTTATTTTAGTTGGCCCTATGAACTTAGTACTCCCATTAAGGAATAATTAATAGAATTTACTTTTATCAGATTAGCCTTATTAATTATGCTTTAAAAAAAACATAACTTTGAGTATTTATATTTGTTTAGTCATTTAATGATATGAGTAGAATGGAAAAATATGAGTAAAATAATCTTGATTATACAATTGGGACAAGTAATGTGAAACAAATTATTTTTTTTAAATAAAAAGAGGGTCAACTAAAAATAAAAAATGAAGAAAATATTAATTATACTCATATTATTTTTTTTCAAAAATTGATACGTGCGTTACCGGCTAATTCCGTTTATGGCACCAAAGGTGCATGAAAGGAAAGGGCAAATAGTTGCATTTTTTTTTTTTAATTAAAAGCGGTGTTGAAAGAAAAAAAAACGAAATAATTGCTTTACTTTATCTTTTTGCATTAAAAGGGATGTCATTTCTTTATCGATTAATTTTAAGGCTTTATTGATTTTTTTTTTAAAGGAAAAGTTTTTTAAAAGTCTAACTTCTTTCTTTCTTTCTTTTCATAAAATAACAAATGTTGAATAGCTTTTCCGTAAACTAGTGTTCTTCTTTATTTGAAATATTTAACGAGAAACGATTACGCTTAATTAAAGTATTATTATATTATTATAAAATGTTAGGAGATATAAGGAAAAATGTTCTATTAAAAGTTATGCTATGAAAGGGTTTTAAAGGAAAGCGTATTTTATTTGATTTTGTCCAAAACTCATTATGTTTATCACTGTGGAAATACAATGGATTTTTTATTGTTGTTGTTGTTGTGAAGTTTTACGGATAACAGGTTTGAATATTATGATATGAGGTTTTTTTTATGAGGCTGGTTCACGTGTTCCTCGAAAAGGATTAAGTGTATGTTTTCCCCCGATGAATTGTTAGAAGTCTTGTTAATTTACTTTCTTTTTCATGTTCATTTGGATTGAGTTGCCTGTAATATGAGACAAAAGTTGTTTACATCTCAAAATATTTATTCCCAAATGTTTGTTCCTAATAGGTATATGCTGATTCATTTTCGCGGTTTCATTAAAATTTAATAGTCGAATATTCATGTGGCACGTATTTCTTTCTGTTCATTTTTCTTACAATTAGTTTGGCTCCTAATCTTTATTTTTCTTATTTTTTCATGTACACTCGGGAGTGTGTTTGGAGTCTTAAGGCATGACTCCATCTTTGTTCAAATCAGAGAAGCGAATAAATTGCATTACGTATCTCTTTCTAGCAGTCTAGTGCCTCCTTCCCTCTTTTTAAGCTTTACTCTTCTTCCGTAGAAATCTATTATTATTATTTCTTTTCTTTATTTAATATTTCATGCACTATTATTTATAAGTTGTGTTTTTATGTGTTCTTATGTAATTTCGTGTAGTGAATTTTTATCGTTCCATCTTCGCCCATTAGATTTTAGACTTAGCATAATCACTAGACTTCGACATTTAATTTACATCATTAAAAGTTTTAAAATTTATAGGTTAAAAGATATCTTTATAATAATAACCAAGTTTGTTAGAATCCTTTTAATACTTCTTTAATATGAAATAGTAGCTTATCTTTAGAATAATGTTAGTTTCTTATTAGGTAATAATTTGGAAATCCTTTAAATATAAATTTGTGGTAGATAGGCGTATTATTGCTAATTTGGAAAACCAGCTTTAATAATTTTAGATAAGGTAAATTAAAGTTTATTTTTAATAAAAAATGACATGTCGCAAGTCCCTTTTAAGTATTTCTAATAACAATAAAAAATGTTTTATCGTAATAAATAATAAATTCTCAAGTCATTATATATTTAAACAACTACATAATTTATCTATTCACGTAGAGTAAGGTAAGTGACTTATATTTTATAAAATTTGATAAATAAAAAAAAAACAGAAGGGTCATCCTTTAGAATAAATTTATATTTATTTTTAGTTAAAATCTTTATTTTATTTTATTTTTATTTATGGCGAGGATGTTCTAAAATATTCTAATCTTTATAATTACCATATATTATCTTATAAAAGACAAAAAAAATAATAATTTTTAATGCCTCATATATATATCTTTTCTTAATTTAATATTTGATTTTCTTATCTAATCTAAGTTTGGCCGGTTAACCGTAGTTAGCGGATCCTTTAGGGTAACTAATCCCTTCCCTTTAGGATAAATAAAATCCTTACCTAGAATTTTAGGTTTTGCAGACCTTAAAATGAAGTCATTATTTATTTTAATCACGTAGTTTGTAACAGGTGTCCTAATTCACCGTAGAACTAATTAGGTGGCGACTTCCTTAAATTTAACTCTGAAGTTTTTCAATATGTTGTACACTATTTTGACCCGTGTTAAAATGGGTATAACAATTATTTTTCCATTCTCCTTTAAGAAAATACAGTCCATCCTCTTGTCTACCAATCCCCTTCACCTTGCCATTGAAGAGGTCCTGAAATACACAGAAATCAGGATAAAAGGACACAAAGCATGACAGTTCCTTGGTTATCTTAGCAACAAACAACAAATTTAGTCTAGAATCTAGAACAAAGAGGACATCTTTGATCACATCATCTGCAAACATATAGGCTTCTCTAGTGTGAGAAATTGTGACTTCATCACTTATTGGAAGGTGCAATTTGTCCAAGTGTCTTAGAACCAGACTGGTGCTATCTTTGAACAAGTGTCTATGGGCAGACACATGATAAGTAGCTTCTGGATCTACAATCCAACTGTCAGAACAAGCCTCGGATAAAAAATAAGTGGTAATACCTGTCATATTGACTTGTTTCATATCCTTAGTATCCTTGTTCAACATGTTCATGATTTGAGTGTACTCTTCATCGGTTAATGTATGAGGTTTTTCCAGTGATGTAGAATTCACATCATAACTGGAACTGGCAGCATCACCTGGTCCTACTACCATGTTTGCAGTTTGGGAAGACTTGCTACCAGTGCTAGTATAGTTGTTCCCCTTATTATGTGGTGAGAAATTGTTACCACCAGCATTATGTGACCTGAAATTTTGAGGAGTATAACTTTGTTTTTGTTGCAGTTATCTTCTTGTATCCTATTTTTAGTAGAACTTTATTTTGTATTTATTCTTGTACTTATCTATTAGATAGATATATGTTGTAATTCCACTTTATAAATATAGAAATATGGAATGAGCAAGGCTCACACTTTAACCCTTCACTTTATCTATTTCATCTTGGTATCAAAGCCTTAAACGATCCTTTCCATGGCTTCAGAAACTTTCTCATCTCAGACCACCGCTGCCTCTGCTCAAACTGCCATAAATCAATCTTCTCTTGGCCTTCCAAATCCCCCTCCAACAGTTTCCAATATCAAAGGTTTTGTTCCTATTGAATTGACATGCGTCGACTACCTTACTTGGAAGAAAGTTTTTCTCACCGTCCTTAAAAGTCACAATCTTCTTTCCTTAATCGATGGAACCATACCATGTCCACCACCAGAACACGCTGATTTCAGGCTATGGATTCAGTGTGATACTATTGCATTAAGTTGGATTAATGCAACCCTCTCTTCTGCTGTTCTTGACATACTTTTGAACTATGCTTGTGAGACATCAAAACAAACTTGGGACACCTTAGCCTCCCTATATTTAGATCAAGTCTCTTCTTCTATAATTCACCTCAAGTCTAAATTCAAAAACTTCAAAAAGGGTCCCTTTCTATGGAGGATTATCTTCAAAATCTTTACTCGATTGCTTGCTCTCTCATAGAAATTGGTAAACCTATAACTAATGATTATCTAGTCACTCAAGTGCTGCAAGAATTACCTTCATCTTATCGTACCTTTGTGTCTGGATTAAATGCTACTGGCACACTTCTTTCCTTCATTGCATTACAACCACTCCTTCTTACTGAAGAAACTCAATTAATGCAAATACTTCTGAAAAGTCAAATTGTCAAACCGCTTTGTTGGTGGCCACTCAAGGCAAGAACACTTCTAATTTATCATCATCTATTAATGGAAATCAGTCATATCAGTCATTTGTTAATGGAAATCAATTTGCAAAAGGTCACTACAATGGACGAGGCTATGGTAGAAATAATAAGGGTCAACACGGTAGAAGCCGAGTTTACCAAAAATCTTCATGGTCTGGTTTCCAACGACAATCTCGGCCTCTTTCCATTGGTACTAGTATTTTGGGTAAATCTCTTTTCTCTTCCGTTAAGCAATGTCAAATTTGTTTTTACTATAATCACACTTTGTTGGAGTGTAGAAATAG
Source organism: Capsicum annuum (assembly GCF_002878395.1). NCBI lineage: Eukaryota > Viridiplantae > Streptophyta > Magnoliopsida > Solanales > Solanaceae > Capsicum > Capsicum annuum. The sequence continues at coordinate 27,778 of NC_061119.1, forward strand.
GTTCAATCATTCCTTTGTGTCTAACAATATTCCTCAATAATTTTCTGCTATAAATTTAGAAGAGGTTCAACCAACAGTTTGGTATCCAAACTCTGGGGTATCTGCACACATGACTCCTGATCCTTCTACTCTTACTTCTCACACTCCTTATTCTGGTTCTTCTCAAGTTATGGTTGGATATGGTACTCTTATCCCAATTAAATCTATTGGCTCTTCTACTCTTTCAACAACCTCTAAACCTCATCTTTTAAAGAACATATTACATGTCCCATCCCTTACTAAAAATCTAATTTCTATTCAACGCTTATGTGCTGATAATAATTGTTTTATTCACTTTACGAACTCTGGTTTTTTAGTCAAGGACATAAAGACCAGAACAACATTACTCCATTGTAATAATTTTGGGTCCCTCTATCCTCTACGTGTCATTCCATCCAGCTTTTCCAGCCTTGGTCTCTTTGCTAAAATTCTGCCTACTTCACTTTGGCACCAGCGACTCGGACATCCTGGCCGAGAATCTCTTAGCTCTTTAGTTGTTATAAAATTAATAAGTAGTACTTCTTCTATTAGTAATAATTCTTGTAATATTTGTCATTTAGGTAAGAAAACTTGAATGTCTTTTCCTTTATCCAGTACTAATACAAGTTCTCCATTCGTTTTAATTCATTCAGGTGTATGGCATGCTCCTATTGTCTCAAATTCTGGATATCATTATTACATTTTATTCCTTGATGATTACACCAAATTCTCTTAGGTTTACTTGATGCGCAAAAAATCTGAAACGTTTGACAAATTCAAAGAATTTTATACCATGGTTAAAAAGTTTTTTCACACCTCCATTTCTTATTTCCAGTCTGATGGAGGTGGTGAATACGTTAACAAAAAATTTAGTTCATTCTTCAAGAAAAATAGCATAGTCCATCGTTTTTCTTTCCTTACACGTCTGCTCAAAATAGTAGGACCGAGCGCAAACATAGACAAATTGAAAATGTCCTACGCTGTCTTATTTTTCAAGAATTTATGTCTTTCAAATTTTAGGCTGATGCTTATCTGTATGCCATCTCCCTGATTAATGTTACTCCTCTTCCGGTGTTGTATTTCCTATCTCCATTTGAAAAACTTTATGGTCGTTCACCAGATTATAATCTTATTCGTGTATTTGGATGCCTCTGTTATCCTTTTGTAGACGTTGGTCCTTGCTCCAAGTTCCAACCTCGTTCGAAGCCTTGTTTATTCCTTGGTTCATCTGATAAATAGAAAGGTTTTAAGTGTTTGGATTCTAATTCAAATAGAGTTATCATCTCTCGGCATGTTCATTTTGTTGAAGACTCTTTTCTGTTTCAGACCTTCTTTCCTACTTAGCTAACAACCGCACCTAATTCTATCTCATCCGACATTGTTTTAGATAACTCCTCTAAATCTTCTCATTTTCCAATCTATCTCCCATGTTCTTTTTCCTGCTCAACCTTCTTCATGTTTTCCCAATGCACATAATACTAAATCTTTTAATTTAGAAACTCCTATCGCCGAAAATAAGCATCAACTCGTACGTAGCAGCAGTCTTCAGAGTTCTATATTAATGTCACCTAATTCTCATGATTCTAGCCTTAAAGATTCTAATCAATTTTCTCCAGCTTCTCGCTCACACCTTATGCACTCCCTTTTGAATCAATGTCCTGCAAATACTTTAAATCTTTCTTCTGAAGGTTGTATTGATTTATCCCAGGCACAACCAATACCAATTCAACCTTCATCTGACAATATTAGTGTGCCTAACTCTACTCTAATTTCCATTAAACTAAACTCTCATCCCATGATTACTCATTCTCAAACTGGTTCACTCAAACCACATATTTTTCCTTTTTTAACAGCTTTAACTACTTCTATTTTTCTGAACCTACCTCCTTTTCTCAAGCTTCTAAAGATCCCCATTGGAAGCATGCCATGAGTGTCGAATTTGATGCTCTAGTTCAAAATAAAACTTGGTATTTGGTTCCTCCTCCTGCAAATGTAAACATTGTTGGCAATAAATGGGTGTTTCAAACTAAGTTTTGCTCCAATAGCTCTGTTGAAAGATATAAGGATCGGTTATTGGCTCAAGGTTTTTTGCAGCAGCCTGGAGTGGCTTATTTTGAGACATTTTCTCCTGTTGTCAAGCCTAGCACAATTCGTTTAGTCCTATCTTTGGCCCTTCAACGAAACTGGTTCATGCATCAACTTGATGTGTCCAATGCATTCTTACATGGTGAGTTATCTGAGACAGTTTATATGCGTCAACCAAAAGGTTTTGTCTATCCAGATTATCCTCATTATGTTTGCAAGTTACACCATGCTCTATATGCTCTTAAACAATCACCGCGTTCTTGGTTCTATCGTCTTGCTCATTTTCTTCTTGATCTTGGTTTTACTCAATATATCTCGGACCATAGTATGTTCATTTTTTACTCGGGGAGTGATTGCATAATTCTTTTGATCTATGTGGACGATATAGCTGTTTTTGGCTCTTCGAAGTCATTAGTATCTCAGCTCATTACTTCTATGAGTATGGAATTCTCAATACAGGACTTAGGCCCTCTTACTTACTTTCTCGGTGTTGAATTAAAGAATAATTCCTTGGGGCTTCTATTGGTGCAACATCGTTATATTACTTCTATACTTCATCAATTTAAACTACTTCTATACTTCATCAATTTAAACTTGAGAAGTGTAAATCCATACTTACTCCACTTCACAGTAAGCTTGAATGGAATTCAACTTTTTCTCCTTTGCTTGAAGATCCTTCTACCTATTGTCAAATGGTTGGGAGTCTACAATACTTGTCTTTCACTTGGCCAGACATTCAATTTGCTGTAAACCTTGCCTCTAAATTTCTTCACAAGCCGAGACAATTACATCTTCAGGCAGTAAAATGCTTTTTCAGGTACTAAGTGGCACAACTAATTGGGGCTTGCAATTATTCAAAAATTCTTCCCTTGCGCTTACTATTTATTGCGACTCTGATTGGGCTGGTTGCTCTGCTACAAGACAATCAACAACTGGTTTCTGCATTTTTCTTGGCTCCAATCTCATCTCTTGGTCCGCTAAGAAACAACCTACAATTGCACACTCTAGTACTGAAGCTGAGTATAGGGATCTTGCTGTTGCTACTGCTGAGGCTACATGGGTCCAATACATTCTTCATGATCTTGGTCTTTTTCTTACTTCTCCTATCTCTACAAAATGTGACAACATTGGAGCCATTCACCTAGCTCATAATCCAGTTTTTCACTCTCGTACAAAACACATTGCTTTGGACTATCATTTTGTTCGTGAAAAGATCAGTCATGGTGACTTGGTGGTATCTCATGTTCATACCTCTGAACAACTTGCAGATTTATTCACCAAAGTTTTGCCTTCTGGCCATTTTCGTGAGCTCACTACCAATCTTCACATTTATTCTTCCCGTTCAGATTGAGGGAGGGTGTTGCAGTTATCTTCTTTTATCCTAGTTTTAGTAGAACTCTATTTTGTATTTATTCTTGTACTTATCTGTTAGATAGATATATGTTGTAATTCCACTTTATAAATACAGAAATATAGAATGAGCAAGGCCTACACTTTAACCCTTCACTTTATCTATTTTATCTGTTTCTTCTTGTTCTTCCAATTATTTGGATACCCTATCAATTTGTAGCATTTTTCTTTTGTATGACCTGAGATATGACAGTAGTCACACTTTCTACTCTTGTAATTTGTGTTCCCCTGTCCATAACTATAATTGTGATCCACCTGCATAGTAAGAGGTTCTGATCTATCGTGCATAACAAGCATACATGCTGATTGCTGTATCTCATCCTCTATGAGCATGGCATAAGCTTGATTGATAGTAGGAATTACTCCCTTGAGTAAGATTTATCTCCTAGCTTGATCGTAGGACTTATTAAAGCCACTCAAAAATTGTAAAAGTCTCAGTTGACACATATGATCTGAGTACTCGTTGGACTTAGGGAAATCACAGCTAGGATTAGGAACCAGAACATCATACTCACTCCACAAGGTTTTCAACATAGTAAAATAAGCTGACATTGAATCAGTACCTTGAGAATGTATATTGATTTCACGATGCAATTGATATATGTGCATACGATTCACTTTGTCATATCTTTCCTTCAAATCATCCCAGACAGCACTTGGATTTGTAGCATACACGATCCCAAATACTAAGCTTTCACTCACAGTGTTCATGATCCATGAGAGAACAATACCATTGCATCTTTCTGACTATTCATGGAGTTCCTCTCTGTATGACTCCTTGTTGTAAGATCCAGTGACAAAGCCATACTTTCTCTTGCCTAAGAAAACAATTCGCATAGATCGACTCCAAAGACTAGTTTTCTAAACCATTTAATTTGATTGGAACGAGTACAGTGCTTGAACTATCCAAAACACCAATGAAGAGTGGATCGCTTTGATCAATTTTAGGTGCCATGAATGAAGAAATTGAACTGCAAAATCGACCAAACATGCAGAGATGAAAGAACAAAAAATAGAGAACATATAGAGGTCTTAAGAATTCTCTTAGAATATGAGGAAAAAGAATCGAAATACTCTCAGTATTGAGCTCGAGTCTCTGATACCATGTGAAATTCAAGAATTACAACTTGATAATCCATGAACAAGGTAGAAGAAAGGAGAGAGTATAGTTGGGAATTTTATTCTTCATCATCTGTACATTACAGCATTGCAGCTATTTATATACTTGAGCGAAGATAGTGAGCTTATTTCCAGTTTAGTGAAAGCTCATCATAAATGACTAACCACTTGCCTAACAACCTCTGACAAATTGTTATTGCTAACTGACTAACAATTGAGAAGCTTCCAGAACCTTCCATCCAATGGAACAGTTAGTGTAGTGTGGTTCTTTACAGTGTGTATCATATCTTGAGATCATACTTTGATCTTGGATCAGTAGTTAAAACAATCTTTTTCCAAAACTTCAGTAGCAGCTAAACCTTGATACTCTCCATCTATCACACATTTTCCAAATGTGATGGGGAAGCAAAAGTAATGTGACAAGAAGTGCTACTTGAATTTGTATTCAATTTATCTTCATCAGCATGATGAGTACTATCAATTTGGTTATTCATATTGAGAACTGAAATATCATCTTGCCAAGCATTAGATGTGGTAGTAATGGGTGACAAGGTTAGGTACTTCTCTATAGCTTCTTCTCTTTGACTTCTCCCTCCACTAGAAAAATAATCGGAAGGCTTCCAACTAGGAAGAATTTTCACTATTCGATAATCAATGAAGTCAGCAATAAAATCTACATCATGATCAGCTAGTTCCAAGTGTTCAACCATCTCAACTGCAATTAAGAGTGCAGTGTCAATATAAAGATAAAAATTGAAGTGTATATTCCTTACTCTGCCTGAAAAATCTGAAGGCTTTAAATAACAAAGAGAGAATTTTATTCCAAAATGCCAAAAAAATAAAAATAATAATGAATTAGAACGCATCTACATACCTGAATGGCTTTTAATTCGCAAGGTCAATGAAACTGAGTTCTCATATTTCTTCTTACCCGTCAATTTAAATTCATTATTCTGATGAAACCTCTGAAATTCCAATGTCGGAGCACAAGGACTTCCACAATGGGAGTCTATATAAACTGATTGATTATACTCGTAATCTACATCCATTGAATGAGGTGCAGATTTCAGTGAACTTAATGATCTTGGACTTTGGTAAGGTGAAAGCTAGAAAAAAACTATAGGTTGGCTCATTTAAATTCTCAATCTGAAGAAATGGATCTTTGAGAAGGTCCGTGGAAGGCAACCTCAACGAAGCAGGAACCAAGCATTTCTCGATAAATGCTTTGATTTGGGGATCAGTAACTTTGTCGAGGGAAGAAGGTTTAACACCCTGAGAATAAAAAAAGTTGCTTCGATTCACTAAAACATATAATGCCTACACAACTTAAAGAAGCAAATTTATCAAACTTACCGAGCTAAATTTCTTAAAAATTTGAGTAGGATTTTTGCATTCACTGTAAGGATCTTCAAAGGTTACTAGTTCCAACATACACATGCTGAAGGAATATATGTCAACCAGTTCATTGTATTCTTCTTCGTAAAACTCTGGGGCCATAAATTCCGGGGTCCCTTCAGAGGAATAGATAAAGTTAGCGTTTTAGAAGAGGAGGAATTATTTCAATGTATGTCGATACAAGAAGTATCCATAACAATACTCTTAAAAGTAGGCTGCTCCGTAATAGTAGCCAATCTAAGGTCCCCAATCTTAATTTCTCCAGTATTTCCATTGACAAATATATTGTCACACTTCAAGTCCCTATGAATGATAGGAGGGTTGTAACTATGAAGATATTCTAACACTTGAAGTACCTGCTTGCCCAATTCTTTATTGCCTTCGCATCAACACTTCTATACTTCTTGTGGTATCTGATAAGTACAATTTACATATTTATTGTATGACAACACAATTTATAAGAAAATAAAATGAGGAACTCTGAGAAACTCACTGCCTCAGCTTCCGAGATGTGAAGAGTTCAGTGATCATGTTAACTGTTCTCTTCTTGTCATCAACCCATGAATCACAGAACTTCATTATATTGCCATGCTTCAATTTTCTAAGAAGATGCATCTCCGCATATAACTTTCCCAACTTTTCAGGTGACTGCAAAACATCCTCGACTTTCACTTGGCTCCATGCACCTTCAATACCATCACGTTAGTCAAATGCCTTGTAGCTGAAACACATTTTTTAAAAAAAAAAAAGAAAACAAGACAAAATGCTTTATACTCTGAATACACAATTAGTGCTATAGAAAGGAACAATAAAAAATCAGCAATTAAGTTTAGGAACATACATAGTCTTGAATGCACCCTTGCCAAACTATAGACGAAACACAAGCAGGTGATAAATATAAATAATTGTTAGTGAAATAACACTCTAGAAATATAAGAGATGTCTCGCACCACCATCGTCGCTCTCTCGACTTTGGCTTCGGCTTCGGCTTTGGAAAATAATCTATGAGATCTATATTTTTGGACAAAGTTTATTTGACAGAAATTTAATCCGGAAATACCAAAGGGAAAAATGCAACTTTTCTGTGTCTTTTATCCTCCATTGATACGCATGCATGCAATGGTTGATATTGTTTCGAAATGCAATGCAGAAATAAAGTGATGCTTCGGAAGGGATGCAACCCTTTAACAAAATGACACACTGTTTTGCGTGAAATGGTACGCCTATTCGGAAAAGATACATTCTTTGGATGAACAGACATGAATTTCCAGAAAGATCACACCTTTTTAACTGAACCATTGC